>NC_090443.1:779107724-779407724 GCF_031143425.1 Pleurodeles waltl | reverse complement strand
AAGGCCATGCCGTCACACAGAGCACCCTAGCCATAGCTGACAGTGCCCATTCTGAGGGTGCTGACAGGGGGGCCCTTGCATTGCCCATGACATGGTTGTGGGCAGTGCAGTGGCCACCAAGTGCCCCCCAACTCTGCCTTTTCACCGGCCTTTTCATGGCAGTGACCCCGCCATGATAAGGCTGGCAGAAAGGAAAGTTGTGCTCAGCATGGTGGTTTTGAAGTTGGCACCACTGTGGCTGACCACGACTTTGACTGTAGCCAACCCATGGTGATATGGCAGGCTGGTGGCTTCCTGGTGGCCCAACTGCCAGGATCGTAATATGGTGGTTGGACCACCAGGATTGTGGCGGTCCGACTTCCATCGCAGGTTTGGCGGCCCCCGGACTTTGCCTATTTTCTCTGTCCCCTCCAGGGGATTCTGCAAACCATGGGTTCTTTTAGAATCCGCAGGAAGTTAGAAAAAAAATGAAATAATTGTTTGATTGAATAATGTTTAATAAGGGAACTAGCCCATAAAACATCATACATCATAAAAAAGCTTTATCTCATTTAAAAAAAAATAGTAAATACAAAATATTGTTCTTAAAAAATGTTTTGGCATTAAAATATTTAAAACAACCAGGGGATGCAAGGCAGGTATATGAAACAATAACAGACCATTGGGAACTGTGAATTTAAATTGGCCGCTGGCCATTTTGTTTGGGTAAAGTGCCTGTATAGAGGAGAGATAAAATGACCCATTGACGTATAGCATCACAGCAAGAATCCGAACCTCTTCCTTATTAGCCATACTCTATATAAATAGCCGCTAAGTCCAAGAAAGACGGCATAAAGGGTGTCAGATCATAAAACGTGGAAGGCCTCTCTGAAATGTCTCATGCCTAAAGCAATGCACAGCATCTTTATCCATGTCCGCCTCAGCCTTTCGTACACAGGGCAGAAAAATAAGTCATGTTCAACCTCCTCAGTTATATTATTACAGAATACAAATAAAGATGATTTTTTACAATTAGATTTCCAGGCACACGTGTACTTGTTAACCAGTAACGTGCACAACCTATATTTTACATACAACGTCTGAGCCTGAGGAGGTTGAATTGCATCTAGGTATGATTCCAGGGAAGGTGCAGATTTGATAGAGAAGAATACCCCAGGAGCCCCCCATAATTAGCATTTTGCTGAGGGGTGGAGATCTTTTTGTCCCAAAAAGCAGTTTTTACTTCTGCCTTAGTGTTTGTAATTAATGAGGGGTTACTCCAAGAGGTGCTTAAACTTAGATCATTAACATATGATGATGTATGAGAACCATAAGATGTGGTGTACTTTGTGGTGCAATTTGTGCATGCTAATAATTTCCTCAGTGGGAGATTTAGCTCAGGAGAGGTCCATAGCCTCACACAATATAGAAGAGGTTTTAGAGAGGCTACTTTGCTTATCCTCTTGAGCCCTGTATCAAATATAGGGGAATCATAGGGGTGCTCTGGGGCAAGTTAGAAAGAGACTTAAGGAAACTATCTTCCCTAATGGTCAGACATCGAGCATTTTCACCACCGATTTCAGCCCGATAGAGGGCAGCTGTCTGAACCTTTGCTTTGTGCACTTCAATTGCTGAGAGAAGAGATTTGGGGGTGATAGCTTTATATCTCTTAGCTAGGGTTGATGCACTGTGAAGCAAGGTGAGTTCACATTCATGGATATGGGATTTCCAGGTACTGGCTTTATCTATTTTGACTCTTAAGTAGTCAAGTCCATATACAGTTTGTAGGTTTGACCCTCTCATTTGAAACCCACCCATTTGTGATCTATGAGGTCTGAAAACCATAATCTTTGTTTTAGAGGTGTTCACCTCTAGGCCTCAATGGTCACAAAAATTTACAAACTCATTTAAGAAATACTAAAGCCCAAAAGGAGGGCAAAATAATAGAAGGGTATCATCTGCAAATAACAATGCAGGGACACTCAGAAGTTTATCTGCATTATTTATGTACAATGAATAGAAGGTTGGGAAGAGAACACATTCCTGAGGCACCCCTCATTTAACAGGTATGCGATCAGTTAACTCACCACCTATACCCCATTTTACTTCTGTGTAGTTACTCTTTTGTAACCCAGTGAGTAAGTCTAACAATGCAGAGTTTAAATCCATATTGGCAAGGGAGGACCACAATTGCTGTCTGGCAACAATACCAAAGGCTGACCTAAGGTCCACAAAAGCCATTTATATGTGATCTTTACACAGCCTAAGATATTTCAAAACAATTAGAAATTAGATTTAGGCTCTGATTACAAGTATGGCAGTCCATAGGATGCTGTGGCCGTCTGACTGCTGCATCCCTGGTGGTCCAACCTCCAGATTACGATCCTTGCAGTTGGACCACCAGGAGACCACTGCCACCACTAGGATCAGACATCCTGATGGGTTGGTGGTAGTAAAAGTCGGGGTCAGCCACAGCAGAGCAGAGTTCGGCACCGCTGTGCTGATCATAACTTTCCTCTCTGCCAGCATTTTCCCTCCATGAAAAGGTAGGCAGAAAGGCCACAGGGAGGCCCCTGCAAGCAAAATAACCATGTTGTGGGCAGTGCAGGGGCCCTCTGTCAGCAACCTTGGAAGGCACACTGTCTGCTATGGCAGGCAGTGCGCATTTCGAGGGGGCTGTGTCCATGCAGGAGCTGAGGCCAATGCTGTGCTGTTCCCGCTAGTCAAAAGGCTGGGAGTCTATTTTTTTATGCCTTGACCAGAGCAGCTGAGTTTGTATCAATCCAGCTCTCATTGTTAGATGCTGTGATCTGTTTATATTTTGTGCAAGCTGCCCTGATTTCCTCACAAGCTAAATTTTGGTGTGGATACATTATGGAGAAGATGCTATGATGCTTTAGGCATGAACTACCACAAGTCGCGAAAGAAGGGCTCAGCACCTGGATCTGGGAGGAAGGCTCAGGAATTAAGGGGTTAAGAAGCAATTTTGTAGTCATGTTTCCAGGTTTCTTGTACTATCTCTCACTGCAAAAAACTGTTAAAATGTGATACTAGTTCTCTTGACAGCACTAAAGTCACATGTTTAACCAACCTTGCTGGACATATATTTCTAGAACAGTCTGAAGGATGGCTCAAATCAATCAGTATTTTGAACTCTGCTTTGGTTAGAGCCTCAAACTCAGATAGAAATAATAGGAACATGGAAAGATTAATTGTTTTAATGTGCAGTCTCTCAGTTGGCCTGTGAGCAATGACATACCCAGCTTTGCCACTTTTATGTTGAACAACTGTGCAAGCACTGAGTCATAACAATGCTACACCTAACTTTTGTAAATTATTTGGATTATTTAGATCATTGATTATAGCAAACCATTATTTTAATATATTAAAGTCATTCTCTATCCTTCCAGAAAAATAGTCAAATTTCTTGGTATTTATTTCCATTCTAATTTTTTCAGCTTCCAAGTCCACTGATTTCTCGAACTGAAATGATAAGTTTGCCTCCATACTCACTGAGTTGTGCACATCTTGGGTCCGCATACAGCCAACATGGATGTAAAATAACAAATATTCAGATGGCTATCTCAAAGAAATCTGCTAAATGTTTTAAAAGGAAGTAACAAATCGGGCACATCCAGGATGCTTAAAAGTAGTATGACACCTGTCAAGGTCACAGTTAGTAGCAGCACTTTTGAGTTTGATGATTGAAGACCACCCCTGACTCACAGTTGAATATTCCCTTAGCTGTTTGGGGCTTGGACTCCAGAAACATATTTTCAAAAGGACCCGAAAATTGTCAGAATTGTGTACAGGAATAGGGATACATATTACCGGCAAGCAGAGGACCAGGTGTAAAAATGCAGTCTAATTGTTGCCCACCTTTGGGTAGGTATACATTAGCTGGCTTTGGATTGTACCTTGTATTGACTTCTACAAACTAATCAATGTCCCTTTTGAGTTGATGTTGAGACAAAAATGAAAGTATTTTACAGCATCTGAGTTAATTTTGGACAGTACTGAAGAAGAAGTGCCTTCAAGGATATGTTGGTTTGGATCAATGGATATCTAGATGGCTTTTGTGCTGAATTACAAATGTGGTGATGCAGAATAACTGTTCTGGTGGGCTGCAAGATAATTATGTTGTTTTTCTGCTAATGTAGCAGGCAAGTGTATAGCACAAAGGCTGTAAATAGTAGAGGCTGGTGGCCAAACTGGCAATCTAAGCATACCCTCTTAATATTTACCCATTGCAATGCAGCCACTTCTATTTATTATATGTTTAGGGCATTCTAGCTCAGCAACAGTATTGTGTGGTTTCATTTATCTGTTACTATGTTATGTTATGTTATGTTATGTTATGTTATGTTATGTTATGTTATACTTGTATTCATATTCATAGTGACATCTGCGGTCGAGTTGGATGGCTTGTATGAGACGTAAATTCATAGAGCATTAATTAATGAGATTGGCTTTATTGACTGGTAATATAACTCTTAGGTTAGTGAGCTGCTTGTTCCCTGGTGGTTAGAGTTAGTCTGAGCTTGATATTACTGTCTTGCTAATGTGATGCTTGCAGTCATATTGAGCAAGTGCAAGGTTTTTTTTTTTTGAAAATGGTTTATTGAAATGTATCATCAGATGAAAACACCACACAAAAAGAGCATCTGAAAGACACATAAATATTTAATACATTAAAATAGAAAATGCTATGAGGTATGTACTTATAAAATTTAAATACACAAGATATTGTAATTAAAAATGAAAAATAAATACAGACTTCAAGCGGAAATAAAACAAAGTAAAGCTACTAAACTATAATGCAAATATATTGACTTTAACACACTAAGCTATACACTAATAATAGTATTCCTTATAAACATGATGCAATATAATCTTCAGCCAGTTTCCAAAATAAAATAGTTGATGAGTAGAAGTATTATGAGCAAAACCCTAAAGAGTAAAATAGTTCCATGTCTATTAAGTAATATCTGAGACTACTAGGTACTGACTGATAATAGAGAAGCGTTTTTCCAGTTTGTGGTCATCAATTGAAAGCAGAAAAAGCAAAAAAAAACAAATAATTTGTAATGCAAATCCAACGTAGTGATGAATATTGTAACAGATTTACAAATAAGCATGTCAGAAGAAAGATTATCAGAACTATTGAGTATTTAGACCTTCTTCCTAAAATTTGAAATAATAGGACAATCATATAAAACATGCCTTAAAGAGCTGTATTCAATTTACAATGACAGCAATTGGGGGAATCCAAAAGCTTTGAGATACATAATTTCAGAAAAATCCATAAACAATCAAATAAGATAAACAAGTTAGTTTGATATAAACTGAGAGGAAGCCAACCAGAAATATTTTTCATCCATGTTTCCTCCATGTATCCAAACAAACAGAGTTGGTGAGTTAATTATCCCAAAAAGTATACAGAAAATGTATGTCATCTTCAATATAAATTATGTAATTTTTGTGTAAAATTTTGAAACAGCATGTGGAGATACAGGCCCTCATTATAACCCTGGCGGTCGGTGTTAAAGCGTCGGTAATACCACCAACACGCCGGTGGAAAAAAAAATGGAATCACGACCATGGCGGAAACCGCTAACACAGACATCCACTTTAACACTCTGACCGCCACGGCGGTAGAAAAAACACTGCGGCGGTAACCGCCAACAGACAGGCGGAAGACAATGTACCGCCCACTGTATTACAAGGTACCAATCCGCCACCTTTTCCGGGGCGGTACTGACGCCATCAAAAGCACGGTGGAAACAGTACACAGAAGGAAAAACCACTCACCTTTCGACACCCTACGAGGAACCAGGACGCCATGGAGCCCGAGTAACAGGTGTTACCAATGTTAGTTTACCTCCTCTTCTACCAGGAGCAGCAAAAACGGCGGCGACGACCACAGTGAGTACTGCACCTAGCACACGGGGGGAGGAAAAAGAGAGTGACACACACACACAGCACACGCAACACCCCCACCCCCACCCTCACCTACAACACCAGACACACAAATACATGCATCAACATTACATTTACACCCCGTCACCCCCTGGAAGAACGCAAGGACAAAATGAAATGATTGTAACTAGTTTAATCATCGAAGATCCAGATAGGGAAACAGGTCTGTAAAAGATAAAAATATACAAATATGTACAGCAACTACACAAGTCCGGATAGCTTTCCATTCATTGTCCGTGGACCAGTGGTCCCAAAATGCATGGGCGAAGCCCACACATGATACCTGCCTCTAAACGGTGAGAACACTGCTGGGGCATCAGGTAGAAAATAAACAGGCACCTCAGGGGGAAAGAGAGGGGGGGACCTCAGCCGGATGAAGGGACGATGCCACTGCTCCAGGAGGGGGCTCCAAGCCCACAGATTGGTCCTGGGGAGTGCAAAGCCACAGTCTCACAAGTCTCTCAAGTTGGTGGTTTGCCCACTGATTGGTCCTGGGGAGTGCAAAGCTACAGTCTCACAAGTCTCTCAAGTGGGTGGTTTGTCCACTGACTGGTGCTGGGGAGTGCAACGCCACAGTCTCTCTAGTGGATGTTTTTCTCCACTGGTTCTGGAGGGGGCATGGTGCCCAGAGTGCTTTATCCTGCCAAGGACTAGGGTGGTGGATGCTTTTCTCCACTGGTTCTGGAGGGGGCTTTGTGCCCAGAGTGCTTTATCCTGCCAAGGACTGGGGTAGTGGATGCTTTTCTCCACTGGTTCTGGAGGGGGCCTGGTGCCCAGAGTGCTGCACATGCTGTGTGGCAGTTCCCATTCCTTCACCTGGGTGTATGTGCCATGAGATTTCCTGGGAACAGGTAGCATGATACTCCATGAAGTCAGAGACACACTACACCCTGCTGCGACTTTGCCTGCCAACTGTTGGTACTAACAGTGCTGGTTGTGGTGCCTCATGAAGTCTGTGCAGGGTCCAGGACATCTCCTGCAGCCTCATATGGCACTGTCTGTGCACGTTGCGGGGCAGGTGGCGGCGGTTGCAACGGTGTCTGGCGTGGAGATGCTGCCGGTGGTGCATGTGTCAGCACCTGTGGAGGGAGACAGCAGGACATCTCCTTCAGTCTCCAATGGCTGCCCACTGGGGATGATGCTGGGGACTGTTGCTGAGGCAGCAGATGATCAGGTGGCAGTGCAGGTGGCGGTGCAGGTGGCGGTGCAGGTGGCGGTGGTTGCGGTGGTGGCCACCGCGATACAAGTTGCTGTTCTGTTTGGCAGAAGGGGTGACAACAGTCACTCACCCGGAGGCTCCGTGCCCTGAGCTGACTTCCCTTTAGCCTTGTGTCCCTTCCCCACCTTGAAAGTCGCTGCTGGTACCTTGGCTCTGTCCTCTTTTGTCTTGGAGGAGGCCTTGCTGGGTGGTTGGTGCGGCTTTTCCCTAAGGCATGTGGGCCCCTTCTTCACCTTGGCAGGTGGTGGAATAGGGTGATCCTTGGCCTCGCTAGGTGGCACACTGGCAGCCCTGATGGGTGCCACCCGCAATGTTATTGGACTTGCAGGAACCACAGTTCTCGAGGATTTGGTGGCTGAGGTGTTGGGCTGGGATCTGGACATCCTGGCCATAGGTGAAGGACGGGAGGGGGGTAGGAAAGAGGTCAATGTTAGCCAGGAAACGTTTTTTAGACACACTGGGACGGGAAGATGGAGGGGGTTTGGGAGTGGAGGAAGAGTTAGTGGTTGTAGGAGGTGTACGTCTGCTGAGTTTGGGTGAGGGTGCATGGGCTGGAGGCTGTTGGGAGGTGGATGGCTGTTGAGTGGGTGTGTGCCTGCGTTTGTGTACTTT
Source organism: Pleurodeles waltl (assembly GCF_031143425.1). Lineage (NCBI taxonomy): Eukaryota > Metazoa > Chordata > Amphibia > Caudata > Salamandridae > Pleurodeles > Pleurodeles waltl. The sequence goes on along the minus strand of NC_090443.1, from coordinate 779,399,935 downwards.
GGGAGGAGGGCTCACAGATACACTAGGAGAGGACACAGGGGATGTGTGAATGATAGTGGGGGTGGTGATTGCACATGAGTGGTGTGTGGTGATGGGCGTGCTGGTGATGGAGGTAGTGGCTGAGGATGTAGAGCATGCAGGTGTGAGTGGAGACGAGACTGGGAGGGAGGAAGGAGACATGGAGGAGGGGGACACAATGGAGGCAGTGGATGTTGGCGTGTCTGCATGGGGATGGTGATTGTGTGAGTGCCTGTGGGATGTGTGGTGCTTATGTTTGCCATTTCCACTCTTGTGTGTTGATGAGTGTGCATCCTGGTCTGATGGTGTGCTCAGCTCAGGCTGAGGTAGAGGGGATTGGGTCTGGGTAGTGGAAGTTGGAGGGGGGAGGCTGGACACAGGGACAATGGCTGCCATCAGTGCTGAAATGCTGTCTGTTGGGCTGCCACGCCAGAATGAAAGCCCTCCAGGTATGCATTTGCTGCAAATGCCTCTCAACACCCTGGATGGCATTTAAATGGTAGACTGCCCAACAGTGAGGGATCTCAGGAGGTCAATAGCCTCCTCACTGAGGGCAGCAGGGCTGACTGGGGCAGGGCCTGAGGTGCCTAGGGTGAAGGAGATGCCCACCCTCCTGGGTGAGCGGGCACTGGAACCACGCTGAGGGGCTGCTGGGAGTGCGGTGCTGGGGGAGGTGGTGGCTGTACCTGTTGATGGGGTGGGCACAGAGGTGTCTACCACTGCAAGGGAGCTCCAATCAGAGGAGGAGTCACTGTCGCTTGTGTCTCCTCCTGTCCCTGTCGTGGAGCTCCCCTCGCCCTCTGTCCCACTGGTGCCTTCAGACTCCGTACATTCACCCTCCAGGGCCATGTGGGTTGCAGCTCCCTCCTGCTCCGGTGCCAATGCTTCTCCACCAGATGATTCTAATGCACACAAGGAAAGGGTGAGAAAACCAAAAGGGGAGGAAAGACAGAAGAGACACATGGTCAATGCCTGCAACACCACTACCTTTGGCGGACACAACACACAGGGAGCAGCCCTATGCACTATCCCATGCACTAACAGTTCAGGGATAAAGCACATGCCCATGGGGGACTCTGCCTAGACCCATTTGATGCACACCTGGAACCCACAGGAGCCTGACTAGGTGTAGAGGACGACTACCACTTTTGGGTTTGGAGTGCCACTGAGCCTGCCAAACAATGGATCTACCCTGGCACGTTTGCCCTGGCCTAGGGGAACCCACAGCCCACTTCCCCCACCCAGAAACCTCATAAAGCACGCAGAGTCAGCTGAATGAGACTGTACTCACCCCCTTGTGGCTGCTGCGATGCCCTCAAGCGTCCATCAAACTCAGGACATGCCACCGCCAGGATCTGGTACATCCGGGGGGTCATTGTGCAACGGGCACCCCTTCCACGTTGGGAGTGTCTTTGGAATCATAATTTAAAATAACAATTTATGGTGAAGTTGGCTATTAAATTACAATTCTGAAAATGCTACTTTTAGAAAGGTGGCTTTCTCTTACTTTAAATTATCTTGTGCCATCTGCCTATCTCTGAATACACATCTGGGTGGCTGACAGATGGGCTCTTGTGCATTCCCTTCAGACATCCATGCACAACGAGAACTTAGATACAACTGGGTGGCCATCTGCAAGTCGATGGGCCATCCTAGGTAGGATGGGAGGGAGGAGCTGATGTTTACTACCCCCTGTAGTGAGTGTGGCGCAAGGGCAGGAGGGACAGGAAATATATACACTGCATAGGCCTCTCTTTGAAGTCTCCCTAACTTCAAAGGCGCCACTGGGTATAAGAACTGGACTCCTGACCCCACCAAATCAATACACTTGTGGACTTGAGAACATTCTGCCAGGATAAAGGACTGCTGTGCTCCTGAAGGGACTGTCACTCTGCTGGACTCTGCTAGACTTTACAGGACTCCTGCTTTGCTGTGCCTTCCCCGCTGCCTGCTGAATGCCTTGCCTGGGATTGAGAAGGACTGGGCATGCATCTCTACATTCCCAGAACGAAAGTGACTCCAAGGGATGCTGGCTTGCCTCCTTTTCTGAAGTCTCAGGGACACCAAAGCCTTCTAACAACCCTGGTACAATTTTTGGTCTCTGTCAGTTGTGAGTCCCGACCTGCCAAATGGTGTCAATTCAATCCACTTTAAGTGGGTTTCCTAGCTGTCTCTTACCAGAATCCATGCATCACCATTGTTGCACTGGTCAGGACTGATGAATCCCCTTTGCCTCCCCCGCATGGGACATTGAATCACTGGCTGTGCTGATCGATGCCACTGCCTCACCTACATGTAAGGAGTTTGACATTGACGCATCTCCTATTGCATGGCTCAATACTGACACATTACCTACACTGCCAGGATTGCCTTAAATAGAAAAATCCTCATGTTATTCCCCATGAATTTGTGACAGGTGTTATTTATTGCATCCAATAAATAAAGCATCCCATGGTGTTGATATTTATCACAATGCACTTTGCCTAGCACTTCACATCCTTTCTTTGAACTATATAGTGTGAAGTGTCACAAGTTGCTGTGCCAAAGTATCATCTGGTTACACCTTTATGGATATTAAATATTTTGATGATTGTATTGATTATAATGTCATGTTTACAATAATATAGCTTCAGCCTTACTACTATATTTACGAGCCTAAAGGGTGAAATACATGTTGGTTAAGAACTCCTTATAAATAACGCTGTAAATATGAAATACATGTACAAAAGAAATTCACAATATAACGAAAAATGTTCCTCTCTGTTAGAAATGGGGTCTTTGGTTGGCATTCAGGTTACCCCCCTGTCCAAGCAAGGACCCTCACTCTAGTCAGGGTAAAAGAGAATCACCCTCAGCTAACCCCTGCTTATCCCCTTGGTAGCTTGGCACGAGCAGTAGGCTTAACTTCAGAGTGCTTGGTGTGAAGAATCTGTACCAACACACACAGTAACTTAATGAAAACACTAAAAAATGACACAACACAGGTTTAGAAAAATAGAGAATATTTATCTAAACAAAACAAGACCAAATTGACAAAAATCCACAATACATAAGTCAAGGTATCAATAAAAATGCAAAAAGAGTCTTCATGTAATTTAAACACACACTAACACTGTTAGCGTGAAAATGTACCTTGGGTGCGTCAAAAAAAAAAACGGACGGGCAAGTGTGCGTCAAAAAGCGCTTATGATGCGTCGATTTCATTCAAGAGCTAGACCTTGTGTTGTTTCTGCTTTCCTCGGGTCGGGTGTGTTGTTTCTTCTCTCTGCAGGAGAGCGATGCATCGATCAAGCCAGCACTCTCGGGTCCGGACCGGCCATGCGTTGTTTCTACATGCCCAGTGGTACTTGCATCGGAAATCCAGCTGCACGATGATCCGAAACCCACGCAGCTCGGGTTGCGATCTCACCAGCCTCGGTTAGTGATGCTGTGTTTCATTTCTCCAGCCCTGGGTGTCGATCTTTGGGTTGCATTGCAGGCGAGCGTTGATTTTCAGCCACGAAGCCAGAGGTGCGTTGATTTTTCGGCCACAGATCGGAGTCGCGTCGATCTTTTCCCCACACAGCATCAGGTGCGTGGAATTCTTCCTGTTAGGCTGCCAGCTTCTCCTTTCAGGGTCCCAGGAACTGGATGGGCACCACTTGGCATCGTAGGAGTCTCTCCAGAGACTCCAGGTGCTGGCAGAGACAAGTCTTTGCTGGCCCTGAAACTTCAAACAACAGGAGGCAAGCTCTAAATCAAGCCCTTGGAGATCTTCACAAGATGGAAGGCACACAAAGTCCAGTCTTTGCCCTTTTACTCTGGCAGAAGCAGCAACTGAAGGATAGCTCCACAAAGCACAGTCACAGGCAGAGCCGCTCTTCTTCTTTAGCTCTTCAGCTCTTCTCCAGGCAGAGGTCCCTCCTGGTTTCCAGAAGTGTTATAAAGTCTGTGGTTTTGGGTGCCCTTCTTATACCCAATTTCTCCTTTGAAGTAGGCCTACTTCAAAGCAAAGTCTCTCTTGAATGTGAAATCCTGCTTTGCCCAGGCCAGGTCCCGGACACTCACCAGGGGGTTGGAGACTGCATTGTGTGAGGGCAGGCACAGCCCTTTCAGATGTAAGTGACCACTCCTCTCCTCCCTCTTAGCACAGATGGCTCATCAGGAAATGCAGACTACACCCCAGCTTCCTTTGTGTCACTGTCTAGTCAGAGGTGCAACCAGCACAACTGTCAAACTGACCCAGACAGGGAATCCACAAACAGGCAGAGTCACCGAAATGGTTTAAGCAAGAAAATGCTCACTTTCTAAAAGTGGCATTTTCAAACACACAATCTTAAAATCAACTTTACTAAAAGATGTATTTTTAAATTGTGAGCTCAGAGATCCCAAACTCCACATCTATCCGCTCCCAAAGGGAATCTACACTTTAATCATATTTAAAGGTAGCCCCCAAGTTAACCTTTAAGAGGGACATTCCTTGCAACAGTGAAAAACGAATTTAGCAATGTTTCACTGTTATGACATATAAAACACATTACTATGGTGGTCATTCTGACCTCGGCGGTAAAAGGCGCCTACCGCCGGTCAGAAATCCTCCATAATTCCGCCGCGGTAGCGGTAACCCGCCACGGTCATTCTGACCCGCAGCAGCCAAACCTCCGAAAATCCGACAGCCACAACAGACCGCCAGACCAGCGGTCGGCAGAAAAGTGGAGGTGACTAAACCTCCACCGTCACGCCAACAGAAATACGCCCATGCCATTACGACCCACGAATCCACGCGGCGGTCATTCAAACGCGGTTTTCCATTGGCGGTACACACCGCCGCGGTCAGAATACACACAAACGAACAAAACTCAGCCACATTGGCCGATTTGAATTCCACACACCTGATACACATACACACACCACTCCCACACACACAATACAATATAAAACACCCACCCACATCACCCACAAACCCCTATGACAAAAAATTCAGAAAGAAGCACTGAGAGTCACATCAGCGATCACAGAATACCATCACACAGAGGCACACTACACCATCACCCACACAATATCCACACACAAAACAACACACACCACCACACTCAACACACTTAACTGCACATACTCCACCCCACACATCATACACACCACTCCATGGCACCCCAAAGACAGCCCCGCTTCTCAGACGAAGAACTCAGGGTCATGGTGGAGGAAATCGTTCGGGTAGAGCCCCAGCTCTTCGGCACACAGGTCCAATACACCAGCATTGCCCGGAGGACGGAGCTATGGCAGAGGATTGTCGACAGGGTCAACGCTGTGGGACAGCACCCCAGAAATTGGGAAGACATCAGGAAGCGATGGAACGACCTACGGGGGAAGGTGCGTTCCATGGTATCCAGGCACAACATCGCCGTGCAGAAGACTGGCGGAGGACCCCCACCTCAACCCCCACAATTTACAACATGGGAGGAGGAAGTCTTGAACATCCTGCATCCTGACGGCCTCGCAGGAGTCGGCGGAGGAATGGACACTGGTAAGTTGAAGCTTCACTACTGCTTCCCCCCACCTGCATGCCAAATCATACCCCAACCCTCACCCCCATCCTCGAACCCCATCCTCGAACCCCACCCTCACCCCCACCCCCATCCTCACCCCCACCCTCACCCTCACCCCCACCACCATCCTCACCCCCACCACCATCCTCACCCCACCACCATCCTCACCCCCAGCACACCTATTCCCTGCCAATGTCTCACCATCACAACCCACACATCCCAAAACCTAGGCCTGCATGCGTCCACTAAGCATGGACACCCATCACCAAAGCATGCCCAATGCATATACACATCCCCCCCACAAGCCACCCTCACCAAAGCCCCCACACACGAATGCCAGCACTTGGGGACACGGGAACCCACAGATACACCCATATGGCACACATTGAAACTATAACCATACCTCTATACCCCTGCAGGACCTGACCGCCAACACACCGCCACGGAGGGCCCAGAATTCTCCACACCCCCCACCCAAGAGGCCGTCAGCGATGACAGCAGCTCTGTCGACCTGGACACCGATGACCAGCCCGGACCATCGGGGACCTCTGGACAGTCGGTTCCCCTCAGACAGCCACAGGCCACTACAGACCCAAACCCCTCTGGGAACACCAGCACAGCTCCCACCCAGCGGGCCCATGCCTCTGTCTCCAGGGCGCGTCAATCTGCGGTGTGTCTACCACTACAGGGCACCCAGGATAACCCACCACCCCAACAACAACAGGGACCTGGGGGCAGTAGTAGTGGGCACACCGGCCAGGGGGCAGAGGCCCAGGGAAACAGGGCAACTCGGAGGGCAGCTGTGCGACAGGGGGGGGACGGGCCCAGGGAACCCACTCTCCACGAGGCCCTCACCACCATCATGGGAGCATACAACCGCTCCCAGGAGACGATGGCGACGGTACTGGCCCGGTTCCAGGAGATCCAGGTACTGCAGGAGGAACACTATCGGGGGTACAGAGAGGACATCAGAGCCCTCACCTCCACCCTGGTTACCATGGTCGGGCTGCTGCAGGACCTCATCAACACCAGGACGGACACTCAACAACAACAAAGGGCCCCTGCCACTAGCCTGGACCAAGAACAGCCAACCACCTCCGCCGGCGCTAGTGGTCAGGAGGCCCCCGCACAACAGCAGCCCACCAGACCCCCACCTCCTGCAGGAGAAGAACCACCCCGCAAGAGGGCCCTGAGATCTCGCAAGAAGACAGAGTAGGATGTCAAGACCCCCGCCAGCAAAGGATACCACCTGATGTCATCCCACTGTCCCACATTGTCACCCTGTCCATCCTTGAACTGCCCATGCTCCATCTCTCCACAGGCCTCTGGACAATGCACCTGTGTGACTGTTACTCTGGACTCTGCCGTGGACATTCCTTCACCATAGCCCCCACCCACTTGAAACCACCCATCCCATTTTGAGCACTGAAATAAACACCCATTTAGCACAAAACTATCTGGAGTCTGGCTGTGATTTCAAAATATTGTAATTGACATGACAGTGCAAATATGTCCTTGTACATAGTGAAGTCAACAAACAGCTGCCACAAAGCTGTAGTCCATGGGGAAACGAAGCACAGGACTCGTAGTGGGGACCCCAGATCTGAAATAGGGAGGGAAAAGCCACAACTCAGTCATCATACACTGGGGCAAATAGACAGGCAGCAGAGATGCAGGAGAGTAGTTCATATTCACTAAATTATGTTTGAATTGTTACCTGTGTCCTATTGGAAGTACTGTTCAATGATTCTGTCCCTGTTGTCTGTTTCAGCCCCGTCGTCTTCCTCCTCGTCACTCTCCACAGGTTCCACAGCTGCCACTACACCACCGTCTCGACCATCCTCCTGCAGGAAAGGCACCTGGCGGCGCAAAGCCAGGTTGTGAAGCATGCAGCAGGCCACGATGATGTGACACACCTTCTTAGGTGAGTACATTAGGGATCCACCTGTCATATGCAGGCACCTAAACCTGGCCTTTAGGAGGCCAAAGGTGCGTTCGATCACCCTCCTAGTACGCCCATGGGCCTCATTGTACCGTTCCTCTGCCCTGGTCCGGGGATTCCTTACTGGGGTCAGTAGCCACGACAGGTTGGGGTACCCAGAGTCCCCCAATAGCCATACACGGTGTCTCTCTAGCTGTTCCATCACGTAAGGGATGCTGCTATTCCTCAGGATGTAGGCGTCATGCACTGACCCAGGGAACTTGGCATTTACATGCGAGATGTACTGGTCAGCCAAACACACCACCTGGATGTTCATGGAATGGTAACTTTTTCTGTTCCTGTACACCTGCTCCCTGTCTCTTGGGGGAACCAAAGCCACATGGGTCCCATCAATGGCACCAATGACGTTGGGAATATGTCCAAGGGCGTAGAAATCACCCTTCACTGTAGCCAATTCGCCCACCTCAGGGAAAATGATGTAGCTCCTCACGTATTTCATCAGGGCAGACAACACTCTGGATAACACCTTCGAAAACATGGGCTGAGACATCCCAGAAGCAATTCCCACTGTTGTCTGAAATGACCCACTTGCCAGGAAATGGAGTACTGACAGGACCTGCACCAGAGGGGGAATCCCTGTGGGTTGGCGGATGGGGGACATCAGGTCGGGCTCCAGCTGGGCACACAGTTCATGTATAGTGGCACGGTCAAGCCGGTAGGTCAGGATAATGTGGCGTTCTTCCATTGTCGACAGGTCCACCAGCGGTCGGTACACGCGAGGATTCATCCGTCTCCTCGCCAAACCCAGCGGACGGTGCCTAGGAAGGACAACATGGAGCACAGAGTCAAGCAACCCACAGGTACGTACTCACAGCTTGCAGTGAATGGCGTGTCTGAGTGGCTATGCAAGGCCTAGGCCTGTGTGACGCAGTTGAAATTGAGCCATGTGGACCCTCGAAATGGCGGCTGCCTGACCTGTGAAGTGTGACAATGGGATGTGAGGTCAATGCGCTGGCGTGGCACACCGCGGCGGTCGGCGGGCGAAGACCGCGGCGCGAAGCCGCATTGGTTAACATTGAAGCCTATGGGTTTCAGGAGCCAATGGCGAAGGGCGGCGGCGGTGGCGGTACGCCCCGCCGCGGTACGCACCGCCGCGGACGTGACCGCCATTTCCTATCTACTTATCCACTTGCGACTTGAACTTTCACAGGAGAGGACCTATACTGCAAGTGTTGCTGTGACCTCGGTCTGGAAGGGACAATGGCTGCTGCGACTGGGGAAAGGGCCCCTGCCTTCACTGGAGAGGAGTTGGAGAAACTTGTGGATGGGGTCCTCCCCCAGTATGCGCTACTCTACGGTCCTCCAGACCAACAAGTGAGTTTAATTCAATATGGATTTGGGGCCACTGGCTGGCTTGGGGGCCTGGCGGGGGGCCTGGCGGGGATGGGGGGCATGTTGGGGCTGGCGGGGGGCCTGGCGGGGGGCCTGGCGGGGATGGGGGGCATGTTGGGGCTGGCGGGGGGCCTGGCGGGGGGCCTGGCGGGGATGGGGGGCATGTTGGGCCTGGCGGGGGGCCTGGCGGGGATGGGGGGCATGTTGGGCCTGGCGGGGGGCCTGGCGGGGGGCCTGGCGGGGATGGGGGGCATGTTGGGCCTGGCGGGGGGCCTGGCGGGGGGCCTGGCGGGGATGGGGGGCATGTTGGGCCTGGCGGGGGGCCTGGCGGGGATGGGGGGCATGTTGGGCCTGGCGGGGGGCCTGGCGGGGGGACTGGCGGGGATGGGGGGCATGTTGGGCCTGGCGGGGGGCCTGGCGGGGGGCCTGGCGGGGATGGGGGGCATGTTGGGCCTGGCGGGGGGCCTGGCGGGGATGGGGGGCATGTTGGGGCTGGCGGGGGGCCTGGCGGGGATGGGGGGCATGTTGGGCCTGGCGGGGGGCCTGGCGGGGGGCCTGGCGGGGATGGGGGCATGTTGGGCCTGGCGGGGGGCCTGGCGGGGGGCCTGGCGGGGATGGGGGGCATGTTGGGCCTGGCGGGGGGCCTGGCGGGGGGCCTGGTGGGGATTGGGGGCGTTGGGCCACTGGCAACGAAAATGCAGACAAACTTGAACGTGGTATTTCTCCCTCCCTGTACGTGTCACATAGGTCCGCGCCCATGAGAAGATCGGGATTTGGCGTGCCATCGCCAAGGAAGTCCGGACCCTGGGGGTCCACCATCGACGGGGCACCCACTGCCGCAAGAGGTGGGAGGACATCCGCCGCGGGACCAAGAAGACCGCCGAGTCTCTGCTGGGGATGGCCTCCCAACGTAGGCGGGGTGCCTGCCGTCAACTGACCCCCCTGATGTTCCGGATCCTGGCGGTGGCCTACCCTGATTTGGATGGGCGCGTGAGGGCAGCACAGCAGACACAAGGGGGTGAGTACAAGCATCATCTACTCTGTTGTAGCGCAGTGGAGGTGTCTGGGTGGGGGAGGAGGGCTGTGGGTCCCCCTAGGCCAGGGCGATATCTGTAGGCTGGGCACCCCCGTAAGCCCCTGTGTCCCCAGCCACCACCCTCAGTAGTGTGTCAGTACAGCCATCCCTGGGCCGTGTCATCCATGGGTGCAGTTGTCAACTCTAGGCGTGTAGGGCATGTTCCACGGAATGCGTAGCGGACCCCAAGTGCGCAACTTAGTGCAGGGGGCATCTGTGTCTGTCATGTCCGCTAACTGTACCGGTGATCCATGTACTCAAAATCTCTTTATTTCTCTCTCCCCCCCCCCCCTTTTTGTTTGTCTTTCTGTGCTTGTGTGCCTCAGCATCATCAGGCGGAGGAGAAGTGGCATCGGGGCAGGAGGGAGCTGCATCTCACATGGCCCAGGAGGGCCATGCCACAGAGTCTGACTGGACCAGTGAGACGGAGGGCGAGGGGAGCTCCACAACGGGGACGACTGGACCCTGCAGCGACATGGACACGTCCTCGGAAGGGAGCTCCCTTGCGGGGGTGGCACCATCCGTGCCCCCCGCCATTACAGGTACAGCCGCCACCCAGCGCACCATCTCCGCCCTCCCAGCAGCCCCTCAGCGTTCGCCCCGTGCCCGCTCTGCCAGGAAGCCGGGCATCTCCTTCGCCCCAGGCACCTCAGGCCCTGCCCCTGTTACCCCCGCTGCCCTCAGTGAGGAGGTCATTGACCTCCTCCGAACGCTCATTGTTGGGCAGACTACCCTTTTGAATGCCATCCAGGGGGTGGAGAGGGAGGTTCATCGCAGCAATGCGTACCTGGAGGGCATTCATTCGGGTCAGGCTGCCCATCAGCGATCGTTCCAGGCTCTGGCCTCAGCACTGATGGCAGCCATTGTCCCTGTCTCCTGCCTCCCTCTACTAACTCCCTCCTCCCAGTCTCCTGTTCCTCTGCCTGTCCCACCCACACCATCAGACCAGCCTGCACACACCCCAACACCCAAGAGCAGCTCATCCAAACATAAGCACCACAGATCACGCAGACATTCACACAAGCAACATTCCGATGCAGACATGCCAACAGTCACTACCACCTCTGTGACCCCCACCTCCTCGTCTCCCTCCTCCCTCCCTGTGACGTCTACACTCACACCTTCATTCACCTCACCATCAGCCAGTGTTTCCATCACCAGCATACCCTCCACTCCAGTCCGCACACGTGCAGTCACCACCCCCACTGCCATTTACACGTCCCCTGTGTCCTCTCCCACTGTGTCTGTCACCCCCTCTTCCACACCACACAAACGCAGCCACCCACCCACCCAACAGCCATCCACCTCACGACAGCCTCCCGCTCCTGCACCTGCACCCAAAGACAGCAAACTTGTCTCGCCTTCAACCACATCCTCTCCCTCCACTCCCATACCCACTGTACCTACCACTCTCCATTGTCCCAAGAAAATCTATCTCTCTACTGCTACCTTCTTTCCTGACCCTGAGCCCCCCCCTCCTTCTCGTCGGGGTAAAAAGAGCACCTCAGCCACCACCAGCCCTGCAGCCCCCTTGACAAGGGTGCAGGGGTATTGGAGCCCACCAGCCCGCAGGTCTGGATCTTCGCCCAGCAGCAAGGGGACAGCCAGCCCACCCCCTGGGAAGAGGAGCAGAAGGCGGAAGGGCCGCCGCCGGAGCCCGGATTCGATATCCCCCCAGGACACTAGCCAGCCACCGTCAACAGCCACAACTCCAAAGGGAGGAAAGGGCCACAGACTCCCGACTAAGGAGGGCAAGGGCAGCAAGGCGGAGAAGTCAGGCAGCAGGCCTGCTGCCCATGGAGGACCCGTCACAGCTGCCCAGGAGGAGCCCGCAACCCCCATAGCCGCTGCCCCGGGAGGAACCGGCACAGCTGCCCCGGGAGAGCCCACCACCCCCATAGCCGCTGCCCAGGGAGGACCCAGCCCAGCTGGCCAGGAGGGCCCCACCACCCACAGCCCAGGTGGGCATTGAAGGAGCACCATCCCCGCTGCCCGGGAGGGCACCACCAGGCAATGAGCAGTTGGCCATAGAATGGCCGCCGTCTCCAGCACCGCTCCGCTGTGGACCGCCGTCTCAAGAACCGCTGAACTGGGCCCTTCAAGGCAAGAACCGCTGAACTGGGCCCCGCCGTCTCCAGCACCGCTCCGCTGGGGCCCGCCGTCTCAAGAACCGCTGAACTGGGCCCTTCAAGGCAAGAACCGCTGAACTGGGCCCTTCAAGGCAAGAACCACTGAACTGGGCCCTTCAAGGCAAGAACGGCTGAACTGGGCCCCGCCGTCTCCAGCACCGCTCCGCTGGGGACCGCCGTCTCAAGAACTGCTGAACTTGGCCCTTCAAGGCAAGAACCGCTGAACTGGGCCCCGCCGTCTCCAGCACCGCTCCGCTGGGGACCGCCGTCTCAAGAACCGCTGAACTGGGCCCTTCAAGGCAAGAACCGCTGAACTGGGCCCCGCCGTCTCCAGCACCGCTCCGCTGGGGCCCGCCGTCTCAAGAACCGCTGAACTGGGCCCTTCAAGGCAAGAACCGCTGAACTGGGCCCTTCAAGGCAAGAACCGCTGAACTGGGCCCTTCAAGGCAAGAACCACTGAACTGGGCCCTTCAAGGCAAGAACCGCTGAACTGGGCCCTTCAAGGCAAGAACCGCTGAACTGGGCCCTTCAAGGCAAGAACCGCTGAACTGGGCCCTTCAAGGCAAGAACCGCTGAACTGGGCCCCGCCGTCTCCAGCACCGCTCCGCTGGGGACCGCCGTCTCAAGAACCGCTGAACTGGGCCCTTCAAGGCAAGAACCACTGAACTGGGCCCTTCAAGGCAAGAACCACTGAACTGGGCCCTTAAAGGCAAGAACCGCTGAACTGGGCCCTTCAAGGCAAGAACCGCTGAACTGGGCCCTTCAAGGCAAGAACCGCTGAACTGGGCCCTTCAAGGCAAGAACCGCTGAACTGGGCCCTTCCAGGCAGGAACCGCTGGCCCTTTGGCAGACGTGGCAGGGCAGGATCTGTCTCGGGCAGGGCTGCAGGATGTCCTCTGGCCAACATGCCTCCTCCAGTGGCAGTGGAGTCTGTTATGGACTGCTTGGACTGTGGCTTTGCTCTCCCCAGGATGGCCCAGTGGGCAGGCCACCCACTGTATGGACTGTATGGACTGTGGCTTTGCTCTCCCCAGGATGGCCCAGTGGGCAGGCCACCCACTGTATGGACTGTTTGGACTGTGGCTTTGCTCTCCCCAGGATGGCCCAGTGGGCAGGCCACCCACTGTATGGACTGTTTGGACTGTGGCTTGGCTCTCCCCAGGATGGCCCAGTGGGCAGGCCACCCACTGTATGGACTGTTTGGACTGTGGCTTGGCTCTCCCCAGGATGGCCCAGTGGGCAGGCCACCACTGTATGGACTGTTTGGACTGTGGCTTGGCTCTCCCCAGGATGGCCCAGTGGGCAGGCCACCCACTGTATGGACTGTTTGGACTGTGGCTTTGCTCTCCCCAGGATGGCCCAGTGGGCAGGCCACCCACTGTATGGACTGTTTGGACTGTGGCTTGGCTCTCCCCAGGATGGCCCAGTGGGCAGGCCACCCACTGTATGGACTGTTTGGACTGTGGCTTTGCTCTCCCCAGGATGGGCCAGTGGTCATGGAGTCCCCTTGTGGATCTGGCGTCGTGTACTCAAGTGGCTGAGGTGCCCCCCCCTTCCCTTCCCCCTGAGGTGCCTGTCCTTTTTTCTTTCTGATGCCCCTGCAGTGTTCTCTCCGTGGAGTTCTTGTCGTGGGACTGGGCCTTGCCCCTTTGCTCAGGACCCCTGTGGTCCACGGACAGTGGTTGGACTACATTTAGTAGCTGTATATATTTTGTACATAGTTTATTTATTTATTTGGATTACTGCTGTCCATTTTTCAATATATCTGCCCGTTTGAGATCTCTTCTTTTGGTCTTTGCATTATTTCGGAAGGGGGGGGTTTGTGGGTTGTGACAGTGATCTGTGGGAATGCATTGATGTGTGTGTTGTAGTGGGTGTGGGTGGGTGGGTGTGTGCCGGTAATCTTTTCCCTCCCCTGTGTCGTAGGTGCAGTACTCACCGATGTCTTCCGCGCCGCCGGGCGTGCTCCTGGTACAGGAGCAGGTATAGGAGTGCGGGGATGACCTGCAACTCGGGTTCCATACTGCCGGAATCTCGCGTGGTGTATGTGGAGGTGAGCGTTTTCCCGTTCGTAGTCTGTTTCCGCCGTGTTTTTATCGGCGGTGCTCCCGCCCCGGAAAAGGTGGCGGATTGGTGGGTCGTGATAGGGTGGGCGGTACATTGTCTGCCACCTGGCTGTTGGCGGGGACCGCCGCGCTGTTTGTTTGTTCCGCCGTGGCGGGCGGAGTGATAATGCGGCGGGCTGTGTTGGCGGTTCCCGCCAGGGTCAGATTTGCATATTTTGGACCGCCGGCCTGTTGGCGGGTTGGCCGCCGCTTTATCACCGACCGCCAGGGTCAGAATGAGGGCCTATGGCCCTCATTCTGACCTTGGCGGGCGGCGGAGGCCGTCCGCCAAAGTCCCGCCGTCAGGTTACCGTTCCGCGGTCGAAAGACGGCGGCGGTAATTCTGACTTTCCCGCTGGGCTGGCGGGCGGTCGCCTTCAGACCGCCAGCCAGCCCAGCGGGAAAGAGGCTTCCACGATGAAGCCGGCTCGGAATCGAGCCGGCGGAGTGGAAGCTGTGCGACGGGTGCAGTTGCACCCGTCGCGTATTTCACTGTCTGCGCAGCAGACAGTGAAATACATGTAGGGGCCCTCTTACGGGGGCCCCTGCAATGCCCATGCCAGTGGGATGGGCACTGCAGGGGCCCCCAGGGGCCCCGCGACCCCCCCTACCGCCATCCGGATCTCGGCGGTCCGACCGCCGGGATCTGGATGGCGGTAGTGGGGGTCGGAATCCCCGCGGCGGTGCAGCAAGCTGCGCCGCCGCGGAGGATTCAATGGGGCCGCGGTACACTGGCGAGACCCCGCCAGTGGTGCCGGTCCGACCGCGGCTTTACCGCCGCGGTCGGAATCCCCATTGGAGCACCGCCGGCCTGTCGGCGGTGCTCCCGCGGTCCTCCGCCCTGGCGGTCAAAGACCGCCAGGGTCAGAATGAGGGCCTATATGTCCTACCTTAAGCATACACTGCACCCTGCCCTTGGGGCTACCCAGTGCCTACCTTAGGGGTGCCTTACATGTAAGAAAGGGGAAGGTTTAGGCCTGGCAAGTGGGTACACTTGCCAAGTTGAACTTACAGTTAAAACTGCACACACAGACACTACAGAGGCATGTCTGAGACATGATTACAGAGCTACTTATGTGAGTGGCACAACCAGTGATGCAGGCCTACTAGTAGCATTTGATTTACAGGCCCTGGGCACCTCTAGTGTACTTTACTAGGGACTTACTAGTAAATCAAATATGCCAATCATGGATAAGCCAATTTCATTCTCATTTTGTATAGGAGCACTTGCACTTTAGCACTGGTTAGCAGTGGTAAAGTGCCCAAAGTAACAAAAACAGCAAAATCAGAGTCCAGCACACATCAACAACCTGGGAAAAAGAGGCAAAAAGTTAAGGGAGACCACGCCAAGGATGAAAAGTCTAACACTCTCAATAAGACTCGTGCACAGAAAGATGCAATTTTCATTCTACAACAGCTCAAATATGGAAAAGATTTGTGCTACGATTGCAAATGCTATATTTTGCACTGAATAAATCCATAAAATAAAATTGTAATAGCAAATGTAACTACACAGACGTATGAGTATGTAGTTACACAGACGTATGGGTATCTCTTACATTAATCACTCCCTGATACACAAGTACACTGTTCAACTACTAATATTTGTTGTGGTTGTGCTGCATCACAAATTCGCTAGTGAAGTAAGCAGAAGTATTATTTGTCAAGTAGGACTTATCTGAGCTGTGTTGGATTTATGGGTCTTTTTCATCATTAAATTATTGAGATTACATTTCAGTGAAATGTTGAAATATTTTCTGCCAGGATAAATCTGAACACCATAACACCATTATCTACTTACTAGAAGACTGGGATTTAGAAGGCAACAGCCACACTGCTAAAGGTGATTGTCCTTGAACAGATCTATTCTAATTGGCATAAAATCAATTAAAAGTGTTTATATCTGATACGGCTACAAAACAATGACAGTGGAAGAAATGTGTTACATACCGAATTATGCTACAGACACATTTACTAACAATCTCAATATTTATACCTGTCTCCAATAATTACATTAACAGCTCAGTCCACAAATTAGCTTGCTCAGTCACATTATTTACCTAACAGGTCTGCTTTTATAATTTCAAGCTTTTTTTTATACTTTTCCATTCCCGAACAGTTCAGCTTGATGATTTTACGTTTAGCATATTCTAGTGGTACATGCCCATTCTATCGACTTCAAGTAATCCTCCCTGTGCACATAATTTTCTGTGATAGAAAGGAATCATTTGAAAACCATTTATGCATGACGTTTAACATTCAAGAGTGTTTTTTCTACACTCTCACTAGCCTTAATACTGTGGTACTCATTCTGAATGGATGAAGCATACTGCATCTGTGTCACCGTATCTGGAATTACTGGACATCCAAATACTGAGAGGTATATTTATGAGACCCTCGCGCTGCGGTTGCATCACTTTTTGTCACGCAATGGCAGCACAAACCTCCTAATCATATCAATGAGGCCATGCAAAGCTACTTTGTTTGGCTTTGAATGGTCTGACAGATATGGAGTAATGCAAGGCAGCACAAATCGGTGCATTGAATTATTCTGCATTAGGAAGGCGTCCCGTGGGCTTTGCGGTGGGTGTTACCACGCAACACAGTTGTATGTTGGCGCATCCCCAGATTTACAAGAACTTGTAAACCACAGGATGTGTCAAAACCTTATGCCTTCCCAGGGGAGGTGCAAAGAGGAGAAATAGCTTTATTTTTCCTCATTTTAGCTTCTTCCATGTGTGCTGCATTCTGAAACACACATAGAAAGAGAAGAATGCCTCCCAGGATTGTTTTTGTGCAGGGCAGCACAGCAAGGTGATGTGCTATGTTGTCCTGCGCCAATTCTCCAAACATTTGCCTCTGAATGTATGGGAATTTTGTGGTATTCTGGGAAGAACCCTAGGTGAGCTGTTTGAAATGTGGAACTACCATGGGAATCAGTGACAACGAACTGAATTAATTTAATAAATTTCTATTTTTGGCTATTTTCTTGCCTTGTATGACAACATTTATATGGTGCTTACTACCCGTGTATGGCTATGAAGTGCTTGCCGACATGGGGAGTGTTAGACCTGACAGCCTTAGGGTAGTCACCCCTAACTTTTTGCCTGCCTCCCTCCACTTTTTGGACACTGTTTTTGCTGGTGTATAGACTCTGCGCACTTTACCCCTGCTAACCAGGGCTAAAGTGCATATGCTCTCGCCCCTAAAACATGGTAACCTGGAATCATACCTGATTGGACTATTAATTTACTTATAAGTCCCTAGTAAGGTGCACTCTATGTGCATAGGGCTGGTAAATTAAATGCTACTAGTGGGCCAGCAGCACTGGTTGTGCCACCCACTTAAGTAACCCCTTCTCCTTGTCTCAGGCCTACCATTGCAAGGCCTGTGTGTGCAGTTTCACTGCCACATCGACTTGGCATTTAAAAGTTCTTGTCAAGCCTAGAACTCTCCTTTTTCTACATATAAGTCACCCTTAATGTGTGCCCTAGGTAACCCCTGGGGCAGGGTGCTGTGTAAGTAAAAGGCAGGACATGTACCTATGTAGTTATATGTCCTGGTAGTGTAAAAACTCCTAAATTCATTTTCACACTACTGTGAGACCTGCTCCCTTCATAGGCTAACATTGGGGCTGCCCTCATACACTGTTGAAGTGACAGCTGCTGATCTGAAAGGAGCAGGAAGGTCATATTTAGTATGGCCAGAATGGTAATACAAAATCCTACTGACTGGTGAAGTCGGATTTAATATTACTATTCTAGAAATGCCACTTTTAGAAAGTGAGCATTTCTTTGCACTTAAATCCTTCTGTGCCTTACAATCCACGTCTGGCTGGGCTTGGTTGACAGCTCCTTGTGCATTCACTCAGACACACCCCAAACACAGGGTACTCAGCCTCACTTGCATACATCTGCATTTTGAATGGGTCTTCCTGGGCTGGGAGGGTGGAGGGCCTGCTCTCACACAAAGGACTGCCACACCCCCTACTGGGACCCTGGCAGACAGGATTGAACTGAAAGGGGACCTGGTGCACTTCTTAGCCACTCTTTGAAGTCTCCCCCACTTCAAAGGCACAATTGGGTATAAAACAGGGTCTCTGCCCTACCTCATCAGACACTTGCTGGAGAAGAAACCTGAACCAGAAACTACATCCTGCCAAGAAGAACTGCCTGGCTGCTCAAAGGACTCACCTGTCTGCTTTCTACAAAGGACTGCTGCCTTGCTGTTGCCCTGCTGCCTTGCTGAACTCTTGTCTGGCTGTGAAAGTGCTCTCCAAGGGCTTGGATAGAGCTTGCCTCCTGTTCCTTGAAGTCTCAGGACCAAAAAGACTTCTCTCTTTTACTTGGACGCTCCGTACGCCGAAAATTTCGACGCACAGCTTGTTTCGCGGCGAGAAAAACGCCGCACTCCGACGCTGATCGACGCGACGCTCTTGGGACAATCGAAGATCCGACGCACGGCCTCGCAAGGACAACGCCGCCCGACCTTTAGAGGAGAAATCGACGCGACGAATGCCGTGAGATCGTAATTTCAACGCGCAGCCCCGCAGATCGAAGTCTAGAGGAGAAATCGACGCGACGCCTGCCGTGAGATCGTAATTTCGACGCGCAGCCCCGCAGACCGACGCACAGCCGGAGAACAAGCAGGAAAATCCACGCACAGACCCGGGACATCTGGTAATCCCCGCGATCCACAGAAAGAGACTGTCCGCGCGCCGGAAAACGACGCCGACTTCCCCGCGTGGAAAATAACGACGCAAGTCCGTGTGTGCTGGGGAGAAATCGACGCACACACCCTTTTTCCACGCACCTCTTCTCTTGTGGCCCTCTGAGGAGATTTTTCCACTCCCAACCAGGTACTTGTGCTTGAAAGAGACTTTGTTTATATTCTAAAGACTTAAGACACTTTGGGGGTTATTCTAACTTTGGAGGAGGTGTTAATCCGTCCCAAAAGTGACGGAAAAGTGACGGATTTACCACCAGCCGTATTACGAGTCCATTATATCCTATGGAACTCGTAATACGGCTGGTGGTATGTCACTTTTGGGACGGATTAACACTCCTCCAAAGTTAGAATAACCCCCTTTTTATCACTTCTCTGTGATATTCCTACATTTTTCCATTGCAACTTTATTCTTTTTTGACCTACAATTATCCTGATAAATATTATATATTTTTCTAAACACTGTGTGGTGTATTTTTGTGGTGCTTTATGGTGGTATTGTATGATTTATTGCACAAATACTTTACACATTGCCTTCTAAGTTAAGCCTGACTGCTCGCCAAGCTACCAGAGGGTGGGCACAGGATAATCTTGGATAGTGTGTGACTTACCCTGACTAGAGTGAGGGCTTTTGCTTGGACAGAGGGTAATCTGACTGCCAACCAAAAACCCCATTTCTAACAGGGAGTATTAGAAACTGGGTTATCAGTTGAGTGGGTGGAAGTCCCACTCTGGCAACAAGCACAATCCTTGTCTGTGTGAACCACAAAAGTCAGTAAACTAACCTCTGCTTAACCCGCTGGTAGTTTGTCACAAAAACATTCAGGCTTAAATTACAGGCAATTTGTAGTGCATTTATGCGGTGCACAAGCAATAATAACGTGAAAATGTTACACAGGAAAAACCCCAAACCAGTTTAGAAACATAAAATAAATTGTAAACAATGAAATTATTCCAAAACAACAAACATCTACTTGGTAGAACTGGAGATATTCAGTTTATTTTTTTTGTGTGAAAATAGCACCTAAAAGCTCAAAAAGCCACTTGCAGTCCTACTAGACAAGAAGATAGTCACAAGAACAGGCCAACCGCAATGGAGCACAGGGCAGATATAGGGACCAGGTTAGACCCACTAAAAACCTTCAAAGTCCAGCTCTATGTTCATGTTGCAGGATGCCACAAAAAGTAGGCTGAACATCCAAGATGGTCATTACAGTAATGTGAAAGGCTGGCTGGGCATCGCGGATGGTCACCGCTGTATCAAAAAGAGCCAATCAGGCTCCACGGACGGACATTGCAGTAGCTTTGCTTTGGCAGACATTGTGGGCTGTCAGTGTTGTGTTGCAAAGTTCAGATCTCATTTTGCTGGTTGTCACTGCCGTTTACTGTTGATGTGAAGAGCAGGTCTTAATGGAGCTCTGTGTTGGAGGTCATTGCAGGTGTCAGAATCTTGGTGCAAATGGGACCATTCACAGTTGCAAGATGCCCAAACTTCAGGGTTTTCACCTTTTCTTGAGGGGGGAGTACACTCTGATGCCAGTCAAGGGTCAAGGACCTGAGTAGGCTCCTGATGGGAATGAAGAAGTCACTCTAGCTGAGCCCTGCCTCCAGCTGAGCAGGGCTCAGGCAAGTCCAATTCCAGGTCCAATTGAAGCAGGTCAGCTAGGCAGTTACAGGAAGACTTCTGATGCTTTTAGTGTCCCCAACTGACACCTGGAGCCACAATGGTTAGCCAGGGATGAAAGCAAAGAGGTCCAATCTTCCTTCTCAGACAGTAGGACAGTTCTCCAAGCAGTTGTGCAGTCCTCTGGCTGCAAGGCAGTTCCTCTTCTATAACTCCAATGGCTCTAGAGGCCCAATATTTAAACCTGGTGCCAGCCTTTGTGTGGGAGGGCCAACTGCCCTGCCCACACATCTGGTTCTGGGAAGTTCTTCCCCTTTCCTTTTCAAAGCTACAAACTGGTATGACAAAAGATGGGACAAGCCTGGTGTTAGATCCATTTGTGTGTGAAGGAGGAAACAACCTTTAAAGTGTAAGCGCGACTGGATAACGCCACTCCCAGTAATCATCCTTGAATGCTATACCTACATATAAGGCCCCTGTCTGGTACCAGTACACAAACTCTAATAGCAGAACCATTCACAGTCTTGTGATCCAGGGCACTGGCAAAAGGCACAAATGGTTGGAACAAGAAATTGCAAACTTTCTAAAAAATGGCATTTTCAGTATTGTGACTTAAACTCACACTTTACCATTAAAGAGTATTTTAAATTATAATTCATTTGTGTGTAAAGTAAACAGTATATCTCTGTATGTTCCTGTCTAAAGTTATCATGTATCAACTGTAATAAGGAAACCTAGTGTTAGACTATGGGAGAGAGAGGCCTGCAACAGTGAAAATGACTTTAGGAGTTTCTCATGGCCAGGACATGTAAAGCCCAAGTACACATGGTCTGTATTTTAAATACAGAGCACCTTGCCCTATACATCTTTAGGGGCTACCTTAAAAGTGTCTTATAAGTATTAACGACAAAGGTTTAGCCTGTGAAAAAAGTTTATTTCACCAGGTTGACATGGTAATTTAAGACTGCACTACAAGCTGCAGTGACAGGCCTGAGATATGCTTTGAACGGCTACTTTAGTGGATGGCACAATGAGTTTTAGCATTTATTACAGGCCCTAGGTATTTGTAGTACCATCTATTAGGGACTTTCAAGTAAATTAAATATGTTAATTAGGTGTATATTAACTTTACCATGTTGGAAGGAGAGGTCACAGGCACTTTAGAAGTGCTAAAGTACAGTCCTAAAGCCAACAATAACAAATTCAGCACAAAGGGATTGTAGTTCGCTTTAATGAAAGTCGGACTCTCCTGAGATCTGCGTTGCCTAATTTTGTCTCATTGTGAAACTAGCAGCAATGTTAATTTATAGAATAAGTCTTTAGCAACCAGCCCATTCAGAGCACCACCAACCCATTATTCCAATGTAAGACACCTTCATTATTCTCAAATATTTCCTGGCTATTGTCCATTTTTGTAATGCAATAAAAACAAAAGAGAAATTGAAAGGCAGTAGTGTTGGAAATGGCCCTCTCAGAAGGATCACCCTTAACCATTTTGCCTTTTCGCTCCACTTTTTGCTGAGTTTGTTTTCTTTTTTGTCTTTTGGGCTGTGGGCACTTTAGCATGACTAAAGAGTGCTAAAGTGCATGTGCTCTCTCTTTAACACATGGTAGAACATGCATGTACCCCATTGACATGTTTAATTTACTCATAAGTCCCTATTAAAGAGCACTTCATGTGCCCTGGGGATGTAAATTAAATGCTACTAGTGAGCTTGTTGACTGATTGTGCCACTTACTCAAGTAGCACTTCATACACGTCTCAGACCTTTCATTGCAGAACCTGTTTGTGGAGTACTAAACTGGCATTTCAACATGGCAAAGTTAACCCATTTTGCAAGGCCCAAACTGTCCTATGTAATAAATATGTCACCCCCTAAGTTAGGCCCTAAGATGCCCCAAAGGCAGGGTGCAGTGTACTTATAACAAGGGTTATGTATTCTTTAGTTTTACATGTCCTGTTAGTGAAAACTCTTAAATTTGTTTTTGCTACTGTGAGACCTAGCTCGCCCATAGGTTAACATTGGGATCACCTAATTACATTTTATAATACACAATCTGGAGAAGATACATTTTTAGAGTTTGGGGTCTCTGGAATCACAATTTAAAAGATGGGCCATCCTGGACAGGATGGGAGGGAGGAGTTGAATACAGCCTCACTTACACCTGAATAGGCTGTGTCCTGTCCACACACAAAAGGTTGCATACCCTCCTGTAGTGATTCTGAACAGGAAGGCCAGGGACTCTTTGCACTTCAAAGGCATCTCTTTAAAGTCTCCCCACGTCAGAGGCACAAATCTATGTAATTACTATACCGCTGACATTTCCAACTGAGAACACAGTGGATACTTTGCCAGGAAGAAGGACCGCTATGCTGTTATAAGGACTGCCACTCTGCTGGACTCCTGCTTTTCTGACCTGCTGCATATTGCCCTCGTGCCTAGGAGTGAGAAGGACTGGACCTGTATCTCTCCAACTCAGAAACCAGAGTGACTCCAAGGGCCATCTGTCTGGTCTCCTCATGGAAGTCCTGTGGGCATAAAAGACTCCCAGCCAACCTACAACTACACCTGGACCATCTGTTTGGGAAAGATTGACTCATAGCCTGCACTGCTACCTGCATCTTTAATGTTGATGCGTCCAGGAGTAAGGTACCTTGGTTCAGCAGGCCCAACAGGGTCCCTCTAGCTGGCCTGCACTTCATCGTGGTCAGCCTAAACTTTTGACATTGCACCGGTCTGGAATGACCAGATATCGCTGATTGGACCTTCCATCTTCTAAGTGTTATTTTACAGTTTACTCTAAAAAATCATACCTCAAGTTCTTATTATTTGAGTTTTGTTGTTTTGGCCTTGTTTTATTTATTAAATTAAGTTCTATTTTTCCAACCAGGTGTGGTATATTTTTGTGTGTTTTTTTCACTGTTTTCCTGTTTGAAGTTTTGCACAAATACTTTACACATTGCCTCTGAAGTTACGCCTCACTGCTCTGTGTCAAGCTACCAGAGGGTGACCACAGCTTAATTTAGGGTGTGTTACTGACTTACCCTGACTTCGAACATGGATGCTGCTTGACCAGGGCTCACACCACAGTCAACCAGGAACCCAGTTTCTAACATGTAGCTTATAAATCACTGACTTGCTCAACTGCATGCCTATTTATATTTTTAACGTTTTTTTGTAATGGTATGTGGTTAATTTTAAGCAACATTTCCTCACCAGGGTTGGTTTCAAGTTTCTTAGAACTTTGGTATTACACTTACATTTGCTTTCTTCTATATTTAATGGTGGGGGCATGAACAAGTGGGGTTCCCACCCTGGGGGTTTATAATAGGAGAAGCCATATGGTTCTGATCTTTGTGTTACTGACACAACGGGATACTGTTTGAGACGTCTTATAGTCAACACGCTGTTATGCAGTCGTCCATTGCTTTTTGATTTCAATGGTTATCAGTACCGTACATAGGAGACTGGACCGATACGTTATATATATGTGTGTATGTATATATATATATATGTATATATATATATATATATATATATAAAGAGAGAGAGAGAGAGAGAGAGATTGGGTCTTATACACAGCTGGTTAGCATGTTTTTAAACATGCCATGCTTCCATGAAACACTAGAGCCTTTTTTAAACTAGAGTGCGCCAAGTGGCGATGAACACATTTAAACTATATAGAAACTAAAGCAAGAAAAAAATGTGATAAGTTTGGGAGCATGTATGCAATATTCTTACATTTTATAGAACCTGGCAATATTGCGTTATGAATAACAAAAATGCATTTTTTTCGATGGGCCAGCAGGCGCACGCCTGCAAGGTATGAAGAGACCTAGAAGGTTCTAACATACGCTTCATTCATTCGTTCATTTACCACATTCCTTCTTCACTCATACTAACCGTTCCAGGTATGCACACTTTAACACCTGCATATCTTGCTTTTTAATGACACATTGTTGATAGAGTTCTCTAGAGAAGATAACCCTCATTCAAACAACATATATAATGCCTCCCTCGCCATCACCAAATATTCAAAAGAGGGATCAAATCATTTTTAATTAGCAGGTCAAGTGTGGTCTTTTTCATGCAATCGAATATGCCAGAACATACTCTAGCCTATTTAAATAATTATGGGTTTTATTCGGTGCTTGAAATGGATTCGGCCTGATCGAGTAATTACTGATTAAATGGGCCGTGTCACGTGCCGTCACATTGCGATTCAAGGGTATTCAAGTCAATCCGTGCATGTTTGCGTTTCAATTGAAAACAATATTTGAAATCTCATTCGAGCCCGGTGGCTTATATTACTCATGCTCAGGAAAAGGAAATGATAAGAGGGTTGCGACAGCTATCGATGTATATCAAATCCATGCAGATTGGCTTAACCTTAGTGCAAATAGGTTGTGAGATGCATACAGATGCATGGGCTCTGAAGATAGGGATTCTTGAGTGACAGCAGCACTCCTGTCAGGCCCGAAGTACTCCACCAACATGCATTTATACAGTTATCTAAAGACAGCTTTTTCTGCATTCCATATGCTCTGCAGGTGCCTTTATGATGTCCATCTGAGGAAAACATTAATCTAAGAGGAAAGTGGAGCATGTCGAAACTGTTTAACTTGTTAAAAGCATGTATTATCCAGAAATAGTTTCGTACCCTAAATTTGATATAACATTTTTTTGCTGCAGTTTTCTCTTTCAATGCTGTTTTAGAAAAACAAGATTTGATTTAAAGCGCCTATGTCTTCCCGTAAAAATATTGTTGGTATAGCGTAATGAGTGCATACCTAGTGTAATCGCTAATAGTGTTTACCTTTTTAAGATCTTTAGCTCAACAACATGTTGAAGGTTTAAACTCAAATTAAATGTTAAAAAGACCCATGAGACCGTTTTAAGCAACTATTTCATTACACATTCAGCTGCAAATTGCCTATTAAGCCTGATTGAAACTATACAATTTATTTTCACAATGCAAATTAATGTAAATATGAGCAATTGGTTACACATATCAGAGACTGTGAAATATTCAGCAGATGAAACGTCGTGGTATTTGTTCACGTAGATTAACTAAACTTTGCAATTTTAATCAATGTAGACACGGAAAAAATATTTTACTGTAAACGCACCTGCAAACTCTAACTATAAGATACAAATTGCATTGGTTTAATGAAGTGCTTTTAGCAGTGATGTTACATTTTGAGAGAAAATTCAGGTATGTGACAGCGTTTGCTGTTGAAAGAACCTAAAAATATAGGTGTGAAAATAAGAAAAGAAGAACACGTTTTTAAACTACACGTTACCCACCCTTTGTACGCCACATAGGCCCTCATTACAACCCTGGCGGTCGGTGTTAAAGCAGTGGTAATACCGCCAACAGGCCGGCGAAAAAAAAAGGAAATCACGACCAGGGCGGAAACCGCCAACATAGACAGCCACTTTAACACTCCGACCGCCATGGCAGTAGAAACAAACAACGCGGCGGTAACCGCCAACAGACAGGCGGAACACAAGGTTCTGCCCACTGTATTACAACACGCCTATCTGCCAACTTTTCCGGGGCGGTACCAATACTATCAAAAGCATGGTGGAAACAGGACTTGGAATGGAAATCACTCATCTCTTAACACCCACGAGAAACCAGGATGCCATGGAGCCCGAACAACAGGTCCTGCCCATGCTGGTCTTCCTCCTCTTGTATCAGGAGCAGGAAAGACGCCGTTGACGACCACGGTGAGTACTGCACCTAGTACACAGGGGAGCAGGGGAGGGAAAAGAGAGTGACACACACACGCAACACGCAGCACCCCACCCCCCACGCTCACCCACAACACCCTACACACAAACACATGCAGCAACATTACATATACACCTCGTCACCCCCTGGAAGAATGCAAGGACAAAAGGAAATGATTGTAACAAGTGTAATCAATAAAAATCGGATAGGCCAGATTCAAAAATCAGTATATACTAATATGTACACCAACTACACAAGTCCAGATATTGATTAAATCATTGTCTGTGGATCAGTGTCCCAAAATGCATGGGCAAAGCCCACACAAAATACCTGACTCGAAATGGAGAGAACACTGCAGGGGCATCAGATCGAAAATAAATAGGCACCTCAAGGGGAGGGGAAGGAGGGGCACCTCAACCACATGAACGGACGACGCCACTGCTCCAGGAGGAGGCTCGATGCCCACTGATTGCTCCTGGGGAGTGCAAAGCCACAGTCTCTCAAATCTTTCCAGTGGGTGGTTTGCCCACTGCTGTATCCTGGGGAGTGCAAAGCCACAGTTTCACAAGTCTCTCCAGTGGGTGGTTTGCCCACTGCTGTATCCTGGGGAGTGCAAAGCCACAGTCTCTCAAGTCTTTCCAGTGGGTGGTTTGCCCACTGCTCTATGCTGGGGAGTGCAAAGACACAGTCTCACAAGTCTCTCCAGTGGGTGGTTTGCCCACTGCTGTATCCTGGGGAGTGCAAAGCCACAGTCTCTCAAGTCTTTCCAGTGGGTGGTTTGCCCACTGCTGTATCCTGGGGACTGCAAAGCCACAGCCTTTCAAGTGGATAACAGTCTCCTCTGGTTCTGGAAGGGGCCTTGTGCCCAGAGTGCTTCATCCTTCCAAGGACTGAGGTAGTGGATGTCATTCTCCACTGGTTCTGGAGGGGGCTTTGTGCCCAGAGTGCTTCATCCTGCCAAGGACTGAGGTAGTGGATGTCATTCTCCACTGGTTTTGGAGGGGGCTTTGTGCCCAGAGTGCTTCACATGCAGTGTGGCAGGTCCAATTCCCTCACCTGGGTGTGTGTGCCATGAGATTGCCTGGGAACAGGTAGCATGATACGCCATGGAGGCAGAGACACAATCCGCCCTGCTGCGACTTCGCCTGCCACCTGCAGGCACAAACAGTGCTGGGAGTCATGCCTCATGGACGCTGGGCAGGGTCCAGGATGTCTCCTGCAGCCTCGGACGGCTGCCCACTTGGGATGATTGCCATGTCAGCTGTGGTGGCACTGTCTGAGCACGTCGCGGGGCTGGTGGCAGTGGTTGCGGCGGTGTCTATGGTGGAGGTGCTGGCAGAGGGGCATGTGTCTGCACCTATTGAGGGACACAGCAGTACGTCTCCTGCATCCTCGGATGGCTGCCCACTGGGGATGATGCTGAGGACTGTTGGTGAGGCAGCAGACGTGCAGGTGGCGGTGCTTGTGGCGGTGCTGGTGGTGGTGCAGGTGGCGGTGTCCACCGCCGTCACTTTGATGTTGTGGTTGACAGAAGTGGGGATTCTGGTCCCTCAGCCAGAGCCACCGTGCCCTCTCCTGACCTGCTCTTCAGCTTGTGTCCCTTCCCCACCTTTGATGTTGCTGCTGGTGTCTTGCCAGTGTCCCCTTTTGGTTTGGAGGAGCCCTTGCTTGCTGGTAGGTGTGGCTTCTACCTCCGGCATGTGGGCACCTTCTTCATCTTGGCAGGTGGCGGAATGGCCTGCTCCTTGGCCTCGCTAGGTGGCACACTGGCAGCCCTGATAGGTGGCGCCCATGATGAGACCAGATTTGCTGGGACCATTGTGATTGAGGATTTGGTGGCTGAGGTGCTGGGCAGGGACTTGGACAGCCTGGCCCTAGGGGAAGGATGGGGGGAGAGGTGTAGGGAAGAGGTCAATGTTAGCCTGGAAAAGTTTCTTAGACACACTGGGACGGGAAGATGGAGGGGGTTTGGGAGTGGAGGAAGAGGTAGTGGTTGTAGGAGGTGTACCTTTGCTGAATTTGGGTGAAGGTGCATGGGCTGGAGGCTGTTGTGAGGTGGATGGCTGTTGGGTGGGTGTGTGCCTGCGTTTGTGCACTTTGGGAGGAGGGCTCACAGACACACTGGGAGAGGACACAGGGGATGTGTGAATGGTAGTGGGGGTGGTGAGTGCACGTGAGCGGTTTGTGGTGATGGCCGTGCTGGTGATGGAGGTAGTGGCTGAAGATTCAGTGCATGCAGGTGCGAGTGGAGATGTGACAGGGAGGGACGAGGAGGACATGGAGGTGGGGGACACAGTGGAGTCAATGGATGTTGGTGTGTCTGCATGGGGATCTTGCTTGTGTGAGTGCCTGTGGGATGTGTGGTGCTTATGTTTGCCATGTCGTCTCTTGTGTGTTGATGAGTGTGCATGCTGGTCTGATGGTGTGCTTGGGATAGGCTGAGGTACAGGGGATTGGGTCTGGGTGGAGGAAGTTGGGGGGGAGGCTGGACACAAGGATAATGGCTGTCATCAGTGCTGAGGCCAGAGACTGAAATGCTCTCTGTTGGGCTGCCTGGCCAGAATGAATGCCCTCTAGGTATGCATTTGTTTGCTGCAAATGCCTCTCAACACCCTGGATGGCATTCAAAATGGTAGATTGCCCAACAGTGAGGGATCTCAGGAGGTCAATAGCCTCCTCACTGAGGGCAGCAGGGCTGACTGGGGCTGGGGCTGAGGTGGGGCTGAGGTGCCTTGGGTGAAGGAGATGCCCACCCTCTTGGGCGAGCGGGCACGAGAAACACGCTGAGGGGCTGCTGGGAGGTCGGTGCTGGTGGGGGGGTGTTGATGTTGATGCGGTGGGCACAGAGGTGCCCACCACTGCAAGGGAGCTCCAATCAGAGGAGGAGTCGCTGTCGCTGGTGTATGCTCCTGTTCCCGTCGTGGAGCTCCCCTCACCCTCCATCCCACTGGTGCCTTCAGACTCCGTTACTTCACCTTCCAGGGCCATGTGGGATGCAGCTCCCACCTGCACCAGTGCCACTGCTCCTCCGCCAGATGATGCTAATGCATGCAAGAACAGGGTGACAAAACAAAAATGGGGGGAAGACAGAAGAGACACATGGTCAATGCATGCAACACCACTACTGTTGGCGGACACAAAAGACAGGGAGCAGCCCTATGCACTAAGCCATGCACTAACAATGCATGGGAAAAGCACATGCCCAAGGGGAACTCTGTCTAGACCCATTTCATGCATAGCTGGAACCCATGGGAGCCTGACTAGGTGTAGAGGGCAAATACCACCTCTGGGGTTGGAGTGGGAATGAGGCTGCAAAACAATGGATCTACTTTGCCTGTCTGCCCTGGTCTAGGCGAACCCACAGCCCACCACCCCCACCCAGACACCTCGTCAAGCGCGCAGAGTCAGCTGAATGACAGTGTACTCACCCTCTTATGGCTGCTGTGATGCCCTCAAGCGCCCATCCAACTCAGGATATGCCACCGCCAGGATCTGGTACATCAGCAGGGTCATGGTGCGATGGGCACCCCTTCTACGTTGGGAGGCCATCCCCAGCTGGGCCTCCGCCTTCTTCTTGCTCCAGTGGCGCAGGTCCTCCCATCTTTTCCGGCAGTGAGTGCGCCATCTATGGTAGACCCCCAGGGTCTGCACTCCCTTGGCGATGGCACGCCGAACACCCTTCTTCTGGTGGGCGCTGACCTAGAGGAAAAGTGAAGTTATAATGGATGTTACTCTCCCGTGCAGTTTTTCTCACACATTGCCTACAAAACTCCCACCCTGGCCCAAACATACATACACACACACACTATCCTCACATGCTGGCCTGCCCCCCCTCCCTCTTCCATCCCCAACACTACAAACAATCATGTGCCTTCCATCATGCTCACAGGATACTCACCTGTTTGTCTGGAGGACCGTACAGTTGCGTGTACTGGGGAAGGACCCCATCCACTAGTTTCTCTAACTCCTCCGAAGTGAAGGCAGGGGCCCTTTCCCCAGACACTGTAGCCATTGTCGCTTCCAGACACAGGTCACAGCAGCACTTGCAGTGTAGGTCCTCTCCTGTTGAAGGTCAGGTATCAAGTGAGGGAACAGATAGAAAATGGCGGTCACGTCCGGTGCATCGCATACCGTCACCGCCGGCGTACATCGTCATTGGCTCCTGTAACCCGTAGGGCCCAATGTTAACCAATGCAGAATTGCGCTGTGGTCTTCGACCGCCTACTGCGATGGTGTACAACGCCATCACAGTGACCTCATTTCCCCTTGTCCCACCTTACAAGTCAGGCAGCCGCCATTTCAGGGGGCCACATGGCAGGCCAAATAACTGCATCACACCTATTTAGGCCAGGAATACAGACAGACAAAGGCACATGGAGAAAATTTAACATTTTTGCTAAACAGCCTTGTGATACCTAAGTGTTGTATGACCCTCTGCTCACCGTTCTCTTCCATAGGGCACGTCCGCTGGGGCAGGTGATGAGATGGCAGCATCGTCCGGGGTACAGACCCCTGGTGGACCTGTCAAAAATGGAAGACAGACACATAATTATCACTTACAGACTTGATTGTGCAACAATCCAGGGACTGTGTGCCCAGTTGGAGCCTGACCTGATGTCAGCTATCCGCCATCCCACAGGAATACCCCCTCTAGTGGTCCTGTCTTTACTCCATTTTCTGGCCAGTGGGTCTTTCAAACAACAGTGCCCATGGCATCAGGGATATCCCAGCTAATGTTCTCTAACGTGTTGTCCAGAGTGTTGTCTGCCCTGCTGAAACACATGCGCAGCTACATCCTTTTCCCTCAAGTGGAGGATTTGCCCACAGTGAAAGGTGACTTCTATGCCCTGGGACATATCCCAAACATCATTGGTGCTATTGATGGTACACATGTGGCATTTGTCACCCCCGCAAGAAACCGGGAGAGCTACCATTCCATGAATGTGCAGATGGTGTGATTGGCAGATCAGTACATCTCCCAGGTGAATGCCAAGTATCCTGGCTCAGTGCATGACGCTTACATTTTGAGGAATAGCAGCATCCCTTATGTGATGGTGCAACTCCAGAGGCACCATGTGTGGCTTATGGGTGAGCCTAAAGTCCCCACACAGTTTAAATAGGTGTCTGGGTATGGGAGATTCCCTAATGTTTGGAGGATGTCTAACAGTTGTCCCTCGATATTTGCAGGTGGCTCTGGTTACCCCAACCTGTCATGGCTACTGACCCCAGTGAGGAATCCCAGGACAAGGGCAGAGGAGTGCCACAATGGGGCACATGGGTGAACTAAGAGGATAATCGAGCGCACCTTCGGCCTCCTGAAGGCCAGATTCCGGTGCCTCCATCTGACAGGTGGATCCCTATACTACTCACCGAAGAAGGTGTGCCAGATCATCATGGCCTTCTGTATGTTGCACAACCTGGCTTTGCGACGCCAGGTGCCTTTTCTGCTGGAGGATGGGCCTGATGGTGGTCTTGTGGCAGCTGTGGAGCCTGGGGACAGTGAAGAAGAGGAGGCAGAAGAAGAAGATGTAGACAACCGAAACAACATCATCATGCAATACTTCCAGTGAGACACAAGTAAGAAGATGGAACTGCTTCCCACATCTCATACTATTGTAGGACCTAGCATAAGTCTGCCTTTTTACCTCTGTGTATGGACCCTGACTTGTCACTTTGGCTTTCCATTTCACAGATTTGGGTCCCAATTTGTGCCCTCTGCTATGTTTACTCCTGGCATACAGCTGTGTAACGTTGGTATGTGAACAAGTACATTGACATTGCTATATTCCAGAGATTTTGCAATTACACATTTGTGAAAGCACAGACTGACTCCAGATTTGTTGGTGATTGAAGGGTGTTTTTTCTGTACAAATAAGTGGAGGGGTGTGTGAAATGGGCTGGGGTGATGGTGGAAGAATGTCCATGGCAGAGTCCAGTCTCTTGGTCTCACAGGTGAATTGTCCAATGGGGCATAGGAAATGGAGCTATGGCAGTTTAAGGTGGACAGAGTGACACAGTGGGACAGAAGGGTGACATTCAGGAGGGTCTTATTTCCTGAAGGGGGTCTTGGCAATGTTCTCTGTCTTGATCCTGGATCTCAGGGACCGTTTGCGGAGTGGTTCTCCTTCTGCAGGGGGTGGGGTGCTGGTGGCCTATTGGTCCTGGCCTCCTGGCAACTAGCGCTGGCAGAGGCGGAGGGCTGTTCATCATCCAGGCTAGTGTTAGGGGCCCATTAGTGTGCTACTGTGTCCCTCATGGTGTTGACAAGGTCTGCCAGCACCCCTGCAATGGTGACCAGGGTGGTGTTAATGGGCTACAAGTCCTCCCTGATCCACAGGTAGTGTTCCTCCTGCAGCCGCTGGGTCTCCTGAAACTTGGCCAGTACCGTGCCCATGGTCTCCTGGGAATGGTGGTAAGCTCCCATGATGTTGGAGAGTGCCTCGTGGAGTGTCCGTTCCCTGGGCCTGTTCTCCCCCTGTCACACAGCAGTCCTCCCAGCTTCCCTGTTATCCTGTGCCTCTGTCCCCTGAACTGTGTGCCCACTGCCACTGACCCCAGGTCCCTGATTTTCTTGGGTTGGTGAGTTTGCCTGGGTTCCCTGTAGTGGTGGACACACTGCTGATTGACGTGTCCTGGGGACAGAGGGATGGGCCCGCTGGGTGGGTGCTGTGGTGGTGTTTCCTGAGGGGGGAGGTTCAGTGGTGGTTTGGGACTGCGACTGTCCTGAGGTCCCTGATGGGCCGGGCTAGTCATCTTGATCCAGGTGTGCAGAGCTGCTGTCATCAATGTGGGCCTCTTCTGTGAGGGGACTGGATATGTCTGGCACCTCCTGTCCGGTGACGTTCGGTATGGGTCCTGTTTGGGTGTAAATGCATAGTTTTAGTGTGCCATCTTGTGCATTGGGTGAGATATCCTCTACTCCTGTGCTTGCATAATTGTGTTTGCCTTTTTGTGATAGTTGTTTTGGGGTCTGTGTGGGTATCTGTACTGGACATGCTTTGGTGACGGTCAAGCATAGGTGTTGCATGCAGGGCTTGGTATTGAGATGTGTGGGTTGTGATGGTGGGACATATGTGAGATGATGGAGTGATGGGAGTGAGGGTAAGGGTGGGGGTATGTGATGGCATGCAGGTAGGGTGTGGGGGATTTAATAATAGAGATTTGCCTTACCAGAGTCCAGTCCTCCTGCTACTCCTGCGAGGTCCTAAAGGATGCAGTATTGCCAACTTGCTCCTCCCATGTTGTTAGTTGTGGGGGAGGAGGTGGGGGTCCACCACCAGTCCTCTGTACAGCAATCTGGTGTCTTGAAACCATGGAACGCACCTTCCCCCGTAGGTCGTTCCACCTCTTCCTGATGTCATCCCGTGTTCTTGGATGCTGTCCCACTGCATTGACCCTGTCGACGATTCTCCGCCATAGCTCCATCTTCCTCGCAATGGAGGTGTGCCACACCTGTGATCCGAAAAGCTGTGGCTCTACCCGGATGATTTCCTTCACCATTACCATGAGCTCCTCCACTGAAAACTTGGGGTGTCTTCGAGGTGCCATGATGTGGTGTGGGTGATGTGTGAGGTGTGAGGTGCTGTGTGTTGTGATGTGTGGGGATGTGTTGGTGTGTTGTTTTGGTGCGTGGATGTTGTATAAGTGATGGTGTTGTGTGTCTGTGGATGCTGGTGTTGTGTTTGCTAATCTCTCTCTCTGGCCTTCTTCAAAATTTTACATTGTAAGGGTTTGTGGTTAATGTGGGTGTGTGTTTTATAGTGTTGTGAGTGTGGTGTGTTTGTGTATCAGGTGTGTGTATTTTGATTTGTCCAATGTGGTTGTGTTTTGTAAGTGTGTGTGTATTTTGAGCGCGCCTGTGTGTACCGCCAATGGATTACCGTGGTTGAAAGACCACTGTGTTGATTCGTGGGTCGTGATAGTGTGGGTGTATTCTTGTTGGCGTGACGCTGTCGGTTTCGGTATTGCGAGTTTATCACTGACCTTTGGTGTGGCGGACTTGTGTGGGTGTCTGTATTGTGGCGGATCCCGAGATGTGGGTCGTAATACCAGTAGCGGAATTTCGCCGCTGCAAGGGTATGTTGGTGGTCTTCAGCACGGCGGAAAGCGGGATTTACTGCCGGGGTTGTAATGATGGCCATAATGTGACAAGAGCTTCATTCGGAGAAAAAATGCTAACGCAAGAATTTCAGATACAATATGATTAGCCTGAACTAGAGCAGCATTTTCCAAAAAAAAGCAGCAGTTCTTTAAATTAGGTGCTTCAGATACATTTCACATTGATATTTTTTTACTCGAGCAGACAGTTCAGATTTTTTTGTTGCTAAAATTGAAGACCCTAACACCAGTTGATGGCACCTGAAAATCAACTCAAGATTACATATTCAAGTTTAGTTTGTACCTAGGTGAATTTCTTGGGTATTATTTAGCCCAAAATGTACTATACTTTTTTATTTTTTAACAGCAGGAAACTACCATGTAGGTTGGGGTCATACTGTACATACAGTAACAACTTTCTCTTCTTATACTAAATACTCCTCCCACTACTTAGCTCTGTGGTAGGTCATTCTTGATTTTTATTTTGGAACGAAAGCATCAATTTAATTTTGTCTGCAGTCTTTATTATCTCCATACTCTTGGCATTTTTACTATTTGGGAAAAATAAAATGTTTCACACAATAATTAGCAAAAAGCTTGTTTCCCAGAGAGCAAGCATCAATGTTTGTTCCTTCTTTATTTTATTTTAGTTTTTTTGTTTGTTTCTTTGCTAGATAGAAAGGAGTTTCATTTTCATGCTCCACAAGTCATCTCCTTTTTGCTGTAATAAAGTATGCAAGTGTCCTTGACAACAGATGGAAAGAGAAATCAGCAAGAAATACATTGTTCGACCTGTGGTCTGGACATGTCACATGATGGGCAAAGTTAACATATACGTATAGGAGGCTGGCCTGGTTTGTAGTGGGTACCTAAGGTACTTACACCTTATACCAGGTCCAATTATCCCTTATTAGTGAAATGTAGACAGTGTCTAGAAGGCAGGCTCTCTAGGGTTAGTGTGGAGGAGCAGCCAAGGCCTAACTAGGAGACATGCAAAACTCATGCAATACCACTGTCGTCACACACATGAAAGAAAGTACTCAGTGTTACAAAAATAAAGGTACTTTATTTTGGTGACACAAATGTCAAAAATACCATAGTGACTATACTCCCTTAGGAGGTAAGTAATGCACAAATTATGCACTCTAGTATGAAGAAATTGGTGTAAAAACAGAAAACAGTGCAAATAGTGAAAATCACAATAGTTAGAACTGGGCCTAAGGGGAACACAAACCATATACAAAGAAAGTGGAATGCGAAAGTCGGTTTCCCACCTAGGCAAGTTTAATGTGTAGGGGCGCGCTGGGGGTATTAGAAAACACCAAAGGTAATTAATAGAACCCACCCCAGAGCCCAGGAAAGCAGGAGTAAATCACAGTAACTTTCCTATAAAAACACAAGAACACGAGAAAGAAGATCATGCAAGAACCAGAAGAGACTGCAAGACATCAAAGATGGATTCCTGGACCTGAAGACCTGCGGAAGAAGGGGACCAAGTCCAAGAAGCACTGAAGAGTCCAGGGAAAACAGGAGCCCTTGCTAACCTGGATGAAGGTGCAAAAGGAGAACCACCAGTGAAGAACAACCGTCAGTACTGCACCCAAGAAGACAGATGCGGGTTCCTAGTTGGTGCAGAAGATGTGCTACACCGGATGGATGATTGCAGTCTGGTTTGTGTCTCTGGATTCCACAAACAAGCCTTGGCACACGCAAAGCTTGCGGTTAGCAGAAAATGGCGCTGCTCGGGACCAGGAGGGATCGGTGTACTCTACCCAGGAGGAGGAGTCAGAGGGGGCTATCAGCAACTCAGAGAGCCCTAAGAAAACCAGACAGCATGCACAGGAGTCCCTCAGCATGGGGACAAAGAAGGTGCAAAAGGAGGCCCATGCAGCACTAGACAAAGGGATTCCACGCCGTAGGACAACCACACAGGAGGCTGTGTGTAGCATAAACAAGTCCTAGGGACTGGAGCTGCACAGTGCATGAAGAACTTCATGGAAGGATGCCAACAAGCCTTGGCAACTGCAAAACAAGCAGTGCACAGGGATCCTGTCTTGCGTGGGGAGGCAAGCGCTTACCTCCACCAAAGTGGGACAGTTAGACATCAGGACCATCGGGACCACTTCAGTCTACAACCCGTGTTGCTGGATCCAAGCACTTTGTCAGGAGAGGGAACCTAAGCCACCGGTCGTTCCTGCAAAGGAGTGCCTGCTGAAGCAGGGATGTGACTCCTTCACTTCAAGCGAGATTCCTTTGTTCTTCTGGTGCAGGTTAAAGACAGGCAGTCCTCGGAGGATGCACGACCTGGAAACAGTTGCAGTTGCTGGCAGGAGCTGAAGATACAATGCTGCAGAATTCGTCTTTGCTTCTTTGTTGCAGTTGTAGAGTTCTTGGTTGGTCCAGATAGAGTTTCTTCGGTAAAAAAAAGTAAAGGATTGAGAGGATTCCTGCTGGAGTCTTGCAATCTGATTCTGAAGAACAACCCAAGAGAGAGACCCTAAATAGCCCTGAAAGGGGGATTGGTCAGCTACACAGATAAGCACCTATCAGGGGAGGGCTCTGGCATCACCTGCTGGCATTGGCCACTCAGATGCTCCCAGAGGTCCCTGCCAACTTGGAATTGAATATGGCAAAACCCAGGGACCCTCTGGAGGAGCTCTGAGCACCACCTCTGGGGTGATGATGGACAGGGTAGTGGTCACTCCCCTTTCCTTAGTCCAGTTTCATGCCAGAGCAGAGACTGGGGGTCCCTGAACCGGTGTAGACTCGATTATGCAAGGAGGGCACCATCTGTGTCCATCAAAGCATTTCCAGAGTCTCTGGGAGGGTACTCGTCCCATGCTTGTAACACCTATTTCCAAAGGGGGGAGGGTTAACACCCCTCTCCCAAAGGAAATGATTTGTTCTGCCTTCCAGGGCTCGAGCTGCTTGACCAACAGGAGGGCAGAGACGTGTCTGTGAGGTGGCAGCAGCTTGGCTGCCTGGAAATCCTAAGAAGGCTGTAATGGTAGTACTTGGGGTCCTCTAAGGAGGCCCCAGAGTGCATGGAAACCAATGCTTCCAAAAGCCTTGGGGTATGTTTCCAACATGTTTGATACCAAACATGGCCATATTAGGAGTTACCATTGTGAAGCTGGACATAGGTAGTGATCTATGTCCAGTGCATGCGTAAAATGGCGTCCCGCACTCACGAAGTCCAGGAAAATGGTCCTGGAGGTCATGAGGGTAGCTCTGCTAGTGCAGGGATGCTCTCACACACAGGTACTCTGCACCCAGCCTTCAGGGCTGGAATGCCTGCAATATGCGTGACTTATAAGTGACCTGGTGTGGTGTAAATGGCAGTGAAAGGGGGCATGCACCATTTCTCACAGGCTGCAATGGCAGTCCTGTAGAAGCCTTTGCATGGGCTCCCTATGAAAGAAATGTTGCATCCCATAGGGATCCCCTGGAACCCCTATGCCCTGGATACCTGGGTACCATATACTAGAGACTTATAAGGGGGGACCAGTATGCCAATTTTGGGTGAAAAAATGTAGAGGAGAGAGGTTAGCAGGATCCCAGTGAACACAGTCAAACACACTGACATCAGGCACAAATTGGGGGTCACATGCCAAAATGAGGGTACTTTCTACAATATATATATATTTATATATACATATATATATATTTATATACACATACATATATATATATATATATATATATATATACAGATATATATATATATATATATATATATATATATATATATATATATATATATATATATATATATATATATATATATATATATGCCTGTCGTCTGTAGGTAGTTATAGTTGGGACCTAGTTTCCATAGAAAAAGCATTTTTGACTTGGCTATATCTTTGACACTGTTTGACAAATCTTCGCAAAAGTTTCCCAAAAAGTGCCCTTAAGGGTCTTGTTGTGCATGGAAAGTTTTGGGGTGATCTGTCAAGTGGGGGCAGAGAAAAAGGGGCATAAAAAAAGTGTGTTTCCCATATTAATTCCCATCGACTCAGCCCGAACCTCTGGACAGAATTACACCAAATTTGGCAGAAAGGTAGCTTTTGGTAACTGGATGACACTTTTTGGGTGGAAATCCATTCAGTTGTTTTGGAGATATTAAAGGAAAATCAAATTTGTATATCTAGAGGTGTGAACAGTTCGCAAATCCTCTCAATGTCATGCGGAGATCTGACTGGCTGCCAACACTACAGCAGAGCCTCAAAAACAAACAACAAAAAAAGAAAAGGGGCAGGGTACATTTAACAAAACACCCTAGCCTTGTTCCAGGGGTCTCCCAGGGATCCCATCAGGGCAAAAAAGCATTTTTTTTCAATTCACAGATAAATTTGAGAATATTTGAGAATTTCAGCATGAACTACAAAAAAGCAAGTGCGGTCTCCTGTGCTTGCTTTTCATTTTGCCCCCAGGTGGGCCAGGTCCCCGGGGCATATTTACTTTTATATTTGTGGAAAGGTGTGGTGTGCACATGACCCCCCTCTTAGGATTTTTAAAAGTCCTGGGGACCACCGCTTCCCTGGGGCTCTGTCTTATAAATGGGCAAAGGGGCCGTGGGGGCCACCACCTCCCTGGGGCAACAAACAAAAAATAAATGGGGGGCCCCAGGGAACCTCCAGGCCCTGGGGACCAGCTCCTCCTTTGGGCTACATTATTACAATATGCATGGGGCCACATGGACCCCTCGTGACCCCAGGGACCACCACCTTCCAGGAGCAACAATATTGAAATATGCGTGGGCCGCATGTACCCACTGGACCCTGGGTACCACCACCTCCCAGGGCCAGATGTGAAAAATGTGTTGGGGGGATGCATGGACCCCCCTGACCCCCAGTGACCGGCCACTACCCGGGGCTCCGATACAAATTAATGAGGTGGTCCACATAGCTCTAGGGACCATCACCTCGGAGGGCTAAAAAGAAACTAAAAAAGAGGGAGGGGTGCACAGCTCTAATCCTGGAGCAGTATATGGTCCCGGGGGCCACCAGCCCCTAGGGCCAGCTTCTGCTACCTCCTGAGGTGCCCATCCATAAGAGGCAGCTGTTTACTTTTGCTTGGTGGGAGCTATGACAGCTCCCGCCAAGCAAAAACAAACACTCTGCTTCTATCAAGCAGGAGGTTTAAAAATGCTCCTGCATGCTGGCAGTGGAAATGTCATCTCTTTTCCTGCCAACAGACATACGGGCAGGGAAAGAAATGAAATTATTGCTTCTGCACACAGAAAGCTACTATTTGCAGCAGCTCCATGCACTTAACAAAACAAAGCTTACAGGGACGTTATAGTTAGGCACATATTTTATATTTGCAAAACGGTAGAAATGTAGCTGTTATAGTTGGAATTATTTCAAGTAGCTATAACTTGTACCCTAAGGTAACTATAACCCTTGCCCTCGTTGTGCATTGCTAATTACTCCAGATATTATATCACTCATGACATTTTCTGTGACATCATTGATGATATCACTGTAACATATGCAATAACATAATTGATGAGAACACTTGAGAGAACTGTGCATGATTGACAATGGTGGAAACTTTGGTGAATACACACACACACACACACATATATATATATATATATTTATTTTTCATCCTTCCATAGGAAGTGCATTTTTTGTGTTGCTATTAAATGTTGCACTGTTTGACAAATCTTCACTTTCCAAAATGTGCTCTATTTTGCCCAGTTTGTACATGGATAATTTGGAGGTGATCCTTCAAGTTGGGGCCAATAAAAGAGGGGAGTTACAGAATATAAAATCCTCATGCATTTTCCATTATTGTCTTTAGGCAGGGCTGCAGAAGTACTGCTGAACAGAATTACACCAAATTTGGCAGGAAGCTAGAACTTTGTCTGCAGATTGTGGGTTTTGTGATTTGGTGTATGTCTGTTGAGTAGTATTTGAGGAATTAAGGTTCTGACGAGTGCTATGATTTGCTACCAGCAACATGAGAAAAGATTTGCTGGCAGCCATTACAGGAGTCATCCTTTGTCCTGAACTTTAAAAAACATAATATAAGGGAGAAGGGTGGGGGTACCCTGTCCCCCTAAGCCTCATAGGGGAGGACCCTGAAGGGCATCCTCTGGGCCAAAATAAAATAAATCTGCATTTATTGCTGTGATCCTGCAGGATACCAATGGAATTGCAGCAAAAAAATGCAGCAGCATTATTTAATTAAAGGTAGTGTAGAGCCCCCCCTCCCTCCCTCATATTCAGTCACAGATCCCCCATTCCCCAGGACCTAGTTTATTAATATGGGGAGAGGGGCACACTGCCCCTTACCTTGAGCCATATTTAGCACCAAGGACACCAACCCCTGGGCCTTGATTTAATAAATCTGGAGAAGGAGGCACTCAGTCCCCTTCCCTTGTTGGTGTTCAATCCCAGGGACCACATCCATCAGGGCCATGACTTAAAAAAAGTAGGGTGACACTCACTCCCCCCCTCATGCTTTAATGGCCCCAGGGACCCCAACCTCCAGGGCCAGCTAACATACTGTGTACTGGGGAGGGCAACTCAGGGACAAAACAGTTTCCCTACCTGCACTGGTGTGGGCAGGGAAACACCTGTGTGCTAATTCCTGGTGGCAGCATTTTTAAAACTGCTGTGAAATAAGAGCAAATACTAAGGCCCTCATTACAACCCTGGCGGTAAATCCTGCTTACCGCTGTGCTTATGGCCGCCAACATACCATGGCCTCGGGGAAATCCGCTACAGATATTACGACCCACATCGGGTAATCCGCCACAATACAGACACCCACACAAGACCGCCTCACCAAAGGTCAGTGATAAACTGGCGATACCAAAACCTACACCGTCACGCCAACATGAATACGCCCACACTATCATGACCCACGAATCAACGCAGCGGTCTTTCAACCGCAGTAATCCATTGGTGGTACACACCGCCGCGCTCAAAGTACACACAAATCTACAAAACACAACCACATTGGACAATTCCAAATACACACACCTGATACACATACACACATCACACTCTCACACCCACACCACTATAAAACACACACCCACATTACCCACAACCCCTTACGACATTTTTTTGAAGACGCACAGAGAGAGAGAATAGCAAACACAGGCACACAACCCCATCACTCATACAACATCCACGCACCTCAAAGAACACACACCAACACAACACATCACACAGCACAACAGCCAGCACCTCACACATCACCCACACCACATAATGGCACCTCAAAGACACCCCAGGTTTTCTGAGGAGGCGCTCAGGGTCATGGTGAAGGAAATCATCCGGGTAGAGCCACAGCTTTTCAAATCACAGGTGCAGCAGACCTCCATTGCTAGGAAGACGAAGCTATGGCGGAGAATTGTCGACAGGGTCAACGCAGTGGGACAGCACCCCAGAACACGGAATGACATCAGGAAGAGGTGGGACGACCTACGGGGGAAGCTGCGTTCCGTGGTGTCCAGACACCAGGTAGCAGTGCAGAGGACTGGCGGTGGACCCCCACCTCCACCCCAACAACGAAGAGCATGGGAGGAGAAAGTCTTGACAATCATGCATCCTGAGGGCCTCGCAGGAGTAGCAGGAGGACGGGACTCTGGTAAGTCAAATCTTTGCTACTACATCCCCCACCCTACCTGCATGCCATCACAAACTCATACCCCTACTCTCACCCCCATCACTCCACCGCCTCACATATGCCCCACCATCACAACCCTCCCATCCCAATACCAAGCCCTGCATGCAACACCTATGCATGGACCCCATCACCAAAGCATGTCCAGTACAGATACCCACCCAGACCCCAAAATCACTAATCACATAAGGACAAACACAATAATGCAAGCACAGGAGTAGAGGGTAACTTGCCCATTGCACAAGATGGCACACAGATACAATAACTATGCATTTACACCCCAACAGGACCCATACCAAACATCATCGGACAGGA
Source organism: Pleurodeles waltl (assembly GCF_031143425.1). Taxonomy (NCBI): domain Eukaryota; kingdom Metazoa; phylum Chordata; class Amphibia; order Caudata; family Salamandridae; genus Pleurodeles; species Pleurodeles waltl. Next base: position 779,357,602 of record NC_090443.1, on the reverse strand, counting down.
GCTGCCAGACATATCCTGTCCCCCCACAGAAGAGCCCCACAGTGATGACAGTGGCTCTGGATCAAGATGACCACCCCGGCCCATCAGAGACCTCTGAACAGTCGGTTCCTCTGCCACAGTCACAAACCACCACTGAACATCCCCTCTCAGGAAACACCACCACAGCACCCACCCAGTGGGCCCATCCCTCTGTCCCCAGGACACGTCAATCAGCAGTGTGTCCACCACTACAAGGACCCCAGGCAAACCCTCCAACCCAAGACAATCAGGGACCTGGTGTCAGTGGCAGTGGGCACACAGTTAAGGGGACAGAGGCACAGGATAACAGGGAAACTTGGAGGACTGCTGTGCAACAAGAGGAGGACAGGCCCAGGGAACCCACTCTCCATTAGGCACTCTTCAACATCATGGGAGTATACCATCATTCCCAGGAGACCATGGGCACAGTACTGGCCAAGTTTCAGGAGACCCAACAGCTGAAGGAGGAACACTACCTGGGGATCAGGGAGGACTTGAAGTCCATCAACACCACCCTGGTCACCATTGCAGGGGTGATGCCAGACATGGCCAGCACCATGAGGGACACAGTGGCACACTAACGGGCCCCTGACACTAGCCTGAATGATGAACAGCCCTCGACCTCCGCCGGCACTAGTGGACAGGAGGTCCCGCCACAGGAACAACAGGCCACCAGCACCACACCCCCTGCAGAAGGAGAACCAGCCCGCAAACGGTCCCGGAGATCCAGGAACAAGACAAAGAACATTGCCAAGAACCCAGCCAGGAAATAACACTCTCCTGATTATTAACCTTTTGTCCCACTTTGTCACCCTGACAACTTTGAACTGCCATTGCTCCACCTCATATGCCCCCTTGGACAATGCACCTGTGATACCAAGAGACTGGACTCTACCATGGACATTCCTCCACCATCAACCTAGCCCATTGCACAGCCCCCTCCACTTATTAGCTCAGAAATAAACACCCTTGAATCACAAATCAATCATGAGTCAGTCTGTACTTCCACAAATGTGTAATTGCAAACTCTCAGAAATATAGCAATGTCAATGTTCATGTTCACATACCAATGTTTGCCAGTTGCTGGGCATTGGAAAACATAGCACAAGGCAGAAAGTGGTACCCAGATCTGTAAAATGAAAGCCAAAGTGACATGTCAAGGTTTATACACAGAGGTAAAAAGGCAGATTCAGGCAATGTCCAACAGTAGTATGATATGAGAGGAGCCGTGCCAGTCTCTTACCTGTGTCTCGCTGGAAGTATTGCATGATGGTGTTGTTTTGGCTGTCTATATCTTCTCCTTCTGCCTCCTCTTCTTCACTGTCCACAGGCTCCACAGCTGCCACAAGACCAACATCAGGCCCATCCTCCTGCAGAAAAGGTACCTGGCGTCGCAAAGCCAGGTTGTGCAACATACAGCATGCCACAATGATCTGGCACACCTTCTTCGGTGAGTAGTATAGGGAGCCACCTGTCAGATAGAGGCACTGGAATCTGGCCTTCAGGAGGCCGAAGGTGCGCTCTATTATCCTCCTAGTTCACCCATGTGCCTCATTGTAGCGTTCCTCTGCCCTTGTCCTGGGATTCCTCACTGGGGTCAGTAGCCATGACAGGTTGGGGTAACCAGAGTCACCTGCAAATATCGAGGGACAACTGTTAGACATCCTCCAACCCTTAGGGACTCTCCCATACCCAGATACCTATGTCAACTGTGTTGGGACCTTGGTCTCACCTACTAACCACACACTGTGCCTCTGGAGTTGCCCCATCACATAAGGGATGCTGCTATTCCTCAAAATGTAAGCGTCATGCACTGAGCCAGGATACTTGACATTCACATGGGAGATGTACTGGTCTGCCAAACACACCATCTGCACATTCATAGAATGGTAGCTTTTGCGGTTTCTGTACTCCTGTTCATTCCTGCGGAGGGGGACAAATGCCACATGTGTACCATCAATGGCACCAATGATGTTGGGGATATGTCACAGGGCATAGAAGTCACCTTTCACTGTGGGCAAATCCTCCACCTGAGGGAAAACGATGTAGCTGCACATGTGTTTCAGCAGGGCAGACAACACTCTGGACAACACGTTAGAGAACATTGGCTGTGACCTCCCTGATGCCATGGCCAATGTTGTTTGAAAGGACCCACTGGCCAGGAAATGGAGTACTGACAGGACCTGCACTAGAGGGGGATTCCTGTGGGATGGCGGATAGCTGACATCAGGTCTGGCTCCAACTGGTCACACAGTTCCTGGATTGTGGCACGATCAAGTCTGTAGGTGATAATGATGTGTCTGTCTTCCATTGTCGACAGGTCCACCAGGGGTCTGTATACCGGAGGATGACACATCTCATCACCTGCCCCAGAGGAAGTGCCCTCTGGAGGAGAAGGGTGAGCAGAGGGTCATACACCACATAGGTTTCACAAGGGTGTTTAGAACAATTGTGATGTAATCGGTGTGTGGCGCTGTCTGTCCGTATTCCTGGCTAAAAGTGCTGTGAAGCAGTTAGTTGCCCGGCCATGTGTCCCCCTGATATGGCGGCTGCCTGACCTGTAAGGAGGGACAAGGGGAAATGAGGTAACGGCGCTGGCATTGTGCATCGTCACAGTAGGCGGTCGAAGACTGCAGCGCAAATCAGCATTGGTTATCTTTGGGCCCTATGGGTTCCAGGAGCCAATGACGATGTAGGCCGGCAGTGACTGTACTTACCGCCGTGGACGTGACCACCATTTTCTATCTGTTCACTCACTTGATACCTGACCTTCAACAGGAGAGGACCTACACTGCAAGTGCTGCTGTGACCTGAGTCTGGAAGCGACAATGGCTACAGTGTCTGGGGAAAGGGTCCCTGCCTTTACCGCGGAGGAGTTGGACAAGCTGGTGGCTGGGGTCCTCCCCAAGTACAAGCTACTCTACGGTCCTCCAGACACACAGGTGAGTACACAGGAGTGGCGTGAAGGGAAGATACTGGGGGAAGAGGCCAGCATTTGGGGATGGCCAGTGTATGTTTTTCTGGGCCAGGGTGGGAGGTTTGTGGCCAATGAGTAAGAAGAACCAGACGGGGGAGTAACATCCATTCTTACTTCACTTTTCCTCTAGGTCAGCGCCCACCAGAAGAAGGGTATTTGGTGTGCCCTCGCCACGGAAGTGTGGACCCTGGGGGTCTACCATAGACGGAGAATCCACTGCCACAAAAGATGGGAGGACCTGTGCCGCTGGACCAAGACGACGACGGAGGCCCAGCTGGGGATGGCCTCCCAACGTGGAAGGGGTGCACATCGCACCATGACCCCCCTGATGTACCGGATCCTGGCGGTGGCATATCCTGAGTTGGATGGGCGCTTGAGGGTATCACAGCAGCCACAAGGGGGTGAGTATAGTCTCATTCAGCTGACTCTGCGCCCTTTATGAGGTTTCTGGGTGGGGGAAGTGGGCTGTGGGTTCCCCTAGGCCAGGGCAAACGCGCCAGGGTAGATCCATTGTTCGGCAGGCTCAGTGGCACTCCAAACCCAAAAGTGGTAGTTGCCCTCTACACCTAGTCAGGCTCCTGTGGGTTCCAGGTGTGCATCAAATGGGTCTAGGCACAGTCCCCCATGGGCATATGCTTTTCCCCTGAACTGTTAGTGCATGGGCTAGTGCATAGGGCTGATCCCTGTGTGTTGTGTCCTCCAACGGTAGTGGTGTTGCAGGCATTGACAATGTGTCTCTTCTGTCTTTTCTCCCCTTTTTGTTTTGTCACCCTGTCCTTGTGTGCATTAGCATCATCTGGTGGAGGAGCATTTGCACCAGAGCAGGAGGGAACTGCAACCCACATGGCCCTGGAGAGGTGAATTTACGGAGTCTGAAGGCACCAGTGGGACGGAGGGCGAGGGGAGCTCCACGACGGGGACAGGAGCATACACCAGCGACAGCGAATCCTCCTCCGATGGGAGATCCCTTGCAGTGGTGGGCACCTCTGTGCCCATCGCATCAACAGGTACACCCGGTACCCCCCCTACCAGCACCGCCCTCCCAGCAGCCCCTCAGCGTGGTTCCCGTGCCCGCTCACCCAGGAGGGTGGGCATCTCCTTCGCCCCAGGCACCTCAGGCCCTGCCCCAGTCAGCACTGCTGCCCTCAGTGACGAGGCTATTGACCTCCTCAGATCCCTCACTGTTGGGCAACCAACCATTTTGAATGCCACCCAGGGTGTCGAGAGTCATCTTCAGCAAACAAATGAATACCTGGAGGGCATTCATTTTGGCGTGGCAGCCCACAGAGAGCATTTCAGTCTCTGGCCTCAGCACTGATTGCAGCCATTGTCCCTGTGTCCAGCCTCCCTCCCTCCAACTTCCACTACCCAGACCCAATCCCCTGTACCTCAACCTATCCCAAGCACACCATCAGACCAGCATGCACACTCATCAACACACAAGAGTGGACATGGCAAACATAAGCACCACACATCCCACAGGCAGTCACACAAGCACCATCCCCATGCAGACACACCAACATCCACTGCCTCAACTGTGTCCCCCTCCTCCACGTCCTTCTCCTCCCTCCCAGTCTCGTCTCCACTCACACCTGCCTGCACTACATCCTCATCCACTACCTCCATCACTAGCACGCCCATCACCACACACCACTCACGTGCAATCACCCCCACTACCATTCACACGTCTCCTGTGTCCTCTCCCAGTGTGTCTGTGAGCCCTCCTCCCAAACTACACAAACGCAGGCACACACCCACTCAACAGCCATCCACCTCACAACAACCTCCAGCCCATGCACCCTCACCCAAACTCAGCAGACGTACACCTCCTACAACCACTACCTCTTCCTCCACTCCCAAACCCCCTCCATCTTCCCGTCCCAGTGTGTCTTAAAACCTTTTACTCGCTAACATTGACCTCTTCCCTACACCTCCCCCGTCCTTCCCCTAGGGCCAGAATGTCCAGATCCCAGCCCAGAACCTCAGCCACCAAACCCTCCAGCACTGTGGTCCCTGCAAGTCCAGTAACATCGCGGGTGGCATCCATCAGGGCTGCCAGTGTGCCACCTAGCGAGGCCAAGGATCACCCTATTCCGCCACCTGCCAAGGTGAAGAAGGGGCCCACATGCCGTAGGGAAAAGCCACACCAACCACCCAGCAAGGCCTCCTCCAAGACAAAAGAGGACTGTCCCTAGGTCCAAGCAGCAACGTCCAAGGTGGGGAAGGGACACAAGGCTAAAGGGAACTCAGCTCAGGGCACAGAGCCTCCGGGTGAGGGACTGGTGTCACCCCTTCTGCTAAACAGAACAGCAACCTGTACGGCAGTGGCTGCCTCCGCATCCACCGCCACCTGCACCGCCACCTGCACCGTCACCTGCACCGCCATCTGCACAGCCACCTGCACTGCCACCTGCACGCCTGCTGCCTCAACAACAGTCCCCAGCATCATCCCCAGTGGGCAGCCGTCCAAGGCTGCTGGAGATGTCCTGCTGTCTCCCTCCACAGGTGCTGACACATGCACCACCAGCAGCATCTCTGCCACGGACACCGCAGCAACCACTGCCACCTGCCCTGCGACGTGCTCAGACAGTGCCACCACAGCCGACATGGACAACATTCCCAGTGGGCAGCCATCCGAGGCTGCAGGAGACGTCCTGGACCCTGCACAGACTACATGGGGCACCACAACTAGCACTGTTAGTACCAGCAGTTGGTAGGCAAAGTCACAGCAGGGTGGAGTGTGTCTCTGACTCCATGGAGTATCATGCTGCCTGTTCCTAGGAAATATTGTGGCACACACACCCAGGTGAGGGAATAAGAACTGCCACACAGCATGTGCAGCACTCTGGGCACTATGCCCCCTCCAGAACCAGTGGAGAGATGCATCCACTACCCCAGTTCTTGGCAGGATGAAGCACTCTGGGCACCACGCCCCCTCCAGAACCAGTGGAGAGATACATCCACTACCCCAGTCCTTGGCAGGATGAAGCACTCTGGGCACTAAGCCCCCTCCAGAACCAGTGGAGAAAAGCATCCACTACCCCAATCCTTGGCAGGATGAAGCACTCTGGGCACTAAGCCCCCTCCAGAACCAGTGGAGAAAAGGACCCACTAGAGAGACTGTGGCTTTGCACTCCCCAGGACCAATCAGTGGGCAACCCACCTACTTGAGAGACTTGAGAGACTGTGGCTTTGACTCCCCAGGACCAATCAGTGGGCAAACCACCCACTTGAGTGACTTGAAAGACTGTGGCTTTGCACTCCCCAGGACCAAACAGTGGGCAAACCACCCACTTGAGAGACTTGTGAGACTGTGGCATTGCACTCCCCAGGACCAGGCAGTGGACAACTCACCCACTTGAGAGACTTGTGAGACTGTGGCTTTGTACTCCCCAGGACCAATCTGTGGGCATGGAGCCCCCTCGTGGAGCAGTGGCATCGTCCCTTCATCCGGCTGGGGTGACCCCCCTCCCCTTCCCCCTGAGGTGCCTGTTTATTTTCGACCTGATGCCCCAGCAGGGTTCTCTCCGTTTAGAGGCAGGTATCATGTGTGGGCTTCGCCCATGCATTTTGGGACCACTGGTCCACGGACAATGAATGGAACACTATCCGGACTTGTGTAGTTGCTGTACATATTTTTTTATAATGATCTGTGACAGACCTGTTTCCATATCTGAATTTTTGATGATTACACTTGTTACAATCATTTCCTTTTTTCCTTGAGTTCTTCCAGAGGGTTACGGGGTGTATATGTAATGTTGCTGCATTTATTTGCGTGTATGGTGTTGTAGGTGGGGGTGGGAGTGTTGCATGTTGCGTGTGTGTGTCACTCTCTTTTTCCTCCACCCTCCCCTGTGTGCTAGGTTCAGTACTCACCGTGGTCATCGCCGCCGTATTTGCTGCTCCTGGTAGAAGAGGAGGTAAACTAACATGGGTAGCACCTGTAACTCGGGCTCCATGGCGTCCTGGTTCCTTGTAGGGTGTTGAGAGGTGAGTGGTTTCCGTTCCAAAGACTGTTTCCGCCGTGCTTTTGATGGCGTTGGTACTATCCCGGAAAAGGTGGCGGATTGGTGCCTTGTAATACTATGGGCGGCACATTGTTTTCTGCCTGTCTGTTGGCGGTTACCGTCGCGGTGTTTGCTTCTAACGCCGTGGCGGTCGGAGTGTGAAAGTGGCTGTCTGTGTTGGTGGTTTCTGCCATGGTTGTGATTCTATTTTCTTTCCTGCCGGCCTATTGGCGCCATTGCCGCCACTTTAACACCGACCGCCAGGGTTGTAATGAGGGCCTAAGTCTGCTCCCAGCGGGCAGAAGCTTTAAAAATGCTCCCACCAGTTGGGAGCGTGCTTCAGATCTTTTTTGTTGCCTACACTAAAGCGAGTAGGGAAACAGAGCAACAGATTTCTCCCACCTGGAGGGAGCAGCATAAACACCTGCAGCATGTGGGAACTGGTTGGGGCTGTGGGAGCCCTAGGGCTTCCCCTGTGGTCCAAATATGTGTATCATGAGTGAGCTGGGTGGGCACCAGGGCACCAACCTATTTAAAATAGAAACCCCAGGGAATGAGGTCTCTTTGGCAAAATAGGCTTGGGGAGCAGAGCTATGTGCCATCCATTTGAATTAGATAAGACCCTTGAGTTGCCCGCCCCTTTGAAATATAAACAGCCCTGTGGGGATGGGGTCCCTAGGGGCTGGTGAGGCTTGAAGAGAGGGACTGCACAGCTCCCTCCCCTTTTAAAAATAGACCACAATTACGTATTCAAAAACAATCTGAAATCCTTGATGTAGGTGAAATCTTTGATTTATTGGAGAACAGTCTCTTCTGTGCTGAGTGGGATCTTTTCTGGTTTGAGAGCAGAGTCCACAGTTCTCCCTTATAACTGCTACTGAGCATGCAAAGGCTCAACTTCACCTAAAATCTCTGCTTGTTTGGCCCCACCCCTTCCAGGTTAGTACTATACAATAGCGTTCCCTCCATTTTCCAGGCTGATGGGCAGTGCAACTTACCAAAGGGACCCAAGCACATTTCCCAAAAATGTTGATGGTGCTTTCTTGATACAGAGGAATATGAGGACATATCCACCAAAGAAAGAAGTGTTTACTTCATATAATTAAGAGGAAGTATCCTAGTGTTTTGAAGATTGAACACATTGTGAATAACCTCCTCCTCGTATCTATAAGATAATTCATTTTGTCACTGATTTTTATGTGAAGACACTCAAGGAACATTCTCATTACCAAAATTACACATACACAAGGTCAGCAAAGATATTACCTTGTGGACCTTTATACAGCTGTAGTATGGAATATGCACTAGACATTCACTTAATGAGGTAGCACTTACTAATTAACTAGTAGAAGGTACACCAGTTAGGTAGACATTTTGTGGAAAACTGTGCCCTCTTCTTAGATAAATAAACAGGCGAGGCTCTCTTTTGGCCCTGATGCTCATTTCACAGAAATTAAACCTCAAGGGAAGCACAAACATGGCAGTTCTCCCTGTTGAAGAGCAACATCTGTAAAGTTCAAATTTTCCAAACTTCTTGTGCTTGGCCAAGACAAAGAAAATTTCTTAGATTTTCTTTACAATTACATGTTGAAATACAATTTATAATTCTTGATGGAGGTGAATGCATCGTTGATTTATTGGACTGCTATTTTTTATGTAGTAACTGTCCAAGACGAGTAGCTTCTTTCTTGTCTTCTGGTCTGAGAGTAGAGTCCTCACTTTTAATTTCTATTGAGTATGGAAAGGTGTCAAATCATCTACAAGCTTAGTACGTTTGGCCCCGCCACTTCTACATTGGTAGTACGCAAAGTCTTTCCACCATTTTCCATGCTGATGGACAGCTCAGCATGGAAAATGGCTTCCCGAGTACATTTATCTTCGATTTTGATGGCATGTTCTTGATGTAAAGGATTATGTGGACATTTTTACCAAACAAAGAAGTAGTTACTCCATATGATTAGGTGGAAGTACCCTTGTTTGGTGGAGATTCAACTCTTTGACTGTAGTCTCATTATCCTCTCTATATGAGGAGACATTTTTGTCCCTGATTTCTTTGTATATGAAGATGCTCTGGGAACACTCACATTGCCATAATTACATGTACACAAGTTCACTGGAAACATTAGCTTGTGGTTCTTTATGCATCTGTAGTCTGGAGTATGCAATGGACATTCACCCAATGAGGTAGCATTCACAATTTAACCAGTACCGCCCCTCCCTTTATTAATCCCTCAGCCCCGGGGGATGGGGTCCCCAGAGCCTAAGAAGGGTCATTGAGTGGGTCTGCATGCCTGTCTTTCCTTTTATTCATATTTTGGGCCCGGGGAAAAGGTCCACATGGCCTAATTAGGCTCAGGGAGGGAGCAGAGGCCAAACCCACACCATCATTGATGAAAGGCTGTGTGCAGCGTAGGATTGGTTGCCTCCAGGAGAAGGGGTTGCCTACTGACAACACCCTGCTAAGCATGGTCAAAAGAGGCAGGGGTTGGTTTTATTTATATAATATTATTATACATTAAAAAATACTAGAACTGAATTGAAAAAACAGAGGTGAAAGTAAATATATATTTACATGTGTACAAGCTTCTTTTGTATACATCACTCTGTAATCTAGTATGGAATTAGAGTCCTGAAACTAAGTACACAAATAGCTTAGAATAATATGAAGCATCATTAATGCCATCACAGATACATCTCCCTTAGGTGTAGCAAACGTGCTATATGGAACATTGACCCTATACCGTCACTTCACGGGCAGCCTAGTTCACATTAACATTCAACCAGAGATATATGGGAAACACTAATTGCACATGGTGTTCAATGTGCGTACAACTATTCAGAGAAAGCCAATTAATCAAGATACTCAACATCTGTTCCAAAATTAATCCCCTAACATGGATAGCTTTTTTCTGTATCAAACCCCTCACAGTCACAAAGCCTACTTTGAAAAAGTAAGTTGAGTAGAACTGTGGGCACTGAGTTTCCTCTGTAGAGAGAGTTTACTCTGCACCACAATGTTTCCAGTCAGTAAAATCCTCATGACAAATAAACCATAAAGTATTCAAAAGTATTTATTAACAACAGTATACATTCTATAAAACATTTGTCAAAAAAGACAACATTCGCTTAAAATAACCAAGGTCTGAAGGTGCTAAAGTTCATACTACCTACAGTCTTCATAATTTGGTAAAAACTTTTCAGACAGACCATCTTGTGAAGTAAAACAAGTGCATGTACTTGTTATGTAGAAATTGCCATGCTGAGATGATTCTGTCTAATAACTCAAGGCTCTTTACAATACTTAGGCCCATATTTATACTTTTTGACGCAAACCAGCACCGGCGCTGGTTTTCATAAAACTTTTTACCGCCGGCTAACACCATTCCTACGCGCCATGCGGCCGCCTTTTTTAAGGAATGACATTAGCCGGCGCTGGGGACTGGTCAGAGTAAAAAAAAAAGACTTAAACCAGGCAGCGCCGTCGTAGGGGAAAATGGGGGTTGTGCGTCAAACAATGGTGCAAGTCACAACCCACATTGAAATGACTCCTGTCTTAGCAAAAACAGGAGTCATACCCCCTTGCCCAATGGCCATGCCCAGGGGACTTCTGTCCACTGGGCATGGTAATTGGGCACAGTGGCATGTAGGGGGCCCCAAATTAGGACCCCCATGTCACTTTAAAAAAAATTAAAAAAATACTTACCTCAACTTACCTGTACTTACCTGGGATGGGTCCCCTCATCCATGGGTGTCCTCCAGGGGTGGGCAAGGGTGGCAGGGGGTGTCCCTGGGGGCAGGGAAAGGCACCTCTGGACTCCTTCCATGGTCAGAGACCATGAAAGTGAGCCCACAGGTCCCTTAATGCCTGCCCTGACCCAGGCGTTAAAAAATTGCGCACATCAGGCTGTGCGACGTTTTTTAAGGCCCACCCTCTCCTGTGCGTCAAAATGATGCAGGAGTATAAATAAGGCGCACAGGCCTTAAAGTCATTTTTTGGGCGGGAACACCTACCTTGCATTTCATTAATACAAGGCAGTATCCTGCAGCCAAAAAATGACTCACATGGAGGAATTTTGACGTCCGCGGGCTATAATATGCCCCTTAATATCTATTACTTAACAACTCTGATCTGTAAGAAACTTTTTTATGTAAAAATAAACTGTTTGGAACATGTGAGCACGTGACACGGGACGATAAAAGATAGACAGTTAGATTGTTAGATAGATAGATAGATAGATAGATAGATAGATAGATAGATAGATAGATAGATAGATAGATAGATAGATAGATAGATAGATAGATTGATAGATACCCCATGGAAAAAAAAACAAATATTAGAGATAGTTAGGAAACCTTTACTGATTTTACTCTTTCCATACAAACCCAACTGAAGCAACACAAACATTGGTAATTCAGAATTTATAATTATTCCTTAGATGTGTAATTAATGCAGCACATTTAGAGTAGTATAAGTCATGCACCACTGTACATAGAATTACTTATAACTTACATTTTTAATTTACACCTCCTAAAATTACTCTGTCATGCACCTCTGTAAACAATGTTGTCACCTCACTCACAACTCACCACTCTGTCATGCACTGTGTTCTGCAAATCTCATTTGAGATGTAATAAGTGTTGTTATGAAAGCTATTATTTCACATGGTATAAGTGATGTAAATTGCAAGGGTACAACCAGTGCAGGAAGAAGGTGGAAAGTATAGTTAAAAAAAAAAAAAAAATGACAGCCAGCCTTTATTTACAAAAATATATGGGGAAGGGGAGTCACTGGGGCCCCCTTCCCTGAACCCATTTTGGTCCCTGGAGAACCCATCCTCCGGTGCTGCATTCTTTAATTGAGAGGAGGGTGCACCTGCCTCCCCCCTCTGAGCTATTTTAGGGCCTGGGGAGCACGTCTCCCCAGGCCAAAATGTGTAATAAAGGGGAGGGAGGTATGCAGCCCCCTCACAGATCCATCAAAGGCCCCAGGGACCCCATTCCCTAGGGCTGATTGCTTAAAAAAAGGGAGGGGCCACATGCCTCTCTTTGCTGAGCATTAAATGGCCCTGAGGACCCCACCCTCCAGGGCTGGCTAAGTGATTGTGTCCTGAGGAGACAACTCCAGAACACAGTAGTTTCCTTGCCTGCACTACTGTGGGCAGGGAAACATGTTTTCTCCCGTCTGGTGGAAGTAGACTTATGTTAACATATTTGTCCTGTCCACAGTGACCATGCAAAAAACAACTGCTCCCTCTGGGTGGGAGCAGGGCTGGCTCCTGCAACATGTGGGGAGCTTCCTGGGGCCACAGGGGCCCTTGGGATCCCATGTAGCGCCCCGTGTGGTGGGGGGCCAGGGACCCACCTCTAATTAATGGAAGCCCTGGGTGATGGGGTCCCCAGGGCCAATATAGGCTGGGGGGATGCAGATCCCCCTCCTTTGTCTCATTGCATTTGGCTCCAAGGATGTGGTCCCTGGCCCAGGTAGGGGAGCCTCCCTCTACTTTATAATAACATGTGTCTATGGGGATAGGGTGAAATGGTACCTGAATGAATGGGTATGTGGGTGAAAGGAAAAGAAAGATGTGTAGGTGAATGAAGGGAGATGCGTGTGGAGATAGATGACAGTGGTGAAAGGATGCCTCTGTGGGAGAAGGAAGGGTGAATGAGTATGCTTGGGTGAGGAATGGGTGGATGGTAATGATCAATACATGGGTAAATGCCAGATGGATTGGTGAAAGCAGGGTGTTTGAAAGGGTGGATACTGGATAGGTAGGTGAGTCTATTGATGGACAGGTGGATAAATATGGATGGCTGGATTGGATTAGTGAAAGACTGAATGAGAGGGTGTAAACTAAATCAAATGGTGGGTATCAAAGGGTGAAGATATTAGATGAATGAAAAGTTGAGTGTATTATTGCTTGGATCAGAAAGAAATAAGGGAGCTGTTGTGGAGAGGGATGTGTCTGCTGTTAACCTAATTCACTTGCTTGGTTTGCATGGCTATCGAGGTTGTTGTTTAAAGTGGGGGTATTTTAATTTTCCGTTTTCTCCCTTAACTCTCTGTAGTTGAAGAAAGGTAGCTGTGTATCCTCACCCATCATGGTCATACCTCCCTCCCCATTAGTCACCAATGCCAATATAAGTACGCAACAGCAGTGTGGCAGTGTAAAATTGTGTTTTATGTGCTATGGGTTCATCTGCTTCAGTTAATGCATCATTTACTAAATTGTCAATGCATTCAATCTTAAAAAGGTATTTCCCTTTCACCCCAGTGCCCACTCTGTCACCTCCTACTAGTTCAATCCTTTATTTTTTTCAAAGTTCTGGCCCAGGCCACCCCAAAAAAATGTAATTCTCTTTTGGCATGTGCCACATTTATGTATAAATTAATAATATGTCATGGCTTCCATAATGGATTAATGCCAATTCAAATTTTGCCTTTTTGACATTCGAACGTCTTTCATTCATGCATTAGACATAATCATCCAACTTGTCAGGAGATAGCACCACGGCTCTGGCAGCAGAGGCTGGAGGGCATCAGAAATGAATATCTGCAGCTAGTAGCCCTCCAAGGGGAAGAGAAGGAGGCTAAAGAAGGACTTATGACCATCGGCCTAGCTCCTCCAGCCAGTCACCAGTGCCTCCAGCCTCCCAGCGGCACCAGCAACATCATCACAGCTGGCAGTCAGCCCTCAATGATATCCGGAGCCTACACTAGTCTGAACTTGGACGCATCATCTTCGGACCCTTTTTTTTATTTTTTCATTTGGTAAGAGGGACACTTGCTGTGGGGGGAGTGGGTGGGGCGGAAATTGGACTTTCTGTTGGACCGTTTGGAGGTGGGCTAATTGTTTGGGGAGAGGGGTGGACCTGTTGTGGGTAGAAATCGTGGGTGTTCTATTTGTAAAAATAAAAGGGGATCATGTGTTTTACTTTATTGATGCCCCAGTCAAATGTTTATTTTGGTGTTTTAGTTTGCACTGCTATCTTTTAGTGTAACCTGTTTTTTAAATCTGCTAAAAAACAGTTACCCTTCCTCTATTGCCCTCTGCTACTAAGCTATATTGATCACTAGTGGATGTTAGACCTGACACCCTCAGGGTGGTCACCCCTAAATTTTTGCCTGCCTCTCTCCACTCTTTGGATACTGTTTTTACTGGTTTTAGGACTCTGTGCACGTTACCACTGCTAACCAGTGCTAAAGTGAAAATGCTCTCTCCCATTAAACTTGATGACATTGGATCATACCCAATTGGATTATTTAGTTTACTTATAAGTCCCTAGTAAAGTGTACTATATGTGCCCAGGGCCTGTAGATTAAATGCTACTAGTGGGCCTGCAGCACTGATTGTGCCTCCCACTTAAGTAGCTCCTTAACCACGTCTCAGGTCTGCCAGTGTAAGGCCAGTGTGTGCAGTTTCACTGCCAATTTGACTTGCCATTTAAAAGTACTTGCCAAGCCTCAAACTCCCCTTTTTCTACATATAAGTCACCCCTAAGGTAGGCCCTAAGTAACCCAGAGGGCAGGGTGCTGTGTAGGCAAAAGGCAGGACATGTACCTGTGTAGTTTACATATCCTGGTATCCTTTCATAGGCTAACATTGAGGCTACCCTCATATACTATTTGAGTGGTACCTGCTGATCTGAAAGGAGTAGGACGGTCATATTTAGAATGGCCAGAATGGTAATCCAAAATCCTGCTGACTGGTGAAGTTGGATTTAATATCACTAATTTAGAAATGCCACTTTTAGAAAGCAAGCATTTCTCTGCACTTAAATCCTTCTGTGCCTTACAATCCATGTCTGACTGGGTTCACTTGACAGCTCCCTCGTGCATTCACTCAGACACACCCAAAACACAGGACGCTCAGCCTCACTTGCATACAGCTGCATTTTGAATGGGTCTTCCTGGGCTGGGAGGGTGGAGGGCCTGACACTAACATGTCAAAGGACAGTAGCCTGCCCTCACACAAAGGACTGCCACACCCCCTGGCATACAGGATTGAACTGAAAGGGGACCTTGTGCACTTCTAAGCCACTCTTTGAAGTCTCCCCCGCTTCAAAGGCACATTTGGGTATTTACACAGGGCCTCTGCTCCTACCAACTCAGACACTTTCTGGAGAAGAGAACCTGAACCAGAACCTGCAAACTGCAAGAAAACTGCCAGGCTGTCCAAAGGACTCACCTGACTGCTTTATGTGAAGGACTGCTGCCTTGCTGTTTCCCTGCTGCCTTGCTGCTCTCTGGCTCTGCTGAGAAGTGCTCTCCAAGGGCTTTGATGGAGCTTGCCTCCTGTTCCCTGAAGTCTCAGGAAAAAAAGACTTCATCTCTGCAAAAAGGACTCTTTGTGTGGTGAAAATCGACGCACAGCCTGCCAGAAACAACTCACAGTCTGCATAACAGTGAAAAATTCCCCTCACGCCGACTGGAACAACACAGCCTGACTCCGCAATGAGAAGATCGATGCAGCGTCAGCGTAGTGACTGGAAATTCGATGCACGACCCACTGGATCGATGCACAGCCGAGCCGGAACGGCATAGCCCAACTTCCAGAGGGGAATCGATGCAGCGCCTGCCGTGCGGTAGAAAATTCCACGCAATGCCCACCGGATCGACACTGCCCCTGTGACTCCATCCTGTCAGTGCCGGAAATCCACGCATCATCCCCTGGGCGTCTGAAACCCCTGCAACCTGAAGAGTATCCAAGACTGAGTGCAGGAAACCAACGCAAATCCTTACCTGCGTGAAAACGAAACTACGAATAGCCATATGCGGCCCGAGAAAGACATGCACACCTCCCTGTTTTCCGCGCATCTCCTCCTCTGTGGTTCTTTGCAGGGATTTTGAACGCAAACCAGGTACTTTGTGCTTGCAAAAAACATTTATTGCTTTTAAGAGACTAAAGACACTTGATATCATTTTTACAGCAGCATCTCAATACATATGTATTGCATTTTATTTGTTTTGACCTGCATCTTATCAGATGAATGTTATATATTTTTCCAAACACTGTGTGGTGTATTTTTGTGGTGTTCTACTATGCTTTTGCATGATTTATTGCACAAATACTTTACACATTTGCCTTCTAAGTTAAGCCTGACTGCCCAGTGCCAAGCTACCAGAGGGTGGGCACAGGATAATTTGGATTGTGTGTGACTTACCCTGACTAGAGCGAGGGTCCTTGCTTGGACAGGGGGTAACCTGACTGCCAACCAAAGACCCCATTTCTAGGAGTGGATGATTGTCAATGTCTATTTTGCCTAAAAAACTTAGATACTCATTACCAGGCAAGGCAGTATTTTCTTTAGCAGGAGTTAAATTACTAACTGAACAAGTTAACAACTTCAATCCATAGTTTATTTCTTACCTGAATAGATGAAGTCAGCGAGTTGTCTTCATCTTACTGCTGGATTTTTCCCAAGATGGCAGCGTAACTCTTAAGGGGGTGGTAGTAGTAGCAGGCTTGCACGCTAACAGGAAAATCAAAACTTCACAGAAGGTGCCACTCCAACTACAGGATTAATCAAAGGGTTATGCATCACTGTCAACTCAATTGAAAGAATGGAGAGAATAGAGTTAGTGGGTCATCATATCATACCTCTAGGAAGACTGAAACCAACTACCATAATGGCGGTATTTGACACACACCAAAGAAGAGTCAGACCTGTTATGATGATAAAGTTTAGTAATATCAATTTATTCTGCGCAATGGTGGGGAGCTATAAAAACTAAACATGGGAAATTAAATCATGTAGTCAGCAGAAGTGGGCTCAGACTTGAGAGGTTAAACTAGGGTAAGCTTTTATGCAACACACATACAAGACATGAATGATGGTGATTTGATTGGGCTGGTACGGAATATTGTTCAGGTAGAAGAAGGCAGAAGGTCATGGAGTGAGTTGGCATTCCTTTCACCACACCCACCCAAGCAAGTGTGTGATTAATTTATGTGTAAGATTAAGTCATACCTCAATAAATAATACAGCCCAAGGGAAGAGGGTTAGGAGCTTGATGAATGGACGGGAAAGGGGATTTGGGGAAAGGTGTGACAAAGACAAATGTTTCACAAAAGGAACTACAGCAGTATTCAATGGTGTGCTGAGCAGCACACCATCATCAATTTGTTGTGAAAGTAAACTGGAAAGTTAAGTGCTTGCAACAAACTGCCCTTCTACTCCAGAGGGGCCCCAGATAGTATATCCTAAATGTGATGTATTTTATTTTTAAAAAATAGAAATTATGGAAGATTGAAGATAATCAATACAGATCTAAAACTTATAATTGTTAAAAGAAAAATTATACTGTATTGCCAACCTGGGCAATGTGTGTCTCCATTCTCCTTGAAATGTCACCTCTCCTTGGTGTCTGTCTGAAGTCTGAACCTGGCTGGTAAGTGAGCTGAAGTCATGAGCTTTCCCCAAGTTTTGTTCACGCAGGAGAGGACTAGGAGAAGGCCTGCACATTGAGAAGTAAAACTGTAGCTGTATTATAGAGTAAAGGAGAAGGACAAAAGGAAGCAAGGTAAGCGTCATGATGAGTCAAAAGTGTCTAAGAAGACTCAGAGGCAGAGCAAGAACATAAGAAGTTCACATTTGAGACAGCAATGCGGCAAACACATGCTCAGCAGCATTTCAAAATCAACACATCTCTCTCCAGTTCACAGAGCTGAGTGAGTGAGTGAGTGAGTACTAGGCCTCAGACCCTTTACCATCATAATGGTTTCTCTTTGATGTCAATAACTTTCTTCTTTTAGCTGTTAAAGTAGTCCCGCCTTAGTCCTTCCAACCTTCTCCTCCAGATTCTGAGTAACTCTGTCCTAGTCCCAAACTGAGCAAGGTAAACCTGTGAAGTGCACTGCAGTTCGAATGGAGATATGGAAACAGAACTGGAGTAATTTGTGTAGATTTATGTTTGGTAACTAAGGTGTCTGGTCTGGTCTTTGGAACCAGAGAAACCAGAAAAAACTAAGGTGTGGACCCTGCAGGTAAATTTCACTAAGTTTGAAAGGCTAATCACTTTCAGGAAAAAAATGATCACCCAATAGCTCTCAAACATTGCAATTCCTTGGAAACACGTTTACACATTTCTTGAACTCCCTTCCTCAATGTCAGCCACCACACACATCAGGCATCACTCACAAATTCACAAACACTCAATATATCACCACTCATTTGTGAAAAAGTATAACTTTTGTACCAGTAGTAGTTACCTCTTCCAATCCAAGCATGGTGGTTAAGCAAAATATCTCCTCTTTGATGGTAACTCAACATATTGTTGACAATGGCATTGACAGATTTTTATTTTAATCAATGATCTTCTAGGGTAGCCCTGCTAGGTAAAACTAAAATAGGATATGCTATGGCATGTGTAGGAGGCAAGCATCGTTACCAATGTCCTGAAAGGTATGTGGGGGCTTCTTCACTGTTCGAGTGTCGAATTCCAATCTGGGCTTCTTATATGTGATTAGAAAATGGTGGGGCAGCATAAATCAGACACAAACATAATGTTCCACTTTTCTTTTATTGCAAAGAAAGGTAAAAATAAGTTCAATGAGAAATAATTACAAAGTTCTATGGTGGCACTAGCATACTCAGTCCCATAGGGAGAGTTTGCCCTCAAACTCTGGTGGTTCACCTAGATGTTGTTCAGCTAACACACCTGATTCTAACCAATCAACCTCTTCCTCCTCTTGTGGTATTTTGGGAATGGTATAATCATGTGGTATAAAATGCTGGTTCATTTTAGTCATGGTTAATCTCTCCATGTTTGGAGGCGGGTGACTGGTCCTTCTGACTGTTAGACCTGCACCAGCTGAACTGAACAATCATTCAGCAGACACCCTGGCTAAAGGACAAGCCAGATACTTTATTGCCAGCATACTGAGCTCTGGCCATTTTCACATCTTACCATACCAATACACCAAGGGGGTTTGATCCACATACACCTCTTTTGGGTCATCCAGATACTCCTGTAACATCCTCTGAATGGTCATCAGTGCTGCCACCCGCTCTACCTTTTTTTCCTCCTCTCTGCACTGGACATAAGACCTGTCACTTGAAACCAAGAAATAATTATTTTGTAGTGTGGATCAAGTAGGCTGGTACAGGTGTAATCTTTGGACAAGATGATGTCATTTTGCAGCCTTGCATTTCAAGTTAAGCAACAGCTTAGGCTAGTAACCAAGGCATGAGCTTCTGGGTTTTCGTTCGCACCCCCAAATGTGAACTTTTCAGACACCTTCTTTAGCTACTCCTGCAGCAGATGCAATAATGGGTCATTGTTGCAGCAGTTTGAAAATAGTACAGAGAAATGAAAGTGCAGTTGGTTACTTATGCAATACACCTAGTATTTAATCAAACATTGTAAAGGCAAACCACACCACAAAACCATAAAAAATTGCATTGCAAGTCAGACAGCACAACAGGCAGATCAAGCTCTTTGCTTTATTTCCACTGGTTTTAGAAGACACCTGGGGTAGTTAGAGAGAGGTGCATGTGTAAATGGAATGATCCTTTAAATAAAATAACCTATGGTGGCAAGGTGGTCCAGGGTAAATGGAATAATCACTAAAAAAAATAATTCTGCTGTTGATTTGTCTGCCGTGCTCCACAGCCAGGGTGTCCTGGAGAAAATGAAATTACATCTAAGGAAATGAGGGGTATATTTATACATGCTTTGCGCCATTTTACCATCATTTATTTTGATGCTAAAATGGTGCAAAGTTAACTCCATATTTATATTTTGACGCTAGACACGTCTAGCACCAAAATATTGGAGTTTGTGCCATTTTTTGGATATGTGAACCCACCTTGCATCAATAGGATGCAAGGTAGGCGTTCTCATCCAAAAAATGACACTAGTCCCTTGTGCTGGCCATTGGGGTGGTGGCCATGACTTTACTACAACAGGAGTTATTTTTCGCTGGGTGTGCGTCAGGAAATTACGGTGGTTACCAGCATTAATTTTGTGGCTAACGAACCTACTGTCATTTTCTGTCACACAACCTCCTTTTTCCCATACGGCCACCCCCACCCAGCTAGCATCTTTTTTTGTGACGCTTGCCCAAGTTTAGCACCAGCTTGCACCATTCCTTAAATATGGCGCCCAGCTGCTGCTGTAGAATGTCACAAGCCAGCACTATACTTCTAGATGGAAAACTGCGTTATAACAGTCACATGGTCAAACAATAACAACAAGGGGCAGGGAGGCATGGCAAGCAATGAAAGAACACATTCAAGCCTATGGCAAAGGACACTGGCTGGATGGGCAAAATGGCTGTAAGCCAACCACATGGTCAAACAACAACAAGGAGCACGGAGGCATGGCAAATAAGACTACATGCAAGCCTCTGGCAAAGGGACAGTGGCCGTATGCACAAAATGGCAGTCAGCCACATGGTCAAACAACAACACCAAGGAACAAAGAGAACAAAGAAGAACACATGCAAGCCTATGGTAAAGAGACACTGACTGCATGCACAAAATGGCTGCCAGTCACATGGTCAAGCAAACATCTTCCTATGCCATCAAATATTATTTCCCCACAATATATACACTTTTTGCAAAACAAATGAAAAGTAAATAGCTAAAATTTTAAATTTAATCCAATGCTAACCCTGCCCTAAATGAAGTGTTTTTAAAAAACATATACTACTGAAACATTTATTTATTTAATGCACTGATGACTACTAGTACTGGACTGTGCCGACTGGCTTAGTGTCCTTTTTGAAATCTAAGCTACATTCTAAAATATTATTGCAAATGGAAATATGTAGAAAAGGTACTGAGCTGTGCATCAATTTTCCTTTACAAAATGTGAAAAACCAATGAAATACAAAATAAATAATAACTACACAAATACTTAAATTCCAGGCAACCCACCACTATGCATTTTTAAAATCAAATAAAGTACAAAGGAATACCAGTGCATGCCCAAGCAAACAAACAACACCGTTATTCAATGTACTTTTAGAACATATTAGTGTGATTTCACAAAAAACAAAGGGGCACATGTACGTACCATTTTTTGCATTCACAGAATCGGAACGTTTGCAACAGGAAAAAAACATTTTGGTGTGTAGAGACCCTATTTTGCCATTCGGTAATCTATTTACCAAATCGCAAAATAGGTTTGCAAGTCGCAATTAGGAAGGGGCGTTCCCTTCCTAATTTCGAGTCGCAGCGCGATGTAGCATTGTTTTGTGACCGTGAATGCAGTCACAAAACAATCGCAGTTAGCACCAGTTTCAAACTGGTGCTAACCCATTCGCAAATGGGACCCCTTCCCCTTTGTAAATGACAGCAAAAATATTTTTTCAGAGCAGGTAGTGGTCAAATGGACCACTGCCTGCTCTGAAAAAATGAAAAGAAAACTTTCATTTTTGTTTAAATGCATCTCGTTTTCCTTTAAGGAAAACGGGCTGCATTTCAAAAAAAGAAAACTGCTTTATTTAAAAACAGTCACAGACATGGTGATCTGCTGTCTCCAGCAGGCCACCATCCCTGTGAGGGTGGACATTCCCAATGGAGTCACAAATTGCGACCTACCTCATGAATATTCATGAGGTAGGTCATTTGTGACCCCCATTGCGAATCGCAAACAATGTAAAGTACACTGTTATACATAAGGCTTTGCAGCTCGCACTTTGCGACTTGCAAACGAGTCGCAAATTGCGAGTAGCAAAACTTGGGGCCATACATCTGACCCAAAGTCCTTAAATCCAAAGGTATATCCAGGAGACAAAGAGAGTGATCCTTCCACCTCGAAATCCAAGTGAAAAGTGATGAGCACTAGGAGGAGCCAGCTGGACAGGAACAGGAAGTTGGCATCTCTTACACATTTCCCTCCTGTTTGAAACAAAAGACTTCTCAATTTGCAGGGTCCATTGGAGATGACAATCTAGTCAAAAAAGTTCTTTTTGACTAGATTTAGTGGCTGCGGAGTAGAAAATCTACTTCAGAAGTTAGATTGCACTCACAAGTGGGCCGTTTTGGCCATCGGCGTGGCAGTAAGCAACGTGAGAGATCACGAAGTCTCAAGCGCACTTGTAGTAGCCCAGGCGAATTGTCGCACTCGTGAGAGAGTGGCAAAACCCAATCTTGCGAGCTCAAACATGCTCTACTCTGTGCCGGAGAGCAGAATTCGGGAACGCCGTGCTACTCCAAATAGCACGGAGTGCCTTAATTCTGCAAACTCCCCCAGCAGTATCTACGCCCAGGCCTACTTTGTATTTACACCAATCTAGTGCAACCTCAAGTAACCTTTTAGCTCTATTGACTTCTAAGCACTACATTGCAGTTTATTCTTTCAAAAATCATACCTTGAGTTCTACTTGTTGGGCCTTTGTCATTTTAGTCTCATTTTACTCAGATAAATGTTCTCTGTCTTATTAAACTGGTGTAGAGTCCTTTATCTGGTGTTTTCAGTGTGTTACAGTAATTTACGTGTTGCACAAATACTTTGCACATTGCCTCTTAAATCAAGGCTATCTGCACTCTGCGGATGAGAAGAGGTTAGTATATGGTGTGTGTCTGACTTACCCTTACTAGGATTGTGGTCCACACTTGGACAGGGTACATACCTCTGTCAACTAGAAACCCTAGGGCCATATTTACAAGGAGCTTGCGCTGTTGCTATGTCGTTTTGTGTGACGCAGTGGCGGCCTGATCCATGGTCCACACTGCTCCATGCTTACAAACTGACACATTGAGCCCAATGTGTCCGTTTGTAAAGGCCCGTATCACAATATACCTGGCCAGCTATAATGTATGCAGGGTAGATGTTCCCATGTAAAAAGTCAAGTATAACTGATGCATGGAAATGTACAACTTTTAACTGTGTCACTCTATGACTTGACTGCGTCAAGATCCTTATGCCTCCTTAATCCAGACATAAGGATTGATGCAGCGTTTTTAAAATGGGACTCACCTCTGTGTTCTAACACATTGTTGCAGTTGCATCAGTTCTGTGATGCAACTCCAGCAATGAGTCACTTTGGCACCAACGGATGCGTCAGAATGTCTGATGCATCCATGAAAACTTGTGCCATGGAGCTCTGTATTGTTAATACAGCATATCCATGGCACTGCTAGAGCATTTGTGGCAGGACCAGAAATCTAGTGCATTGGCATTGATGCAGCAGATTCTTCTAAATATGCCCCCCTGTTGTGATTATCTCACATTTATCTGCTTCTTTTATTGTGTGTAATAAACTACAACTGGTTGTTGGCTTGATCATGTTCAGTTGGGGTAGTTATGTTAAGGTGTAAAGTTTACAATTATTTGGCCAAAGCTTGTTTCCTTTGTAGATTGAAAAGTATGTACAACATGTTTTTACCAAGGCTTGTTTACAAGTTTCTTTGGCGCATCTAGTGGGTTAATTGGAAACACCTGAGCACCTGAGCCCCTGCACATTGTTGGACAGCTGCCTTCTCTGATTGCTAGGCAGCACTCATGTGTTATGTGCTAATCATGACTCATCACTCATAATTAATTCCCGTACAAACTATTGGCTTTGTTCCGGTTCTTCTTGAAGCTGACATCGAGAGCCTGCTCCTGGGAATTCCCAGCAAAGCTTCTGTATCATAGCAATAAGAGAGGAAAAAACTTTTTCAGCCTCTACGCGCCGGCAGCTGTTTCCGTAAGCTAAGTGGAGAAAGCGCGCTCTGTTGTGCGAATGCTTTTTTTTTTTTAGATGAGGAACGTCCGTGTGTAACTAAATTACTTTATTTTCAAGAACGAACAAAGGTTTTGAGGTTGAGAGAGTGTACGCAAACGCTTAACATTTATCGTGCATCTGCACCCTGCCTTGTTGATTCATTCGAAAATTCGAAAAGAGTGTTGAGAGATGAACAACCTTCATAAATATGTGACTTTAATAAATACGATTGTGCCACTTGTTAGGATAACAATCCTCATTTTGCAGGAACTCTTAGAGTATTGTCTAGAATTGATATTACTGATTCCTCCAAAACAGAAAAAGCAGGCTTTCACTTGACTGTATAAATCATTGTATGTTTATTCCTTTTTGGAAAGAGTTTTTGTTGTGTAATCATGTGCTATAAGTTTTCAGTGTGAACAACTACAGCAAGAGTGATTACTATAAGCACTGTGAGACAGAGAAAAGATCCAGGCAATGATGGTGCATTCCTGTAAGTCCAATTGAGTAGTGAGAAATGTGAGAAACATGTTGAGTGACAGGTGATTAGCTGATATAATAGACTGTGTGCATAAATACTGTACACGAGTGCCCACAACACATCACTTATTCCTGTCCTTTCCCTTATAGCTCTGGACACTCAACAACTAACGCTGACAGAGATTACCTGTACCCCAAAGCATTGGGAGCCCGGCTGGACCAAGCAGCAGAGACAATATCTTTTTTCTCTCTCTCCTCCAATCCACTTGTCCTTTTGGGGACACTTGCTGGTACTCCTGTATTACGTCCGCAGTGCCGAGAGGTGTCCTGGAAGGATGGGGGAAGATTCATCGCCCCTGCAGACAACATTATTTTCCAGTGAGTAGTCTAGCTCTTACACCCCCAATTTTTTATTTTTTTTAAATTGGTACATATCAGGAATAGTAGCATGTCTTTTTAGGTTAAGCAGTGTTTATGGTTTTCTGCCAGAATATTATCAGCAAATATATAGTCTGACAGAAATATCATGTTCTTAATATCATTTACAAAATATCACCCCATTAGGTATAGCTTTTTATTTGATAACTCCAGTGTTTGTTTTGGGGTAATAACCAAATTACTATCAAAGTATAGGACTCCTTGTATAGTGTGCCTTGATGTGAATGTACGTCTGATATACTTACCATGATATAATGATCACTGATGTATCAACAGATGGCATAGCAACTGACATTCATTACAGGCCTAAGCATATTTTAAACAATAACTTTGGGCCATATTACGAGTTTGGTGGTTGGACCACCAGACCGCCATGTTGGCGGTCCTGAAAAGACCACCATGCCGGCCGAATTTCAGACCACCCAATTACAAATTACATGGGCAGGACCACACACCGCCAGGCAAAAATGACAGACCGACAGCAGTGATTCAGTCTGAAATTAGGCAGTTTGACCCCAAGCACTCTTAGCACTGCAATCAACCACTGAGCATATTACAAGCACATAGTCACAGTGGGGGTCCCTTCATGGCGGTCAGCCAATGACAGTCCAAATCACGGCAGTTCGCGGTCAGCAAAGTAACAAACTAGTGCAAATTAGATGAAATTGAAAACAACACAGTTGACAGACATTGGCCAAGTGGACACACCTGCAAAGACACTATAAAACACACCTTCACAGACCACAATCTCTTGCATTTTCAACGCAAAACACAGAAGCCTGACCACCTTATTTTCCATACACATCATAGATTAGGTACCACTTTTTTATCATCTCAGAGAACACCCTTCACACACTATTTGTCCATTCACACCCTTTTACACTTCCCTTCTTTAGTAAGTTACTGTCACCTGTTTATTATTTTCCACCATTTCACATTCTAAAAATTCCCGTTTTTCAGAAGATGAATTAAGAGACATGGTGGATGAAATCATAAGCGTGGAGCCACAACGGTTTAGAGCAGAAGTCCAGCACACTCCACTCAGTAAGAAAATAGAAATGTGGGACAGGATAGTCAACAAAGTGAATATTGTAGGCACCACTTTGTGTAGAAAAGAGGTTTTGGACTTTGTATTATTGGCTTGGTCCCTCCCTGTCTTTTTGCCTCTGCTTCCCAGGTTTTGACTGTGTACTGGATTCTGTTTTTGTTGTTGTTGGTACTCTGGGCACTTTACCACTGCTGACCAGTGCTAAAGTGCAATTGTTCCCTGTCTATAATGTACGTGCAATTGGCTTTTCCATGATTGGCACATTTGATTTACTAGTAAGTCCCTAGTAAAGTGCACTAGAGGTGCCCAGGGCCTGTAAATCAAATGCTATTAGTAGGCCTGCAGCACTGGTTGTGCCATCCACTTGAATAACTCTGTAAACAGGTCTCACACCGACCACTACAGTGTCTGTGTGTGCAGTCTTGCACTCCCAATTTGACCTGGCAAAACCTTTCCTTTTTATACATGTAGGACACCCCTCAGGTAGGTCCTAGGTAGTCCCATGGGAGGGTGCAGTGTATGTTAAAGGTGGGACATGTACTGGTGTGTTTTTCATGTCCTGACAGTGAAATATGGCCAAATTCAGTTTTCACTGTTGCAAGGCCTATCTCTCTCACAGGTTAGCATGGGGGCTGCCTTTAAATATCTTTTAAGTGCAGTTTCCCTTTGTGAGCAGATAGAAATATGGAGCTTGGTGTCGCTGAACTCACAATTTAAAGATTCATCTTTTGGTGAAGTTGGTTTTTAAATTGTCACTTTGAAAGTGCCACTTTTAGAAAGTGGGCATTTTCTTGCTTAAACCACTCTGGGACTCTGCCTGCTTGTGCATTCCCTATCTGGGTCAGACTGACAGTTGGGTGGTTTGTGAATCCCCGCTAGACAGTGACACAAAGGAAGCGGGGGTATAGCCTGCATATCCTGATGGGCCATCTAAGCTAGAGTGGAGGGAGGAGTGGCCACTTACACCTGAACGGGCTGTGCCTGCCCTCATACAGTGCAGTCTCCAACCCCCTGGTGTGAGTCATGAGCCAAGCATGGGCAAGACAGGATCCTGTGAACAACAGAAACTTTCATTTGAAGTTTGCCTAGTTCCTATGCAGAAAGGGGTAGAAGTAGTGGACCCAAACCCCCAGATTTTTAGATTACTTCTGGAATCAAGAGGAACCTCTGCCAAGGAGAAGAGCTGGAGGATGAGTATTGCCCCTTTGCCTATGACTGTGCTTTGCTGGGTTGGCCTGCAGTTGCTGCTTCTGCCTGAAAGAGGACAAAGACTGGATTTGTGGTATATTCCTGCTTGTGAAGAATCTACAAGCGCTTGGATTGAGCTTGCCTCCTATTTTGAAGTGCCAGGACCATCAAGGACTTCCTCTGCCAGCACCTGGAATCTCTGCTGAGACTCCTGCCCTGCCAATTGGTGCCCTGTCCAGTCTCTGGACCCCTGAGAGGTGAAGTTGCAGCACAAGGACTGAAATCCACACACAGCGCCACCTGCAACATGGCTGAAAAACAATGCACCACCTTCTTCGAGGCTAAAATCTATTCTCCACCTGCATAGCGACTGGGGGATCGACGCATTGCAGCTAGAGAAATTACACAACACCCTCTTGCGGCTGCTGACGACGCAAACCTCACGCAGCACGGTTTTCCAACACCGTGAGGCCAAATTAATCATGCATCATCGCTGGGTGTCAAAAATCAATGCAGTCATGTGGGTAATTGTTGACCGTTCAGATGGCATGCATGCATATGGTATGGTACATGTAGGGGCCACTTTATTGGATTTTGTTGCTGGGGCCTGCTTGACATCATGGTAATGTTTGCTAATCAGAGCTGTTGTTCAAGTGTAATCAGGAACATGTGGTGACCCTTTTCCTCCTTTACTTTGTAGCATCAGCCCAGGCAAGCATAGGAGACCAGTTGGGGAAGCATCTGGCCACGGTATCTCCGGTCAAGACACCACCAACAAGGAGGGACCCAGTGGCCCGGAGGGTGAAAGAATGCCATGAACAAGACCAGATATACATCCTCATCATCAGATTCAAACTACTGTAGGCACTTCCTAGTGATGGTGAACCCACTGGGGCCTACTCTTGTGCCATCTTTGTCCACCACCGCCAGTTCTATTGCCACCTTCCCTTTGCTTTCTAACAAGTTGGCCATACCTGGCTCCTCAGCCTCAGGTCCTGTTACCCCTGCTGCCCTGAGTGAGGACACTATTGACCTCCTGAGGAACATCTTTGTGAATCAGACTGCTATTTCGAATGTCATCCAGGAGTTGGTGTCATGGTCCCAGCTGTGAGCAGGGCTAGTCATGCCGTAGTCCCCACCTTTATGAGTCATATCAGAAATGTTGTTATTTTCTTTTTCATCACAGTACCAGTTTGAATCATGTTATGCCTGTGAATCCTTGTAACTTGGCAACTAAGTTATTAACATAATGGCAACGTTTAAAGAAGATCTGGATCAATGCTTTCTGTCAAGATAACTTCTGAAAATCTGCATGTCAACTGTCTACAACCACCTGGGCCTCACCCAGGTAATGTAGGAAGCACATGTCAACTGTTGACAACATGTGGAATTGCAATAATGACTACGAGTTCCTCTGTTTTCCCCATGCGTTTCCTTGCACCTCGTTTGGGATGGCTATAAAAGCTGGTGTTACATACTGAGGGCTTCATTACAAGTTTGGCGGTAGGACTTCTAGATCCACCATGTTGGCGGTCTTACATAGTCGCCCTTTTACGAGTTATATAGGCAGGACCACCGACCACCAACCAAAAAGTCAGACCAGCAGTGACAAGGCGGTCTGGAAATAAGCATCTAGCCTCCGTGCCACAGGCATCATCGGAGTCAACCATTGACCTTATTACAAGCACAAAGTTGCCGTGGTAGACATCCATGGCAGTCAGTCAATAATGGTCCAAACCACTGCAGTTTTCGGTCACCAAATGAATACACGGCACATTGGATGAATTTGTAAACAACACAGCTGACACATATTGCCACACTTGACACACCTACAAAGGACACTATAAAAACACGCTTTCACACACCACAATCCTCTGTATTTTCACAGGGGGACCCAGCAAAACAGAGCAAGTTTACCAATCCACACATCATAAATCAGGCACCCCTTTTTTTTCATATCCCATACAACACCCTGCACACCCTTGACTCCATTCACACCCTATGGTACTACCCCTGTTTAGTAAGTCACTTTCACCCGTTTTTATAAAAAAAGATTTAAACAATCAAAGGAATAGAGCCACAATTGTTTGGAGCACAAGTCCAGCATACTTGTCTCAGTAGGAAAATGAAAATGTGAGACAGGACAGTCAACAGAGCAAATACTATAGGAACCACTCCAAGGAGGACATTAGGAAGAGGTGAAATGACCCCTAGGGCAAGATCCATTCCCTGGTCTCCAGGCACCAGCTGTATGCCAAGAGGACTGGCAGTGGCCCTCCCAGTACCCCATTACATCCCTTTCACTGGGAGGAGAAAGTCCTAGCAATCCTTCATTCTGAGGGCTTGACAGGAATACCTGGGGAGTGGAGTCTGGTAAGTCACAACACTAAAATAGTCACCAAAATGCCATATCATGCATGCTCATAGTTCACCTTTTGCCATAGGTACTGTTAATCCACTCACAGTCCAGTCTTTACTTGTCCAAAGACCCCTGTTTGTTAAGTCACAATTGAGGTATACTCACTTGGGGATGAGAACATTTGTCAAGTTTGTGTAGTATGGGGACTGACATGACTACAATTGGCTGGGGGGGTCACTTTTTCTGCTACTCAAACCACCAGTTCAATGTTTCCTTCTCCAAATACCGTGTTTATTAATTTCCAAATGAAGTGTACTCACTGGGGTATAACATTTGTCAAGTGTGTGTAGTACTGGGAGTGACATGACTGCAAACCCCCCGAAGGCACTGTTTTGATAACCCCAAACACCAGCACAGTGTTGTCTTCTCCAAATACTCCTGTGAACTTCTAATTGAAGTGTACTCACCTGGGGGAGAACACTTGTTAAGTGTGTTTAGTACAGGAAGTTATATGACTACAATTCATAGGAGACACAGTCACTGTTACTCAAACCACCCGCATATTGTTTCCTTCTCCAAATATCCTTGTTTGTTAATTCCCAAATGAAGTGTACTCATTGGGGAGATATCATTGGTCAAGTGTGTGTAGTACAGGGAGTGACATGACTGCAACTCCCAGCAGGCACTGTTTCTGTGACTCCAACCACCAGCACAGTGGTCACATGCCCCAATGCATCTTTTCGTCAACTCTCAAATGAAGGTCACTCAACTAGGGGGATGCCATTGGTCAAGAGTGTGTAGTTCAGGAACTGAAATGACTGCAATCCCCAGAAGGCACTGTTTTAATGACAACAGCACAGTGTCCTCTTCTCCAAATACTCCTGTTTGTGAACTCCCAGTTTAAGTGTACTCACCTGGGAGGATGCCATGGGCCAAGTGTTGGGATGTAGAGGGAGTGACATGACTGTAAAGCTCAATGCCCACTGTTTCTCCAAAACCAAACGCCAGCCCAGTGTGCACTTGGCCATATACCCCTGTTTGTCATCTCTGTAATGCCCTTCAGTCACCTGGTGGAATAATATTTCTCAAATGTTGGGCTGCAAAGCCCAATAGGCACTGTAACTCAAAGTCCCAACACCAGCCTACTGTTTCTTTCTCCAAATACCCTTGTTTGTCAATTCACAAATGAAGTGTACTCACCTGCAGGGACAACATATAGATGGTGTGTGTATTAAAGGGACTGACATGATTGCAACTTCCAGGAGGCTCTGATACTGGTACCCCAACCACCAGCACAATGTCCTCGTCTCTAAAAACCCTTGTCTGGTAATTCCCAAATGATGTTTACTCACATGGGGGGATGACATATGTATAGTGTGTGTAGTAAAGAGAGTGACATGACTGCAGATCCCATCCCAGTAGATACTGTTTCCATAACCCAAATACCCAGCACAGTGTTCCCTTGTCCAAAGACCACTGTTTGTCAACTCACAATTGAAGTTTACGCACCTTGGGAGATGATGTTGGTCAAGTGTGTGCAGTAGATAGAATAACCTGACTGCAACTCACAGGAGGCACTATTTCTCTGACTCCAAACACCAGAGCAGTGTACATTCGATCAAAGAGCCCAGTTTGGCAAATCACAACGCACGTTTACTCAGATGTGAGTATACCATTGGTAAAGTGTGTGTAGTAGAGCAAGCTCTGTATCTGTCAGTCCAGGCACAAGCCCTGGGTCCATATGCCCTAATAGCCATGTCTGTGAAATTTCAATTAAAGTCCACTCACCTGGAAGGATACCATGTGAAAAATGGTAGAAAGTAGAGGAAGTGACCAGAACGCAAATCCCAATTAGCTCAGATTCCCTAACTCCAACAACAAATCCAGATTCACTTGCCCAAACATATTTAGTAGAAAACTCCCAAATTAACTCTACACACCTGGAAGGATAAAAATTGTCAAGTGTGTGCGTTAGAGTCAGTGCCATGACTGTAACTCGCAGGAGGCACTGTTTCCCCAACTGAAAACACCACACCAGTGGTCACTTGATCAAATACCCTTGCTGGCTAAGTCACATTTGTGGATGACTCATCTGGAAGTAACCAGGATACAGATCATACCCAACTCTGAGATGTATCTGTCTAGCTAGCTCCATCTTGACCTGCTAACACAAGATAAAACTATTAAGGACAGAAATAGCATCTTGCCCAGTGTGCAAAGAAAAGATCCCAAAGGCTTCAAGATGCATCACAAGAATGGTATTGGCAGCAGACACATTAGCACTCCAGTAACCACCTGATGATTCCTGTCACATATACTCCAAACTCCTGGGGCTGCCTGCATCACATTCAACTAGGCCTCCAAATGGGCTAAAAACCTAGCTTGCCTAGCCACTGTTTAGACTGCACTGGCGGCAAGATGACATTCTCAGGTCATCCCCCCTAGGGACAATGTTCACATCTTATGCAAGGAGATCCGGCATGCTCCACAAATGTCATGTCAATACAACCAATACCATGTGTACCTGTCACGATTGGAATACCTGCAAATCAACTATGTATAAGGTGTTTGTGAAATGTCACTGTAAACTTTTGGAGGTAGATGTCACAATACAACCAGTAATATTGTATATTTCACATCAACAGGTTGAGCTGCCACTGGCCACTTAGAGGCCACTGATGAGATTTCAACTACCCCCATGTATGAAGCCTTAAGTGATGAAGATACACCTGGAATTCTGGATGAGGAAGACGGTTATAGTCTATCTGGACAACCTGGTCAGATACCAACAGTGAGTCTCACTGTGCCAATACATCACCTCCCAGCTTCACATCATGGGCAACCATGAGCCTCCCAACCTGTGTCCCTAGCACAATCAATCAATCAGGATTTTGTAAAGTGCACTACTCACCCATGAGGGTCTCAAGGCATTGAGGAGGAGAAGGGGGGGAGGTTCTGCTACTGCTCAAACAGCCAGGTCTTGAGAACTTTCCTGAAGGTAAGGAGGTCTTTGGTCTGCTGCAGGTGGGTGGAAAGAGTGTTCCATATTTTGTCAGCGAGGTGTGAGAATGATCCACTGCCTTTTGTAGTTCTGCGAATGCGTGGGACCGTTGCAAGGTCGGCGGAATGAGATGCCGGGTCAGGGTGTAGAAGGAGAGTCATCTGTTGAGGAATTCTGGTCCGGTGTTATGCAGTACTTTGTGAGCGTGGGTGAGGAGTTTGAAGGTGATCCTGTTGTTGACTGGGAGCCTGTGCAGGTTTTTCAGGTGGTCTGTGATGTGGCAGTGGCGGGCATGTCCAGGATGAGGCATGTGGAGGCATTCTGGATGCGTTGCAGGCTCTTCTGGAATTTGGCCATAGTTCCTGAATAGAGGGCATTGCCATAGTCCAGCTTGCTGCTTACGAGGGCTTAGGTGACTGTTCTTCAGGTTTCGGTGGGTATCCATTTGTAGATCTTCCAGAGCATGCAGAGGGTGTTGAAGCAGGAGGAGGAGATGGTGTTGACTTGCTGGGTCATAGATGGTGAGCGGTCCAAGATGAATCCTAGGTTTCATGCGTGGTCAGTGGGGGTCGGAGTGGTTCTGAGAGTGGGAGACCACCATGCGGAGGGGGTGGAGCTGAAGATGAGGACTTACATCTTGTCGGAATTGAGTTTGAGGCAGCTGCTGTTCATCCATTCGGCGATGGCCTTTATTCTTTTGTGGAGGTTGGTCTTGGCGGAGTCCTTGGTGAGGGAGAGGATCAGCTGGGTGTCATCGGCATATGAGATGATGTTGAGGTTGTGGGAATGGGCAATGTTAGCGAGCACAGTGTCATCTATCTCATGTCCCCCAGTCATAGATCCTGAGTTGCAGTATAGCACCTCTGACAATGATGGTCCAGGAACGAGTGGGAGAGGGCATCCATTGGCAAGGGGACAGGCCAGTAGGGTAGGGTGTGTGGAAGGGATTCTGTGGGCCAGTGGGTTGAGGCCACTGGGGCTGCTCCTTGGCATGACACCATCAACGTCATCTTGAGAGTCTATCAGGAGTTCCAAGGTGTGGTGGGCCAGGTACTTTCTGAACTCCCAGAAATGAAGCAGCTGCAGAGGGACTTTCATTGGGAAATGTGTGAACAGTGGGCGGGTCACAATAGCAACATGGCCTCCCTAACAGGGGATCTGAGGGACATTAATACCAGCATGAGCAAGGATCAACAACAACACCCTATCCCTTCGTTTGGCGCATCTGAATTTAGCAGTGAGGTATGCTGGTTTCCAAGTGTGCAGGGCTTTGTGAGTTAGACAGGCAGTTCTAAAGTTGCAGCGAGCTTCGATTGGGAGCCACTTTAGTCTTTTCAGGCCAGGGGAGATGTGGTCATATTTTTTCATTCCTGTTACCATTCTGGCTGCTGCATGGAAAGTGGATCTCATGGGTGCAAGCTGGACTTTTGCCATGCCAGTGAGGATTGTGTTCCCGTAGTCTAACCTAGAAAGCACCAGTGCTTGTGTGGCATTTTTTAGGTCATCTGACGGTAGGAATTGTTTGATTTTGTTCAGCTGTTTCAGGTTGTGGAAAGCATTCATCGCATTCTTCGTGTTATTCTTTATATGAGTCAAATTGGTATCCAGAGTAATTCCTTGGAACTTGACAGAGTCTGTTGGAGTAGGATTGCATTTAAGAGCATCTATGGATTTTATCCATTCTTGCATCTGGGGGAGCTGCTTTGTCTTTGATGTAAGAAGATTTTTAGTTTAATCTTGGTTGCGTTTTAGGTGGTTGCAGGATAGCCAAAGTTGTACTACTTTGAAGATGGCATTTAGGGGGTCATTCTGACCCTGGCGGTCATGGACCGCCAGGGCCAACGACCGCGGGAGCACCGCCAACAGGCTGGCGGTGCTCCCATGGGCATTCTGACCGCGGGGGTACAGCCGCGGTCAGAAATGGGAAACCGGCGGTGTCATGCCGGTTTCCCGCTGCCCCTGGGAATCCTCCACGGCGACGCTGCAAGCAGCGCCGCCATGGGGATTCCGACCCCCTTCCCGCCAGCCTGGCGGAAACGGTTGTCGTGGGGCCCCCTAACAGGGCCCCATTCAGATTTTCAGTGTCTGCGTGGCAGACACTGAAAATCGCGACGGGTGCAACTGCACCCGTCGCACCCCATCCACTCCGCCGGCTCCATTCGGAGCCGGCATCCTCGTGGAAGGGGGTTTCCCGCTGGGCTGGCAGGCGTCCTTCTGGCGGTCGCCCGCCAGCCCAGCGGGAAACTCAGAATGACCGCCGCGGTCTTTCGACCGAGGTACGGTCTTCTGGCGGTTCCCGCCAGGCGGGTGGCTTCTGCCGCCCGCGGAGGTCAGAATGACCCCCTTAGTCAGTGTACGTCCCCTATTGAGGAGATTTCCATGTAAAGTTGAATGTCATCTGCATACAGATGGAAGGGGATGTTGCCTCAGTTGAGAATGACGGTAAGGGGATCCATGTAGATATTGAATAGTGTAGGCGAGAGGATAGAGCCTTCCGGAACACCTCTGGTGATTACAGTTGTGTCAGAGGTCATATTGTTTATTTTTATTTGTTGAGAGCGGTTCTGTAGAAAAGATAAGAACCAGCGTAGCACCACTCCTTCCACGACAATCCTTTTTTGGAGGGAGCCTAGGAGAAGCTTGTGGTCGACCGTGTCAAGGGCCACCGATAGATCTAGGAGAATGAGGAAGCAGCATCGGTCAGTATCTAGAGATTTGTGAAGGTCATCTACTATGTTCAGAGTCGCTGTTTCTGTGCTGCATCCTTTTCTAAATCTAGATTGAAGAGGATTCATAAGGTTGTTGTTGTCTATGTGTTGGTTGAGCTGAGAGAGAACACATCTCTCTAGAGTTTTGGCAAGGAAGGGTAGATTGGAGACTGGTCTGAAGTTGTTGAGGTCGTTCGGGTCTGCTCCTGTTTTTTTTAGCATTGGCGTGACTTGACCGAGCTTGAGGCAGTCAGGTATCATGCCAGTCTGCAGGGAGCTGTTAATAATCTTAGTCCAGATGGGGGTAAGAGCATGGTTGAGTTTTTTTGCTAGGGAGGATGGGAGGGGGTCTGTCAGGTGAGAGGATGGTTTGGATGTAGCCAATAGAGCAGAGATGTCTGCCTTCGAGAGTGTGTTGAAGGGCTTCCAGACTCTGGGAATTGCTCTATGCTCTTGGATAAGATGATATCCATTGTTTATTGCTGACAGTTCATTTGGCATGCATTCATATGGCATGGCACATGTATGGGTCACTTAGGTGGAGTTCTGGGGCCTACTTGATGTCATCATACTGTTTGCTAATCAGAGCTGTTGTTCAAGTGTGATCATGGACCCCACTTCTCTTTGCAATTGCAATATCAGCACCAGCAAGCGAAGGTGACAAAGCACAGAAGAGTGGGGAAGAAACTGGCCACCGGACCTCAGGTCATGACACCACTGACACAAAGGGACCCAGTGGCCTGGCAGGTGAGGGGAGTGCCATGGGGAAGACTGGAACAGCATCTTCATCATTATTCTTCCTCCAGTAAATACTCCCTAGTGGTGGTGGACCCATCGGTGCATCCCCCTTTACCATCTTTGTCCCCCACAATCTCATTCTATCACCACCCTTCCTGTTGCTCCTCACCCGGTTGGCCGTGCCCACTCACCCAAGAGGGTGGATGTCACCTTTGCCAAAAGCACCTCTACCCCAGCCCTGTTACCCCTGCTGCCCTCAGTCAGGAGGCTATTGACTTCCAGAGAAGTATCTCTTTGGGTCAGACAGCCATTGTGAATGCCATCCATGGTTTGGCAACCCAACTCCAGCAAACAAATGCATTCCTGGAAGGAATTTGTGGTGCAATGTCTGGCCTACGGAGATCTTTTCAGGCTCTGGCCTCCACACTGACAGCAGCCAGCCACCTCTCACCTTCCATCCCCACTCTACCTCCCTCTTCCCAATCCAAATCCCCTTCCCCTACCTACCCAAAGCACACAGACCGATCCGTATGCACCCATCTCAACACACACAAGCAGCACAAATAAATACAAACATGACAAGACACACCGGCACGCAGGCACTCAACATACACCCACAAACATGTCATCAGCCACCACTTCCCCAGAAACCCCCACTGACCTACACACTACATCCAGCATACCCTCAGGCACTACCATTGGCAACAGCCAGTAACACATCTACAACACCCACTATATCTGCAGACACCACCCCAATAGACACACAAACATCCACCATATCCATTATACCCACACACACCATCCAAACAGACACACAGATATCGACTGGCAGATACCACCGCAACAGACACACAAACATCCACCCCTCCCACACAACCCAGCATCTCTACCACCCAGTATCCCAGGACATGTAAACACCCACACTCATACATGCAGCAGACACCACCCAAATAGAAGCTTACTCACACATGCATACACCCAAGACAGCTATACACACACACCAGACAACCACTCCCTCAACCTCCAAATTCCGAACCCCTTCTGAGGTCCATCTTTATGTCCTGAAGGAAAGTTTGCTTTTCAACCTTGTTCTTTCCCTTGTTACCTCCAAACCCCCTACCAAACCCAAGAATCCTATACCTACATCCCAACCCATCCGTTCCACATCTAAGCCCTCCCCTGTCACACCTCCTCCCCTGCAAGCACCCATACCCCTCCCCAAGAAGAAGCCCATCCCTCCTAAGAAATAGTCCACCCCTTCCAAATACAAATCCTACACCCCCAAGGAGGATCCCTGAGGTGCCTGCCTGTGCAGTCAAGTGTGGGCACAACCATGTGTATGGACATTACTTGGACTGGGCAATGGGCTTCGTTCTTATGCATTTTGCATTGATTAAACCCCAGTAGTTGTTTTTTTGGGCACACATTTGTCCTGCAATTCCTTTTCTACCTTTTGTTGTTCCTGAATAATTTGGGTTGTCTGCCTACAGGTGTGTGTGTTTCAGCTTGCTTGCTGACCCCTTTGCTGTTTTTTGCAATCTCTGACTTTATGGGCAGTATTGGTGTCACCCAGGACAAGGCTAGATGATGACTGTATAGATATGTGTTTGTTAATGCAAGTGTTATTGCATTGTGTCATGTTTGGTATGGTACGTATGTTATCGTGTGTGGTTCCATGTCAGCATGTATGCTGTTAGACTTGTCCTCTGGATAGGGAGTGTAGATTCATTTCAAGAGTGGCAGCTTAGGTTTTCTTTGTGCGGGCATGAAGAGTGTCAATTGTGCTAGCTTCCTTTGCATTTGACAGTGCATTTATCCATTTTGCTGTGTGCACCTTGCAGCTACGTCATCTAGGAGTATATCCCATGCTGTTGCAGTTGTAGTTACATTCTTGACTTGCACTTCTGGAAGTTAGACACAAAAGCAGTCAGTAACAGTGTGTAAAATATTTATGCAACACTCAAACAGCAATCAAATGAAAGCACGACACAAGGAAATTACCAATTTAGAAAAATAAAGTAAATTGTAATAAGCAATTTGAGACAAGAACAATAAAAATCCAGTCTGTAGAACTGGAGACATATAGGGGGTTATTACAACTTTGGAGGAGGTGTTAATCCATTCCAAAAGTGACGGTAAAGTGACGGATATACCACCAGCCGTATTACGAGTCCATTATATCCTATGGAACTCGTAATACGGCTGGTGGTATATTTGTCACTTTACCGTCACTTTTGGGACGGATAAACACCTCCTCCAAAGTTGTAATAACCCCCATAATGTAAAAGAATTTAAATCAAATTAGTCGCAAAAGGTGGAACTCGCCAACTGAGAGTATACAGTTGAGCTCGACTGGGACAAATTTACAAGTTCGGGCTGACCACCATGCAGTGCAGGCCAGGCACAGGACCAAGTTTGGTGCCCTGAGAACTATACCTTTTGTACTTGATGCAATATCCATGTGGCATTGCTTTGCAAGGCTTCATGTAGTCTGGTTTTGGTTCCGATGAAGCTATGCTGTGATGCTACGTGGGGCTTTGCTTCACCTGGCATAATTTTCAATGAAGCTGGCAGCTGTGCAACAAGGCTTTGTGGGGCAGTGCCTTGCTCAGAGTTGAATACAATGAGGTTGGCAGCTTTGACAGGTGTTCTTTTTGATCAGTGTCATTTCTAATTAAGCTTGTAGCTGTTTGTTGAGGCTTTGCAAGGCTTTGCATTGCTTCACTCCAGATTTGATGGAACCTTCAGTCAGGCCAGGAAGATCTCTGATGCCAGCCAAGGACCCAGGACCAAGGGAGACACCATGCAGGATCAGGAAATCACTTCAGCAGAAACCAGCGGGCCAATTGAAGGTCCAGGCAGGTTCAGTGCAGCAGATCAGCTGGGAAGTTTCAGGGAAGCCTTTCAGAGCTTGCTGTGTCAATGGAGCTCAGAGCAGGAGGTGAGTCAGCTGACCCTTGGAGTCACTAAGCTAGCATGGGATGCAAGGAGTGGGCCCAGTCTTCCTTCTCAGACAGAAAGGCAGCTCCAGGCAACAGGACAGCTTTCTGGCAGCAGAGCAATCATTCTGTAGTGCCCATAGGTTCAGGAGGATACTGAAGAGTGGGCCTAAGGGTCCTCTTCATGTCTGGAACACACCAACCATCTGATTCCTTTTCTCTACAGAAGTGTCTGAAATTTCCTGCC
This sequence comes from Pleurodeles waltl, assembly GCF_031143425.1. Classification (NCBI taxonomy): domain Eukaryota; kingdom Metazoa; phylum Chordata; class Amphibia; order Caudata; family Salamandridae; genus Pleurodeles; species Pleurodeles waltl. The sequence continues at coordinate 779,318,796 of NC_090443.1, read as the reverse complement.
ACCTTGCCCTGTTCCTAGTCTGCCTGAAGGAACAATAGGCAAGTGTGAAGTATTTTGTGTGTGAGCTGAGCCAGAGTATTTGTACTGCAAGTGTGACAGGTGACAGTTTCACCCCTTTCATCAAGTCAGGATGGCCCATCTTGCCAACACCCAGACTCTCTATATAGTGGCTGCCTGGGAGGATTACACAAAGGCCACTGCCAACTACACCTAATCATGTGACCCAGGAAACAGGCTGCTTGCACAAAAATGGCAACTTTCTAAAAGTGGCATTTTTAGAATTACCATTAAATTACAATTCGTCAGACACCAAACTCAATATTCCCATCTGCTCCCAATTGGAATATGCCACATATTGAATGTAATAAGGTAACCCAATGTTATCCTATAGGAGAAGTAGGGGTAATAGGTATTGGTAGTAAGGGCCATCTCTGGCTTGAAGAGGAGGAGCTGTCACCTACCACACTTACATATCACAAAGGTTCAGCCTGAGTACACTCACAAAGTGTTTGACACTTGTCTTTGTCATCTAATGGAAATAAAAATATAGTGAGGGGTTAGTGGGTATTCTATTCCCTACTCATTAGGGAAGAGGCCAATTCTGTTGTCTGTTGATCGGTCCGGCACCCATGCATGCTGCCAAATGCCTATTGAATTGCTGACAATTGTATGATCTCTGTCACTGACTTAGAAATGTTGTGTGTGAAATTTTGGGTTATAAACAAGTTACTTGAGTGCTAGACTATTTGGCCACTCTCTATTACCTATGGCTTCCTCAAAGCCTAGTTGACAATATTAAGGTTTATCAGGTTAGTGTTAACTTTCCTGGGCAGGCTTTAGGGCTGAATGCGATTTATTTGTGGTCTGAAATTTTCATGATCCGTTCCTTGGCCCAAGTCAATCTCTTTCTGGTGACCTTCTCTAGTCATTTGGCCTCACCTGTCAAGGTGGAAGAAAGTCCTCCTTGATGAGTAAGGACAGAGGAATTGATGTTTGTCATTTTCATGGGGGAGTCTGTTATGTCATCCAGTTACCCCCTAGTTGTCCTGACCATTGAATTCCAACATCCTGTTGTTGTGGGAAGTAAGCATGGTGACTAAATCTAACAGACCATACCTGATGCCCAGGTGTTTGAGGCATGGATCCAATGACATAAAACTGTCTATGCTTAATCATTGTTTCCTGTGAGGTCAGTGGTATGAATATTTTGTGATCCTCAAAGAGGAACAGTCCCTTTTTTGTTTCTGTAATGATCTTATGGACCTGTTGGTGGTGCATTAAACATCCTATTACCTGCCTTGGGCCTTTAATAATATAGTACTTCTTGACTGGTCTTTCTGTACTCACTGGAATTCAAGAGATGGGTTGAAAGTCAGCTTGTATAAAGGTGAAGTGTGAAGGGAAGACTATCATATTATCGCTCACCCTTTTCTCCAGGATGCCAAAAAAGCACAGGTCATCTTATCAATTCTGGTCTTCGAGCTTGACTACTTTCTTTTAGGAGGTGCGAATGTTCCTGCTACCATTCTGTAGAGGCTGTGATTTTTTGTTCCACTGGATGTAGACAACCTCCTGTTGTCAATAACTTGGAGTTAAGGGCCTTGATGTCTATATATACCAAGTGACTGTCTGTTGACGTTTTGGAAGTGTTCTCACTTACCTCAGATAGTGCTGTTCTTAAAGCTGACAGTTCTTTTAAGACTACCTCCTAAGCAGTCTCCTCTGTGTCAACGTCCATGTCTTTGGTTGATATGGGTTGTTTTTCCAAGTCTGCCTCTGTAAAAAGCAGTTGTCTGTCTGGTGTCAATATAAATCTAGATCTTGCCAGGGTGGGGCAGAGGTAATGGTCTGTTCATTCCCTGAGCTGAGAGACAGTGAGTTTATTATGACTCAGGATATGCAGTAGGGGCTGTGTCATGAGAGGGGGCTATTGCTACCCTCCTCCACCTCCTCTCTATGATATTTGAAATTGTACCAATGTCCATTTCTTGGGGCATGGGTGGGGGGTCTGTCACTCTTTGTCTGATCAACTAATTGAGAGCTGTGTCATATCTACAGCCTTTATTCTTTCTGTCAGGCCACCTGATCCCCCTATGGTGGGTGCAACCCATAGTTCCACCTATTGATTATACAAATTGTTTATAGACCTGCTTTTGCCTAGGTAATTTGTGTCCACCTTCCTTGAGAAGTGGGGGATTGATCTGCAGCATATCCATACCTGTAGTGTGTATGCCTCAATGCCATAGATCCTGTGTCAGATTGGTAATGTGAGAATAATATTCTCTTTGGCCACCTGCTGTTTGCTGAGTTTGTTTTTAAATTGTATTTTTCCATGTCTTTGTTCTTATTTTGGCTTTTTCCTGTTTCTTCTACTTTTCCCCTTAGAGAGTGAGGAGATGGTGGGGGCGCTGTTAGTTGCTCAATTGAACCATGCTGTCAGATGTAGCAGACAGGACCAAAATACTTGGTTATCTTAGAATGTAAAGCATTGGCACTGGTGGGTGTATATTCGCAGCCTGAGTCCACGGCGGCTGTCAGGGGGATGTGGCTCAGTTCCCAATGCTAGTTTTTGTGCTGTGCCCCTTCGCCAATAAATTGCTCAGTGACCCAATCTTGCTTTGGGTAGGCCTTGAACCCTGACCCTCCAGTAGTACATTGCACCACTTTTGGATGTGAAGTCTTTTTCTGCAGTGTCCATGATGAGGAGCAACTCTGGGCCTGATGTTAGAGTCTAGCATGCAGCCTCAGTATCATATTGCCTGTGTTATCTCCCAGTCTTGTCCTGAGGCCATCCCTACCATTCTGATGAAGTGTAGAATGGGCATTCTCAACTGAAGTGGCTCGTTAGTGGGGTCATGGTCAGAGATTTACAAGAGTGTGGCCCATCACATTTGGAAAGATCCATGATCCTGGACGAAGTCCTTGAGATGCAAAGACACTGTGGGAACAGTTGATATCTGCTCTGGAGATAAGCGGTACCAGATCAGATCAAGTGGTAGGCCTTAACCCCTTCGCTGCCAGGACTTTTCCCCTCAGGTGCCAGGCCTTTTTTTGGCTATTTGGGCCAGTTTGTGCTTAGGCCCTCATAAAGTTTTGTCCACATAAGCTACCCACGCCAAATTTGCATCCTTTTTTTTTTCCAACATCCTAGGGATTCTAGAGATACCCAGAGTTTGTGGGGTACCCTGAAGGAGACCAAGAAATTAGCCAAAATACAGCGAAGATTTAATTTCTTACAAAAAAGTGGGAAAAGGGGGCTCTAGAAGAAAGCTTGTGTTTATTTCCTGGAAAATGGCATCAACAAAGGATTTATGATGCTAAAATCACCATCTTCCCAGCTTTCAGGAACAGGCAGACTTAAATCAGAAAAACAAATTTTTAAACACAATTTTGGCATTTTACTGGGACATTCCCCATTTTTACTATTTTTTGTGCTTTTAGCCTCCTTCCAGTTAGTGACAGTAATGGGTGTGAAATCAATGCTGGATCCTGAACAGCCCAACATTTCTAAAAAGTAAATAACATTCTGAATTAACCAAGGGGTCATTTGTGTAGATCCGAAAAGGTTTTCCTACAGAAAATAACAGCTGAAATAAAAACAATATTGAAATCTAGGTATAAAAACAGCCATTTTGATCCACGTTTACTCTGTAACTTTTTCCAGTGATGTGAGATTTTTTAAATTAATATACCATTACATCTGCTGGACTCTTTCTGGTTGTGGGGATACATAGGGCTTGCAGGTTCGTCAAGTACCCTAGGTACCCAGAGCCAATAAATGAGCTGCACCTTGCAATAGGTTTTCATTCTGTACCAATATGCAGCAATTCATTTGCTGAAATATAAAGAGTGAAAAATAGGTATCAAGAAAACCTTTGTATTTCCAAAATGGGCACAAGGTAAGGTGTTGAGAAGCAGTGGCTATTTGCACATCTCTGAATTCTGTGATGCCCATACTAGCATGTGAATTACAGGGCATTTCTCAAACAGACGTCTTTTTTACAAACTGTCTTACATTTGGAAGGAAAAAATGTAGAGAAAGACAAGGGACAATAACACTTGTTCTGCTATTCTGTGTTCCCCCAAGTCTCCCGATATAAAACGGTACCTCACTTGCATGGGTAGGCCTAATGCCCACGACAAGAAACGCAACATGGACACATCACATTTTTACATTGAAAACTGACGTGTTTTGTGGAAAGTGCCTAGATGTGGATTTTGATCTCTACCTCAGCCTGCACCTAGGAAAACCTATAACACCTGTGCATTTTTTAAAACAAGACACATAGGGGAATCCAGGATGGGGTGACTTGTGGGACTCTCACCTAGTTCTGCTACCCAGAATCCTTTGCCAACTTCATAATTTGGCCAAAAAACACTTTTTCCTCACATTTCAGTGACATAAAGTTCTGGAATCTGAGAGGAGCCACACATTTCCTTCCACCCAGCATTCCCCCAAGTCTCACGATAAAAATGGTACCTCACTCGTGTGGGTAGGCCTAGTGCCTGAGAAAGGAAATGCCCAAAACACAACGTGGACACATCACATTTTCCCAAAGAAAACAGAGATGTTTTTTGCAAAGTCCCTAGCTGTGGATTTTGGTCTCTAGTTCAGCCGACACCAAGGGAAACCTACCCAGAATCCTTTGCAAACCTCACAATTTTGCCAAAAAAACACCTTTTCCTCACATTTCAGTTACAGAAAGTTCTGGAATCTGAGAGGAACCACAAATTTCCACCCAGCGTTCCCCCTAGTCTCCTGATAAAAAATGGTACCTCACCTGTGTGGGTAGGCCTAGTGCCCTCAAAAGGAAATGCCCCAAAACACTATTTAAACACATAAAAACTATAAAATACAAAATTACCTGTTTTTGCGGGGGGCTTGCATTTTTGGTCTTAGGCTCAGCAGATGTACAGGGAAACCTACCAAACCCAAACATTTCTGAAAACTAGACACTTGAGGGAGGCCAGGGAGGTGTGACTTGCGTGGATCCCCCAGTGGTTTCTTACCCAGAATCCTCAGCAAACCTCAATCTTATCTAAAAAAACACATTTTCCCCACATTTCTGTGTGGGATCACCGCACCGGGACAAATTCCCACCCAACGTTCCCTTCAGTCTCCCAGTAAAAATGATACCTCACTTGTGTAGGTAGGCCAAGTGCCTGTAACAGAGAAGAGCCAAAAACATGTCGAAATTGAGGGGGAACCAAAGCGGGTCCAAAAGGCCAGTTTGGAAAAAAAAATTTTTAGGTTGACAAGTGTGGCAGAATTTTTATCGGTATAGATGAGACAATGCTGGGTGGTAGGAATTTTGTGGATTCCTGCAGATTCCAGAAGGTTCCATCACAAAACTGTGGGAAAATGTGTGATTTCCAGCAAAGTTGGAGGTTTGCAGGCCATTGTGGGTAAGAAAATGGTGCAGGATGCATGTGAAGCACACCACCCTGGACTCACGCAGATGTTTAGTTTTCAGATGTGTCTAGGTCTTGTGGATTTTTCTACATGGCAGCATCCCAAAGTCCAAGAAGTGCAGCCCTCACCATTCCAAGTGGGACGTTTGTGAGAGTTAGCCAAGCTCTCATGGCCTAAATGTAAAACCGAAACCCAAAATAATGAAATGTCCTCTTGCTTGCCGTGGGTTAAGATGTTTTAGTGTGCAAGGGGAGAGCTGAAAGACTGTTACCCCTTTCAGTTGGGCCTAAAATAAATTTGCCACCCATGGGAGGGACCCTTGCCTACGAGTTCGCTCCCCTCACGTGAAACTGATCTAAAAACAAAAAATCCCTGGTTTCTGCCACCCATGGGTGCAGATAGGCCTAATAAAAATAGGCTGATCTGCCCCCAAGGGGGGCAGAAATGGCCTAAAGTTACGATTGCCCCCAGGGGAGCGACCCTTGACTAAGGGGTCGCTCCCCACATACAAAAAAATAAAACAAACAAAACAAAATAACTATCCCTGGTGCCTAGAAGTTTCTGCACCCCCTTGGGGCAGATTGGCCTAATTAAAATAGGCCGATCTGTCCCCAAGGGGCAGTATAAATGGCCTAAAACAAATTTGCCCCACAGAAGAGTGGCCCTTGCCTAAGGGGTCGCTCCTCTCATGTGAAACTGACCTAAAAACAAAAAATCCCTGGTGTCTAGAGGTTACTGCCCCCCAAGGGGGGGCAGCAATGGCCTAAAATTATTTTTGCCTCCAGGGGAGCGACCCTTGCCTCCAGGCTTCACCAATCACCCAAGAACTCCTTCCAGATTGGAGGTACCACTATGCAACAAAGAAGAAACTAGCAATTCAGTGAGGGTCACTTCACTGACCAGCTGTTAACTCCTGAACCTGAAGTTGCAACTGGACACAATGGCACACCAATGACTGTGAGGCCCAACTCTGCAAGTCTGCCATATTTGGTGGTACTGTACCCTCCAGTGATCAAACCGTACCAATACCCTGGGTATTGGTCAGCTGACATCAGGAACACCAGCTACCCGGCGCTGAAAAAGGACCAGGAGGGAGCTCAAGTCAAGGGACTTCAGGAACACCCCAGACCTCTCACAAGAGTGCCCGGTTGTCCTGCAAACACACTTGAACTGACTTACTTCCAGCTCCAAATGTTATCTTTGCACACAGCTCCAGCCTACCAAGTCGTTCTGCACCCGCCCACCCTATGAAAACCTGCCCTAAGGGTCCCTTACCTCTTGCGACCTCGACACTCTAAGGCAAAGGTCTTCAAAGTGGGGGCCCCAAGTGATCCTGGGGGGTGTTAGGCACTGGCCAAAAGAAGCATTATACAGATAACAGGTCTTTGTTTTATTCAGAAGCATGTTATTGCATTTAAAAAAAGGTAACTGTACTTAACTGCAATGTTTAAATTGGTCTAGACATATTTAAGCATTGTCATCTTTATAAAATAATTGTGAAAAATTCTGAGGGGGACCCCAAAGATTTTTATTTTTCAACTGGGGGGGCACGGCATTAAAAAGCTTGAGGACCACTGCTCTAAGGGGACCGCAAAGGATCACCTCTAAACTTACCTGCACAGATCATTTCCAAGTGGTCCCCTGCAGGGGGCCTGCACCAACTCCAGAGACATTTCACTGCTGTTCCCGACAGAACCAGGAGCCGCCTGAACTTCTCCTTCTGGCACAGTGTACCCACTGATGGTCTTAACCAATCCGCAAAAGAAAACCTTGGTAAAGAAACTTTGTGATTTTATATGTATTTTTAAAGGTGACCTTCCATGGATTCCTAAGGTGCGTTATGAAATGTCAAAAATTCATATCTTAAAAAGTACTGAACCAATTTTGAAAATCTTGGTCTTAAAAATTACATAATAACATGAAGTATTTTTATAAATTGGTTTTGAGTTATTCCTTTGAGTGTGTGAGTGGCAAGATTGATACTGTGTGTACAATAAATGCTTTGCACTTCTCTAAGACTGGCCTAACAGCTTGACCAAACTACCTTAAAAATTATAGCATTAGGTGATCTAGTTTTTACCTCTTTATACCAATGTGTGGTTGCCTGGACCCCCTGCACAGTGTGCCTAGCTTTGCACACTACATAGAGGGCTATCCTTGTACAGACACACACCTAACTAGACAAATGTGCTCACAAATGCAAAGCAATCTACCACAAATCAACGCTCTCCATGTTGGCACTGAGAAAATTCAAGGACACACACCATATGTACACGATAGCCATATCAAGGGATAAGTCATACACCATACATGCCCACATCCCAAATCACAATAAGAAACACATACCACTACAAACACAACACAATGCCATGACACCAAAATTTCAGCTACATACACATACCCATCACAAATCATACCTTAACCTTGGGGGACATCAGCACTGCACACAAACTTAAAAACTGTGACAAAACAACATGGAACAACAAGCAGCACAAACACATACAACTAATGGCACACAACCAATGTCAGCCTGGACCAACGGAAACCTAGGGAAGGAAATGCAGGACAAGGGGTATCCAAAAAACCAACTGTTTGGCTTTAATAAAAAATATATTAAAAGAGTTTTTGTCCAAGGCCGTAGGCCAGTCCAAAGTCTGTAGCACAAGAGGCGCAATATTGGGCCCAACCTCAACTCCTGAATGTCTTGTCACCTCCATAGGTAGGGACATCGAGGGTGCAGGCAGGCATTTCATGGATTAATTGGAGGGGTGAGGGGGTTTGGTTTGGGTTTGGGAGGGGTGGGTTTTGAATTTGGAGAGGGGAACCTTCTTGGGAGGAGTAGGCTTCTTCTTGGAGGGGGAAGTGGCATGGGTGCATGCAGGGAGCCAGGGGAGGCCATGGAGGCGGAAGGGATGGTCTTTGGGAGAATAAAGGTCCTATTGGGAATGAAACGAGGGTGGGTCAAACAGGGGTAAGGTCAAGGTCACAAAGGAAAGGTTGTTTTAGACACAGGGGTCGGGAATATGTAGTGTGTGGCGATTTGGAGGTTGAGAGAGTGGTTGTCTAATGAGTAGCTGTGGATGTCTTGGGTGCGTTTTTGTGGGAGGTGTGCTTGTGTGTGGTGGGTGTCTGTTGGGTGGGCCAGTAAGGGTGACTGCAGGTATAGTGGATATGCTGCATGTAAGTGTGTCTGTGGTTGTGGTGTCTGCAGTTGCAGTGACTAGAGTAGATGTCTGAGGGTCTGCTGGGGTGGTGTCTGTGGGCAGGATGGGTGTGGTGCCTGTATCAGTGACTGTTGATGTGGTGTCTGTAGGTGTGCCAGATGTGTATGTTATGCTTCAGGTAAAGGGGTGGTGTCATTTCAAGTTGTGACTGTTGATGTGTCTGCAGATGGATACTGTTTGTGTGCATGACGGTGGTGTGTCATGTGGTGCTTGTGTTTGGCTGCGCTTCCCTTGTCTGTGGATGCATGAATATTTGGCTGTGTGCTTTGGACTGGGAAGAGGAGAGTGGAGGGGATACGGTAGACAAGGGGTGATTGACTGCAATCAGTGTGGAGACCAGCGCCTGAACAGATCACTGTAGGCCAGCCATTGAACCATGAATCCCTTTCAAGAGTGCATTTGTCTGCTCAAGTTGTGTCACCAGTACCTGGATGGCATTCACGATGGTGGACTGACCCACAGAGATCAACCTCCGGAGGTCAATAGCCTCCTCACTGAAGGCAGCAGCGGTAACCGTGGCTGTGGCAGAGGTGCCTTGTGCAAAGGAGACACCTACCCTCTTGGGTGAGCAGGCACAGCCAACTGGGTGGGGAGCAACAGGGAGTGCGGTGATAGGATAGGGTGTGGAGGACAAAGATGGTACTGGGGTGGTCCTCAATGGGTCCGCCACCACGAGGGAGTGGCTATTGGAGGAGTAATCAGATGATGTTGATGAATGTTCGGTCTCCCACATCGCACTCCCCTCGCCCTCCAGGCCATTGGGTCCGTCTGTGTCAGTGGTGTCACGACTGGAGATATCTGATTCCCCATTCGGTGCGGCCTGTCTCCTTCCCCTGCCTATACTGATGCTGCCAAAAGAAAGTAAAGTAGGTTCATAATATGTACATGATAACACATCAATCACAACTCTGATAGACAAAACATGCCATCACGTCAAGTAGCCCTTTGCATGAATTGACAGCAAAGTGGCACTATCATGTGCCAACACAAAACAATGCATGCCACTTTGAATAGCAAAGGTAATATAAGAGCAAATGTTGGTCACAGATTACTAAAATAGCAGGGGTAAGGTCTAGCTACCACACTAAGCATACCGCAACTAGGTGACCGCTCCACCCCAAACCGGTACCACTTGCAGCACAACACAGTGAACCAGTAGCCAACAATTGGATACCAATGTAAGGTACCCGGCCAATTACACAGCCACAGGTCTATGCACACATCTACCTTGGACTGATATCATGTTTCAACAAACACAGATATTGCTACGGAAAGGCAGACAGCATTAGTACCAGCATGCTATTCCTTCTTTAGGTGCCCTGGAAACACCATGTCACCATGGACGCATCCCAACAAATTACAACTCTACAAGTAACACCTGCCATAATTGAGTCAAGGAGGTAGTAGCAAGGTTATGCAGATGTGCCCCATATGTGGTGTTGCAAGGGACAACAATGAAGTCAGGTCCAAAACTTCATGGAGAAATGTCTCCAGATTACACACAAGAATGGCCCTGTAAGACCCAGGATAGCCCCCACCAGTGTCTCACACTCATTTCCATGTCACACTTCTGAGTGTATTTGAAGTTGACAACTGTACTGTGCTTGAAGGAGGGAGGCAGACCTTGTAATCACTAACAGGAGGACACCAAATTGTTGTTCAATGAGAACTACCATCATTACCCACATATCGGACATGACAAGCATGGCATCTGACTGTGGAAGAATCCCTGACACCAATACAAGGAATGCAGACAAAACTGAAAGTCATTCCATGATGCATCACAACAGTCAGGGTACATTTTCCAAACCACACAGGTGTTGTGCACTTTGAACAACATACCCCATAAAGGTTAAACTAGATCATGAAGTGGATCAACACCATGGCCCTATTTGTCATGTCCATCATAGCTAATACAGTTACACCTGAGAAAGTATACACCATGAGGCATGGAAGTATCTGTCCGACTACATCTGATGGTGACACAGTCATGTCTGGGGCATCACAGTGAATGGACAACCATTGCAGGAGTATCATAAGGCCACATGACCCCATGGACACATTTGTGAGAGATTTCAGACATCATGACATCTGCATGGCTATCACAAGCTTATATCTAATGCATACATATGTGTCCTAGTGGAAATGGAGCACTTGCACACAGGAATGCTAGAGGTATGTTGGCCACACCTATAAGACATCATACAATACAAAGCACATTCCCCACTTACCAAGGGAAAGTACCTTGATACAGCTGTCAAGATTTTGCCATGTAAGTCATGTCATGTGTATGATGGACACTTATGAGTCACAGACCGCAGTGAGACACCAGCACTCAACATACAATGGAGAAAACGTGCCCAAGGCTTGAAGAATTCAACCTAGATATATCCCCAGATACATGGCAGAGGACAGTTACCTACATCCTACTCACCTTTGTATTGTTACATTTGAGAGGAGTGATTTATTGGTGGAAACTAGCACCCACCAGGGTAGTTAGAGTAGAATAATTGAACACTAACACTGTCATATGTGCTCCCTGCTGTCCAATTGGACTGAGGGGTCCCCACAGTTAAGTTCAGGTCCCAGACCGAAAAGGATGAGCACACCAGTTGGGAACACATGGTCCATCTACACCATCATGCTCACAGATGATCTGTTACACATGGCACGTCACACATTGTCAGGGGGAGCATTCTGTCCCTCACTCAATCACCTGGTAAAGGGTCAATAATTGAATTGCATCCCCTTGTGGCTGCTGTGATGCCCTCAAATATTCATCCAAGTCTGGGTAGGCCACTGCCAAAATGTGGGCCATTAGGGGAATGTTAGACCTGGCATCCTTGGTGTGATCTCCCCTGATATTTTGGCCTCTGCTTCCCATGTTTTGATTGTGTCCTGGACTGTTTTTGCTGTTTTTGGTACTCTGGGCACTTTACCACTGCTGACCATTACTAACATGCAGGTCCTTCCATGTAAATTGTATGTGTAATTGTCTTTTCCATGATTGGCATATTTGATTTTTTACCTGCCAATTCAACCTGGCAAGGGTACCTACATGCCAGTTCCAAACCTTCCCTTTTTATACATGTAAGGTACCCCTAAGGTAGGCCCTAGGTAGCTCTGTGGGCAGGGTGAAGTGTATGTTAAAGGTGAGGCATGTACTGATGTGTTTTACATGTTCTAACAGTGAAATACTGCAAAATCTGGTTTTCGCTGTTGCAAGGCCTATCTCTCTCATAGGTTAACATGGGGGCTGCTTGAAATATCCTTAAAGTGCAGTTTCCCTTTGAAATCAGATAGAAATGTGGAGTTTGGGGTCTCTGAACTCACAATCTAAAATTACATCCTTTAGTGAAGGTGGTTTTTGGATTGTTAGTTTAAAAGTGCCACTTTTAGAAAGTAAGCATTTTCTTGCTTAAACGATTCTGTAACTCTACCTGCTTGTGTATTCCATGTCTGGGTCAGACTGACAGTTGGGCTATTTGTGAATCCTTTCTAGGCAGTGAAACAAAGGGAGCTGGGGTGTAGCCTGCATATCCTGATGAGCCAAGGGAGGAGTGGTCACTTACACCTGAATGGACTGTGCCTGCCCTCATACATCTTCAACCCCCTGGTGTGTGTCTAGGGCCTGGCCTGGGGAAGGCAGGATCCTGTAAACAACAGAACCTTTCCTTCGAAGTTTGCCTACTTCAGAGGCAGAAAGGGATATAAGCAGTGGACCCAAAATCCCAGACTTTAGATTTTTTCAAGATTACTTCTGAATTCAAGAGGAACTGCTATCCTGCAGTTGCTGCTTCTGCCTGTGAAAGGGGACAAAGACTGGACTTTGTTGTGCATTCCTGCTTGAGAAGAATCTCCAAGGGTTTGGACTGAGCTTCCCTCCTGTTTTGAAGTGAGAGAGCCATCAAAGACTTTCTCTGCCAGCACCTGCAATCTCTGCTGAGACTCCTGCCCTGCCAAGTGGTGCCCCATCCAGTCCCTGGACCCTTGAAAGGCGAAGTTGGCTGAACAAGGACTTAAATCTACGCACAAAACCCAGTGCAGGGAAATATTCAACACACCACCTATAACATTGCTGAAAAACGACTCGCCACCCACTCTGTGGCTAAAACCGATACCCCGCCTGCATCGTGGCTGGGAAATTGATGCATCGCAGCTGGAGAATTGATGCAACACTCACTTGCAAACACCAAGCAGCATGGTTTTCTAACACTGTGCAACTGGATTTTTCACACATCATTGTTGGGTGTCAAAGTCATCATGAACCTGCGCAGATCCGAAGTGCCCTGTCTGGAAATTGACGCACCTGACCAGTAAAGAAACAACGCACTGCCCCACTTGCGAGAAAGGAATCAACACATTGCTGACTTTTCCGATGCACACCCGCATGGCTTTATTTTTGACGCAGACCAGGTACTTTGTGTAAAATCAACATTTTCATTATTTTCCATGTAGTAAGACTCTTATTCATTTGAAAATTCATATCTTGACTTTGTATGTTGGATTTCTGTCGTTTTGGTCTTGTTTGATTTAGATAATTATTGCCTATTTCTCTAAACCGGTCTGGTGTCCATTTTGTGCTGTTTTCGCTGTATTTCTGTGTGTGTTGGTGCAAGTACTTTAAACATTGCCTTAGAGATAAGCCTGACTGCTTGTGCCAAGCTACCAAAGGGGTAAGCTGGGTTATCTAAGTGTGTATCTCCATTGCCCTGACTAAAATGAGAGTCCCTGCTTGGGCAGAGTGGAAACTGACTGCCAACCAGAGACCCCATTTCTAACAGGGAGTCATGGTCCAATGGGCACCCCATCCTCATTGGGAGGACAGCCCTATCTGAGCCTCTGTGGTCTTCTGGGCCCAGGGTCTCAGATCCTTCCACCTCTTCCGACAGCAGGCACTCTGCTGGCTATGGAACCCCAGGGCCCGCACCTTCTTGGCGATGGCTCACCATATCCCCTTCTTCTGGTGGGAATTGATTTGCATGGGTTCAAATGACAAGACAAGATCTTATGTCCACAAGTCTCACACAAAATGGCTGATTAACATAAATGTCAGTCCACCTAGCTAGTAACATCCTGCCTTGGCCACCCTGTCCACCTGTGGCACACAGAAGTCTTTGGATACATGTACATGACTGCAAACAGTCCCCAACAGGGTGCCCTACACACACCCAGACCAGGCCCTGCACTAACCAGGTAAAAAAACAGTGTATTTTGTGGGACATGAGATAACCACATGACATTGACCTTGAACATGATGGAATACATTACAGAAAGTGGCAAGTGGCAGGTACATTACACAACTAACAATGTACAGAAACATCTACTACCTCTGACTGTCACCCGCTGCATACATTCCCTACAGGTAACAGCCAGTCTACAGACAGACCCATTCTGCTTAGACAATATTCAAAGAAGTGCATGTAGAGCACACTGAGGCAAGCCTGTCCATGTGTGGATATGGCAGATACAGTTACCTGCTACTTCAGGGGGTGGGGGTCAGTGTGATACATCAACATTGATATATACACTTCCATACATGTATGTATACAAAACATATAGCACTGTAAGAGAAAACTGGCCATCCACTGTACATGTCCCGCCTCATGGCCAAATATCATAGCACATCAGTGAGCAACACACAGTTTGCAGTTTTGCAATGTCCAAAATGCAAGGAGCCTGCACAGGACACATCAAAGCTGGATGAAAGAGACAACAGGGCTGTGGGATCAAGGGCTCTGTCAGGGATGTGTGACACACATTGTCAGAGTTGATATGAGAACATCAGTCACAGATGAACACCATGCCCCTAATGCAATCTCCATACTAATTAGTGGACATAGGCTTAAGAAGCTGCATATTAGCAGTGAGGCATGACTTGGAAGCATCATATTCTGTCCAGGGATTCAGGGTGAGGGCACAGAGTCACCCTTGCAGTGTAAAGGGGAATCTACATCAGCCCTGATTTAAAGTTTTTCAGTGATTAACAATTGATAATACCCGTTCTTTGCAGGCTGACCAGGAAAACCTACACAACACACCATGTCCAATAAATCACATGCATCGCAGAACAATATGTAGCCCTCAGCTAACTGCCAATGGGTATCTGTGTGCCGAGCTGAGGGACATAGTGAATTATTACCTGGGTTCAGAACAACAGTCTGACAAGGCCAGATGTGGTGGGAGATAAATGTGCAAACACAGTAAGGCATTCAATAGTGAGCAACTGACCAATACAACATGCATTCACCCCTCCTGTTGTCATGCAATCACATGTGACCACACATTTTCTATTTCATCTGGCAAGATTTGCCTGGGGATAGCTGTCTTGACACCTCACCTAGCCATGTGCATCAAACATAAGTTGGGTCAGGGAACACTCAATGCACAGTCACCACATTGCCTTAGATCTCCAAACCTGTCACTTGACACAGGTACATGCCTATCGACTCTACCATTGATGCACACTGACAGCACCTACAGGGCATTGAGGACACAATTTGGCAAACTGGGCCTAAGCTTAGCTTAACTAAAGCTAAGATAATTAGAGGTACAGAGAAAAGTGTGCATATGGTGCACTTACCTGCTCCTCTGGCGCACCCTAGAGCGTAAGACCTCCTCCACAAGCTTCTGCAGCTCTTCTGATAGGAAGGCAGGGGCCCTATGACCTGTAGGACTCAGCATGATTGCTCCCGGAGGTGGTAAACAGCAGCTCAGGTCGTGGATCTTGCTGGCAGCAGTGTCAGAAGTTGAGTGAGAGATTCAGAAGAAAATTGCGGTCACGTCCATCATGTACATGACCGTCATCACCGGGGGACAATTCCATTGGCCCAAGACAGCCACAGGCAGCAATGTTATCCAATGAGAGTGTCCGCTGCGGTTGCATACTCTTATCGCCATGACGGCTTCCGCCAGCAGTCACAGACGGTTCCTAATACCTAGTAAAGTAGGTCAGGCGGCAGCCATTTTAGAGGCATACATTGCTATTAGACGGTAATTTTGGATATGTCACAGTTGTGAAAATGTGGTCTAGATGAATCTTGGGTGCTGGCCTTGTACTGTCATGTAATCATTTCAGTGATCATATTATTATGTTGTCCAGCACATATTACAATATAGTTTCTGGTACAGTCACCACCCACTTGTCCACGGGCAATCCATGATCTTGGACATTGACTCAAAAGCAGAGTTGGAAGTTACTTGCACATAATATTGCAGTCAAGATACATGATTTATACACATATTTTAAAAGGCATGAAGGTAACGCCATGCAGATGTGCCATTGTTAGCCTTGGTATGTGTTGTGTGTCATGTTTTCACTGACTCACATGGCATGCCACAGTTCTTATGACACGTATTATTTAAATTGATAGGGACAAAATGAATGACTGCCATATCTTCCTTTTGTCCCACATAGTTACCAAGGAAGGAGCAGGATCAGATAACCTCCTGTGTACCGTCCACTAGCAGACTTGCAGGCCATGGAGAACGGACAAGTGATTCAGATCTACCATGTGGATCAGCAGACAATCATGGATCTCTTTCACCATTTGGAGCCTGATCTGATCCCTGCCATCAATCATCCAAATAGCATACCATCCATTGCACAAGTCATGTCAGTGTTGCACTTCCTGGCCACAGAGTCGTACCAAAATACAGTTGCCCTAACTGCTGGTATGTCCCAACCTATGTTCAGTCTGGTCTCAAAGGATGTTTTCTCAGCAATGCTGATCACCTGGACAGTTACATCCGTTTTCCTCAACATGAGTATTTTGCCCATGTGATAGCAGAGGTCTATGTTTTGGCACACATCCCACATGTTTTGGGAGCCATTGATGGTACCCATGTAGCCTTGGTTCCAACACATGGCAATGAACAGGTATATCGGAACAGGAAGAACTTCCATTCTATCAATGTCCAAGTAGTTTGTTTGGGGAACCTCTACATTTCCTAAGTATGTGCCCCGTACCCAGGTTCAGTCCATGATGCCTTCATCATGCAGAACAGCCTTATTCCCCAGCTATTAGAAATGTGTTTGTAAAGGTATTTGGTAAAGGTGTGTACCCTTGTCCAAATAGGGACCACAATCCTAGTCAGGGTAAGTCAAAACACAATCCAAATTATCCTGTGCCCACCCTCTAGTTGCTTGGCACAGAGCAGTCAGGCTTAACTTCGAATGCAATGTGTAAAGTATTTGCGCAATAAATCATACAGTAACACAGTGAAAACATCACAAAAATACACCACACAGGTTTAGAACAATAGATAATATTTATCTGAATAAAATTAGGGTCAAAACAACAAGGGTCAAATAAGCACAAGTTGGAATATCACTTTTAAAAGGTTTAAAAGAGTCTCAATCCTTAGGAATCAATAGTTGTTTCTTTGTAACACGCAGTACCTGGGATGCCTAAAAAACAATGAAGCACTGGGACCACAGACAAGGAAATGCATGGAAAAATAAGGTGCTATATCAGATTATCCAGCGCGGCACAGACAATAGCATTATGTTTCTGGGTTCCTCCCAGTTATGTAAACTTAGGGCTAGATTTGTACTTTTTGACGCAAAACTGTCCTAGCTAAAAGGTTTAGCGCTGTCTAGCGCCATTTTTTTATTCCACCCGTGCGTCATATTTATACTATGACGCTGGGTGGCGCTGAGAATATGTTAGAGTAATTTTTCCTGATGCTAACCATTGCGCCTTATCGTAAGTCAAAATGACGTTAACGCAGGAAAAATGACTCTATTCCGGTTTACGACATGTAAACACGTCACAAAACGGAAATGTGCCATTTTTGCCCGCAATAGCATAAAAAATGGAGAAAACAGTGCAAAGGAGAGGCAAGATGGATCCACAAAGCCAGGAGTGACCCCAGGGAGACCCCAGACAACCAGGAACCAGCCAGGATGACATTGACAAGACCCAGGGGAGAGACAAGAAAAAGAGGAATTGTCCCTTCAGTGCAGAAGAGCATGAAATACTGGTGAGAGAGGGGACAAAGCAGCAACATCAACTCTTCACCTCTAAATTGCCAATTGGAAGGAGAGAGACAATTTGGCAGCAGATTGTGGACAAGATTAACAGTGTAGCAGAGGTCAGGAGAACTGTCACTGAGTGACAGAAACGCTGGCCTGACTGCAAGCGAAGGACAAGCACAAAGGACAAAGGAGAAAATGGCAAGGAGCAGGTAGGCAGCACTGCAGACTGGATGTGGGAGTCCAGCACCACAAGAGGACCTGGATGAGATGGAGGAGATGGTTGCAGCCATCACCCCGGAGGAAATCATCACTGGTATTGCAGGACAGCACAAACTACCAGGAAACAACACATATGCAGGGTAAGTTGCATGAGGGACCAAAATGCCAAAATGTCAAGTGCAAGAAGGGGGAGGTACATACCTACTACACAATGCATGTTAGCCCTGCAAATCAGGCAGTGGAAAGGGCAAAGAGTCATGGAATGGGACTCCCTGCACTGCCCATGCCAGGCACATGGGCTGTGCAGGGACATCCAGGGGCACAGCACAACACAACACCAACAACCGTTACATGGGGGTACACTACCATGCCAAGCCTGGTGGAAACGTTGAAGCAGACTAGGAGGGTAGGGTAGAATGTAAAACTGGTCTAGTGTCACAGGACAGCTGGTATTGTCAGAATGTAAACTATAGGAAAATGCCCAGTCTCAGGCCATTGGCTCAAGGTGCATTCCCCATTGACAACAGTTGCCACAACTATCTGTGCTGTTGATGCTGGTCAATTAGGAAATGGCAGTTAGGTGCCCATAGAACAAGCACACTCGAAATGAGGGTTCAGTATGACTAAGTGATCAATCCCCATCAATCCCCATCCAAGTGCAACTCCTGTCAACTGGTCATGTCCATAGACTCAATAACCATCAGGCACTGTCACATACATAGTAATGTACACAGCAGTAATCTCATACCCATGCTGGCTATCCCGGGATTTACCCCTGTGGCTGTGTCACAATAGCTGCAATGCCACCATGCCACATCTCAGGTATCATAGTGCAAAGACTACTGCATTGAGGGGGAGCACATATGTGCATAGGAAGGTGAACACACCCGCACAGTCACAAGAGGAAACAGAACTCTGCCAGGTCCATCAGTGCAATGCAATGTAGCACACATATGCAAACATCAACATGGGAAACTACCAATGGTAACATCTGCATTGTCTCATGGAAATATCATGCATGGTGTGATGCTAAGTCTCTGCACTGCATAGGTGTATGTGAAAAATGAAAGACTGGGTCAAGGCCATATTGTCATGTGTGGTGCTGTGGCATCAGCACACCAACAGTCATTGCAAGGCCTCACCATGCAAATGGAAGCAGAGGGAGGGTTGATGAGGACGAGAAGCTGGTAATCCACAATTTGGACAGAACCCACACCTAAAAGTTGTGATGCAGACAATAGTCCAAACTGCCCTTCTCTACATGTGACATGCAGGTGGGGCATAGGGCGGAGAGACTGCAAGCATTAATGACAGGAATAATGCATGGGACCCAAGATGACAATGCACCACCAATAGGAAGTCATTGACGTCACATTACAACTGGCACAACGCAGAAACACTAATTGTACAATATCTCATTGCAGAGGACGATGGCTCTCCTGTGGATCTGCCTGTCCTGGACTACCATGATGACCTGGATGACTAGCTGACAACCATCACCCAGGAAACCCTCCAAGATGTCCTGGGAACCCTCCAAACACCACCTCCAGTCATAAGGAGGAGCATTCATGTAGCAGGTATCCCAGAGGACCCCCCACCACCCCAATAGTACGACCTGCTAGCTCAAACAAAGCTGAGGACTCTGATGTCACAGGGACCACCTTAGAGAGGACAGTAGTAGGAGTCCAGCGGGAGCTGGCCAAGGAGGTGTGGGTGGGGATGCAAACTATGGCAACCAGTCTTAAGGTTATGCGCATGTGGATCATATTGGCCCCTGAACAGACAGCAGCCAAACAAGGCACACAATCCCAACTGCATGGAGTCCAACAGTGTTTGAGGGACCTAACCACTGCCACAACACATGCCTTCACAATCTTGCTGCTGTATGCATGACAACAAGCAGGACTCCATGCACTGGGAACTGGCCTCCCTCAGGGCAGACATGGCTGCCTACCACAGGGATGTTGCTGCCATACTCAATAATCAGCAGCTCCTCCTTGCTGTAGTTCCACAGATGGCAGCTGCCGGGAATTTGGTGTCCACTTATCCAACCACTGAAGTGTGTGTGGCCCTCTCAAACCCACCACCACCACCATCAAGGGCAGAGGAGACAACACACACATCAGAGGATGAAGATGTGGAACAGATCATCTTTACCCGTAGGAGTACCCAGTAGCACCAGCCCATGCCACATGGGCGGTGATTTCCCTTTGTCAGGTGCTTGACAACATGCCAGTGTTGCTACAGTTGGTGACATGCACTCTTCACCGACACACTGTTAACCTTTCCACTATGGACTGCAATTGTCTCTCACTACTCCATTGGCAATTCATGCTCCCCTGCACTGAACGACACTTCACCTCAGCATGTCTATTGACATGTCCCTCAACCTTGCACTTGTGTTGCGTCACAATAGAATGGTTTACACTAATGGGGTCACAGATCTGGACAATGTAGATATTGTACTACAACACTTTAAAATAAACAGCACCTACACAACCACTTTATCTCTGTGTAATGTGACACATCCACTATGCTGGAGATTTGTGATGTGTGTAACATGTCTATGGTCACAGAGTGTCAGTACAAGAGTGCAGAAATATTGTGGGCACATATCTATGCACAAGGCATCTACATGATGAGCGTCAATGCTGGCCACATCTCATACAAGCAAGTCACTGTGTGTGTGACATTTGTTTTAAAACATACATGCCTCACCAACTACATACAGCAGGAATGGCTGTGTAAGAGTACTCGGCCAATAACGTCATCTGAGAGTACAAGTCAAACACATTGGTGTGAAATTGTTATACTTGAACTCATCTGAAATTGGCACCGCTTAGCAGTGTTGACATAAACTTCAGGTTGAAGGCAGACGTCCCACAGTGCCCAACATCTCAACACATGATCCAAACAATTACAGCTTAAAAAGCACACCTAACTGTCCAGTACATGGGAATCATAGTCACCTTGAGTGGTGGGTACATTGGATGGCAGATGCATGGAGAATTAGATTTGTTGTAGCTGCAAATGTGACAGCTCAGTTGGAAGTGGGAATTAACATGTCAAGAGAGGGATGTGGATGCAGGACAGAATCCCCAGGCCAACAGACAATTGTCACTGTACACATTAACTCACAACCACCCACAAACTAACATGAAATAATATGAAAAACTACTCCCCAAACCTACTTATTCCATCTAAACAACTATGCTACTCTAACCTATTACTAACCCCCTTAAACCTACTATAAAACATGATGAGTAATGAGGAGGGAGGGGACTGAACTACGGGTGAGGGCAGGCAAGAACTCAGAGGTTGGCCCTCCTGAGTATCCTCTCGATGGCCTTCAGTCTCTTTGTATTTCGGTCCACATCCTGTCTAGCATGTGAGGATGGTCAGTGTATGTTTTTCTGGGCCAGGGTGGGAGGTTTGTGGCCAATGAGTAAGAAGAACCGGACGGGGGAGTAACATCTATTCTTACTTCACTTTTCCTCTAGGTCAGCGCTCACCAGAAGAAGGGTATTTGGCATGCCATCACCAAGGAAGTGCGGACCCTGGGGGTCTACCATAGACAGAGCACCCACTGCTGCAAAAGTCGGGAGGACATGTGCCGCTGGACCAAGAAGACAGTGGAGGCCCAGCTGGGCATGGCCTCCCAATGTGGAAGGGGTGCCCGTCGCACCATGACCCCCCTGATGTACCGGATCCTGGTGGTGGCATATCCTGAGTTGGATGGGTGCTTGAGGGCATCACAGGAGCCTCAAGGGGGTGAGTACAGTCTCATTCAGCTGGCTCTGCGCACTTTATGAGATTTCTGGTTGGTGGAAGTGGGCTGTGCGTTCCCCTAGGCCAGGGCAAACGCACCAGGGTGGATCCATTGTTTGGCAGGCTCAGTGGCACACCAAACCCAAAAGTGGTAGTGGCCCTCAACACCTAATCAGGCTCCTGTGGGTTCCAGGTGTGCATCAAATGGGTTAGGCAGAGTCCCCCATGGGCATGTGCTTTTCCCCTGAACTGTTAGTGCATGGCCTAGTGCATAGGGCTGCTCCTCGTGTGTTGGGTACGCCAACGGTAGTGGTGCTGCAGGCATTGACCATGTGTCTCTTCTGTCTTTCCTCCCCTTTTTGTTTTGTCACCCTGTCCTTGTGTGCATTAGCATCATCTGGCGGAGGAGCAATGGCACCGGAACAGGAGGGAGCTGCAACCGACATGGCCCTGGAGGGTGAATTTACGGAGTCGGAAGGCACCAGTGAGACGGAGGGTGAGGGGAGCTCCACGACGGGGACAGGAGGAGACACCAGCGACAGTAACTCCTCCTCTGATGGGAGCTCCCTTGCTGTGGTGGGCACCTCTGTGCCCACCACATCAACAGGTACAGCCGCCACCCCCTACCAGCACTGCCCTCCCAGCAGCCCCTCAGCGTGTTTCCCGTGCCTGCTCACCCAGGAGGGTGGGCATCTCCTTCGCCCCAGGCACCTCAGGCCCTTCCCCAGTCAGCACTGCTGCCCTCAGTGAGGAGGCTATTGACCTCCTGAGATCCCTCATTGTTGGGAAATCAACCATTTTGAATGCCATCCAGGGTGTCGAGAGGCATTTGTAGCAAACAAATGAATACCTGGAGGGCATTCATTCTGGTGTGGCAACCCAACAGAGAGCATTTCAAGCTCTGGCCTCAGCACTGATGGGAGCCATTGTCCCTGTGTCCATCCTCCCCCCTTCAACTTCCACTACCCAGACCCAATCCACTCTACCTCAGCCTATCCCAAGCACAGCTACAGACCAGCATGCACACTCATCAACACACAAGAGTGGACATGGCAAACATAAGCACTACACATCCCACAGGCACTCACACAAGCACCATCCCCATGCAGACACACCAACATCCACTGCCTCCACTGTGTCCCCCTCCTCCACCTCCTCCTCCTCCCTCCCAGTCTCGTCTCCACTCACACCTGCATGCACTACATCCTTTGCCACTACCTCCATCACCAGCACGCCCATCACCACCCACCGCTCACGTGCAATTACCACCCCACTACAATTCACATGTCCCCTGTGTCCTCTCTCAGTGTGTCTCTGAGCCCTCCTCCCAAACTACACAAACGCAGGCACACACCCACTCAACAGCTATCCACCTCACAACAGCCTCCAGCCCATGCACCCTCACCCAAAATCAGCAGACGTACACCTTCTACAACCACTACCTCTTCCTCCACTCCCAAAGCCCCTCCATCTTCCCGTCCCAATGTGTCTAAAAAACTTTTCCTGGCTAACATTTACCTCTTCCCTACACCTCCCCCCCGTCCTTCCCCTAGGGCCAGGATGTCCAGATCCCAGCCCAGCACCTCAGCCACCAAATCCTCGAGCACTGTGGTCCCTGCAAGTCCAGTAACATCATGGGCAGCGCCCATCAGGGCTGCCAGTGTGCCACCTAGGGAGGCCAAGGATCACCCTTTTCCGCCACCTGCCAAGGTGAAGAAGGGGACCACATGCTGTAGGGAAAAGCCGCACCAACCACCCAGCAAGGCTTCCTCCAAGACAAAAGAGAACAGTGCCAAGGTCCCAGCAGTGACTTCCAAGGTGGGGAAGGGACACAAGGCTAAAGGGAACTCAGCTCAGGGCACAGAGCCTCCGGGTGAGGAACTGGTGTCACCCCTTCTGCCAAACAGAACAGTAACCTGTACGGCGGTGGACACCACCACTACCACCGCCACCTCCACCTGCACCACCGCCTGCACCGCCAACTGCGCGTCTGCTGCCTCAGCAACAGCCCCCTGCATCATCCCCAGTGGGCAGCCATCCGTGGCTGAAGGAGACGTCCTGCTGTCTCCCTCCACAAGTGCTGACACATGCACCACCGTCGCAACCACCGCCACCTGCCCCGCGACGTGCACAGACAGTGCCACCAAAGCCGAAATGGACAACATTCCCAGAGGGAAGCCATCCGAGGCTGCAGGAGACGTCCTGGACCCTGCACAGACTACATGAGGCACCATGACCAGCACTGTTAGTACCCGCAGTTGGCAGGCAAAGTCACAGCAGGGTGGAGTGTGTCTCTGACTCCATGGAGTATCATGCTATCTGTTTCCAGAAAATCTTGTGGCACACACACCCAGGTGAGGGAATGGGAATTGCCACACAGAATGTGCAGCACTCTGGGCACCATGCCCCCTCCAGAACCAGTGGAGAGGTAAATCCACTACCCTAGTCCTTGGCAGGATGAAGCACTCTGGGCACAAAGCCCCCTCCAGAACCAGTAGAGAACAGCATCCACTACCCCAGTTCTTGGCAGCACCTGTAACTCGGGCTCCATGGCATCCTGGTTCCTCGTAGGGTGACGAGAGGTGAGTGGTTTCCGTTCCAAAGACTATTTCCGCCGTGCTTTTGATGGGGTTGGTAGCACCCTGGAAAAGGTGGTGGATTGGTGCCTTGTAATACAGTGGGTGGTACATTGTCTTCCGCCTGTCTGTTGGCGGTTACCACTGCGGTGTTTGTCTCTACCGCAGTGGCGGTCGGAGTGTTAAAGTGGCTGTCTGTGTTGCCGGTTTCCGCCATGGTCGTGATTCCATTCTTTTTTCCGCCGGCCTGTTGGTGGTATTACCGCTGCTTTAACACCAGCCGCCAGGGTTGTAATGAGGACCACAATGTCCCTGATGAATGTAATAGCAACGCTGCCTACCCATCATGTAATGTATACCACATCAAAGCACAAGAGTTGGACCAAATAAATTGATCTGTGCATTGATTTAGTGCAATGTGTCACAATACAAAGGCAGCAACTACTTCACATGGGCCAGGCCCACTAATCTTTATCATCTGAGTCAACTTCAAAGCAAACAACACCAGTGGCTAGTAGATGTAATTGGCAGTATGGTATGTAGCTGCTAATCACAAGGTATCAGTGTTGTTTGGGACACATGCACGCTTGAATGAGATGACTGTCATCTACACTGTGACCATCACACCTACCTACATATATGTTGTTCCCCTACCCCTGTGCCTCAGGGGTGAAGGGCATGCAATACATCATCACAACTGTTGAGGTCAACCCCGAAGGCATGTCCACTTATACATGGATTTAGTGAGTGGAACACATGTGAGGAGGGCTGACACCTAGGAATAATGTATCCATAGGTCATTCACATCTACATTCATATGTCTATGTGTGGACATCCATCAACACCTAATCTGCAAACACAATTCCCAAAACACCCACATGGATTCCAGCATGTCTGGCTTTGACCTGCATGCACGCCTATAACATACCACATAAGTGTCACGTAAATGGAGTACAACTTATGAGGCTACATGCTGGGGGACAGTTACCCACACAGTCCTACATGTACGTTACAATATAGGAATGCACCAATTTGTGTGGATAACTGATGCATCACTGTGTTGTGAGAATGACTGTATGACCCAGTGCCAACATACTGACACTGGTTCACTTCCAAGTCACATGTGGCCCTACATGTGCCTACTAATCACCTTGTTCACACGCTGTTGCCTATTGCGCAGCACAAGACCCCCAAGATATGACTCTCTGCTTGTGAATGGGTAACCCTTGTACGGAACACTGTCACCTTCCAGCCTACTAAGATATCCAATCACTTGCCAGCTCATCATATCTTGCAATGAGTGCAACACACAAGAGTTACTCACACAACAGCCACAATCACTACACAGGACAGACATTATCACACTTACTGGTTACGGCTGGGTCCTGAAATCTTGACACTTCTACGATGGTATACATGTAAGAAATGTATGAAATGTATGAAAATATATGCTCAATGTCATATCACTGTGTTGTGTAGCCATTTTAGCCATAGCTCCATGCATGTTATTTTAACACATTAGGCTAAGCCGCTGTGCACTCTAACCTAGATATATTTTATTTGGCTTTATTGTTAAAATAGCCACTTTTATGGTCTTGTTTTATTTCCTGTTTATCTAACTGTTTTTGCCTAGGCCAGCACTCTGTTTTCAAACAAGACATTTTTGCTCACTCTGTGCTTCTTCCAAGGCTACAGCACGGTACGTTGTTGATGAACGTAGTATAGGTTTAGTCTCCGACATTCGTAGAAAGCACATATCCTTACGTAGGGGCATTTTCTCAGAACATCAGCTGTGTTGTTTTAAAAACACTTCCTTGTCCCTTACACGTTAGAGGGAGATTCCAGCCAGAGAACCACGACTGTATGCCAAATGCTTCGCTACAGATGCTAACGCAGAACACAGGCCTTTGCTCAGGTATGGGGGATGATGTCTTCCAGGGGAACCTGAAGGGCAGAATTAGACCTTAACACGCTGTGCTCTATCATAGCCTAGGTAGGAATTAGTCTATTGACCATAGTGACAATATGATAGTGTTATTTTTATGCCTCACTCTCCTCGTCACAATATTAATACTGTCATGCTGTGTCATTCTGGTTATTGCAGCTCCTGCTTTGCTATCTAAGATGCAGTTGCCTCTGTTCGTCATTTTATATATGAGACAAAGGTAACTGAGAGAAACGGATGATACCTGAGTGACCACGACTTCCCTGGGAAACCAATTATGTCATGCGCTCGGCTGCCCAGTCACCCCTGCCCCTGGGTAGGGATGAGGCACTGCTAGTTGGCAGGGGCAAAACCCAGATTGGACTGACAGGTGTCACCTGCAGTGGATTGGACTCAGTCTCCCACACCGCGGCTGATTCTGCCGCTCAAAATCCAGTACTCTCATTAGAATAATGAGAGCCTACACGACAACTGTACATATGAGTGGACAACATATCACAGTGTGTAACATTTTACATGAGTGAGCTGGTGATTCTGCATTAAGACAGTACAACAGACATACCACTGCAAACTCACATTGACACTGACACTCCGGTGAGTGATAGCCACACATTTGCACACATGCACTTGGCCTAACAATCATGTGGTGTTAAACCCTACTACACATATGTGGCTAATCCATTTAAGATGGTACTCCATGGCATGATTTGTATTTGGGTGAAAGTTTCCATGGCACTTCCCTGATGCACTGCAATACAAGTGACTCAGGTATTGGGGCTTGTGCATCAAGGGCCACTGAGTTACGGTGTGATGGATATGTGGCTCAATTTTCAGTCTGCAATTATCATGCGTTCAGTGGTCCATGACAGATGTGGCACAGTTGTATGTTGGTGCCCAATTGGCAGGGTCCCCTAAGCCGAGTATGCCCCCTTTGCAAACATAATGGCAGGGATCATGTGTGTGTGTAATGATGACAATGTAGCGCTAAACATGGATTGCCCTCTTTTCTGTCTGGATCTGGTGAAATGTGGGATGCTGACAGTGTCTTCCCTGATCATCATTGAAAGAATGCATGAGCACAGGTGTTGCCATGGCACCTGAAATGTGTGACTTACGGCCAAATGGACGAAGATCAGTTTTTGTTAGTCGCAAATTGCAAGACTTAGCGACTCACAATTTATGGGTAGGAAAATCTGATGTTCAACACTGTCAATGACACTGTTTGCAATTCACAAATGGGGTAGCAATTGACCTACCTCATCAATATTCATGAGGTAGGTCTCAATTTTCAAACCCATTGGGAATGGCAGTACTCACAGGGATGGTGGCATTCGCGGTCACAAAACAATCATACATTGGACTGCGACTCGCAAATAGGAAGGGGACACCCCTTCCCATATGGGACTAGCAAACCCTGTTTTGTGATTCGGCAATGTGATTGCGGAATGGCAAAATTGGCTTTGTGCATTGGAAAAAGCATTTTTCCTCGGCGAAAACTCACCAGTTCTGCAAACTGGGCCGTTTGTGACGATAAAAAAGAGCTTTGTACATGGGGCTATAGTCCTACATGACTCAACAAACCTCAGACCTGCATTGTTAACATGTATAGACTTCAGACCTGCATTGTTAACATGTATAGACATGTGGACTCCATCTCAGTACTGGGACACTAACACTTTGTACTGGTTTTATTCACAAACATTGCGTGCAGCATGCCAACACATCTGCTACTGTCACTCAGAAGCATTCTACTGTACACATTTGTCAATGTGATACTCACCAACAGGGCCACCGATCAACACACCCAGGTGGTCCAGCAGATCCTGCTCTTTGGCCACCAGGTCTGTCCAGCGATGCTTTAGCTGGTGCTCATTCTGGCTGGTATGGTACACCCTCTTCAGGTGATAGAGCACCTTACCGCCTCGCACCTGTATCACCCAGCCACCCATCTTGAGCATCATGGGTAGGAATTGGCAGACCAGCCACACAAAGCCCCCAAGCTCCACCTCCCCCATGCGTGTCAGCCTCGCCCTTCTTGACATGTTCCTCAACCACAAATTCAAACACTAAGGCCCTCATTACAACCCTGGCGGACGGTGTTGAAGCGGCAGTAGGACCACCAACAGGCCGGCGGTAAAACATTTGCAATTACGACCGTGGCGGAAACCGCCAACAAAGACAGCCACTTTAACACTCTGACCGCCATGGCGGTACAAACAAACAGCGCGGCGGTCACCGCCAACAGACAGGCGGGAGACAATGTACCGCCCACACTATTATGACAGGCCAATCCGCCACCTTTTCCGGGGCGGATTCACCGCGGATAAAAACACGGTGGAAACAGGAATTCCGAAGGGAAAACGCTCATCTCTACACACCCCACGAGGAAGGAGGACACAATGGACCCAGAACTTCAAATTCTACCTGCGATAGTCTTCCTGCTCCTCTACCAGGAGCACGAAAGCCGGCGGCGAAGACCACGGTGAGTACTGCACCTACGACACAGGGGAGGCAAAAAACAGGGACACACACACGCAACACGTAACACGTAACACCCCCACCCTCACCCACTACAACACACACACTAATGCATATTAATACATCAAAGTTACAACCCCCAAACCCCCCCCCCCGGAAGAATGCAAAGACAATAGAAAATCAGTGTAACCATTGTAATATATTAAAATCAAGTAGGCAGAAATATATATATACACCATTTACAAAATATATACCAAGCATAGTAGTCCAGGTAGTGTTCCAATTAAATCCGTGGAACACTGGGCCCACATGGTATGGGCGAGACCCACACAAGATCCCCGACCATGACGGAGAGAACACTGCAGGGGCATCAGAGAGCAATTAAACAGGCACCTCAGGGGGAGGGAAATTGGGGGCACCTCAGCCGCTTGAGTGCACAACGCCAAATCCACAAGGGGGCCACATGCCCACTGTTCCATCCTGGGGAGTGCAAAGACACAGGGGGTCATTCCGACCCTGGCAGTCCATGACCGCCAGGGCCGGGGACCACGGAAGCTCCGCCAACAGGCTGGCGGTGCTTCCAGGGCCATTCTGACCGCGGCGGTAAAGCTGCGGTCAGAAAAGGGGAACCCGCGGTTTTCCCGGCGGTTTTCCCCTGGCCCAGGGAATCCTCCATGGCGGCGCTGCTTGCAGCGCCGCCATGGGGATTCCGACCCCCTTCCCGCCACCCTGTTTCTGGCGGTTCTTGGCATGGGCAGTGCAAAATCGCGACGGGTGCAACTGCACCCGTCGCACCCCTGCAACTCCGCCGGCTCCATTCGGAGCCGGCTTCCTCGTTGCAGGGCCTTTCCCGCTGGGCCGGCGGGCGCCATTTTGGCGGTCGCCCGCCGGGCCAGCGGGAAAGCCAGAATGGCATCCGCGGTCTCCTGACCGCGGAGCGGCCATTTGGCGGTGACCGCATGGCGGGCGGCGACCACCGCCCGCCGCGGTCAGAATGACCGCCACAGTGTCTCAAGTCACTACAGTGGGTGGGTTGCCCACTGCATTATCCTGGGGAGTGCAAAGCCACAGTCTCTCAAGTCTCTACAGTGGGTGGTTTGCCCACTGCATTATCCTGGGGAGTGCAAAGCAACAGTCTCTCAAGTCTCTACAGTTGGTGGTTTGTCCACTGTTCTATCCTGGGGAGTGCAAAGCCACAGTCTCTCAAGTCTCTACAGTGGGTAGCTTGCCCACTGCATTATCCTGGGGAGTGCAAAGCCACAGTCTCTCAAGTCTCTACAGTGGGTGGTTTGCCCACTGTTCCATCCTGGGGAGTGCAAAGCCACAGTCTCTCAAGTCTCTACAGTGGGTGGTTTGCCCACTGTTCCATCCTGGGGAGTGCAAAGCCAAAGTCTCTCAAGTCTCTACAGTGGGTGGATTGCCCACTGTTCCATCCTGGGGAGTGCAAAGCCACAGTCTCACAAGTGGATAACAGTCTCCACTGGTTCTGGAGGGGGCATGGTGCCCAGAGTGCTTCATCCTGCTAAGGACTGAGGTAGTGGATGCCTTTCTCCACTGGTTCTGGAGGGGGCTGGTGCCCAGAGTGCTTCATCCTGCTAAGGACAGAGGTAGTAGATGTGATTCTCCACTGGTTCTGGAGGGGGCCTTGTGCCCAGAGTGCTTCATCCTGCTAAGGACTGAGGTAGTGGATGTGATACTCCACTGGTTCTGGAGGGGGCCTTGTGCCCAGAGTGCTTCATCCTGCTGAGGACAGAGGTAGTGGATGTGATACTCTACTGGTTCTGGAGGGGGCCTTGTGCCCAGAGTGCTTCATTCTCCCCGTGACGGACTCAGTAGCGTCAGTGCCCTTGGCGCTCATGGGCCAGCGGTGCTTGAGATGGCGGTGCCCTGTTCAGCGGTGCTTGAGACGATGGTGCCCTGTTCAGCGGTGCTTGAGACGGCGGTGGCCTGTTCAGCGGTGCTTGAGACGGCGGTGCCCTGTTCAGCGGTGCTTGAGGCGGCGGTCTCCATTGCAGGGACTCAGCTGCTGGTGGTCCCTCATGGCCCAGCAGGGCTTTTGCTGGCGGTCCTTCATGGCCCAGCGGGGCTTTTGCTGGCGGTCCTTCATGGCCCAGCGAGGCTTTTGCTGGCGGTCCTTCATGGCCCAGCTGGGCTTTTGCTGGTGGTCCTTCATGGCCCAGTGGGGCTTTTGCTGGCTGTCCTTCATGGCCCAGCGGGGCTGGCGGTGGCCTCCTGGGCAGCGGGGCTGGTGCTGGCGGTGGACTCCTGGGTAGCTGGGCTGGTGCTGGCGGTGGCCTCCTGGGAAGCTGGGCTGGTGCTGGCGGTTCTGTCCTGGGCAGCTGGGCTGGTGCTGGCGGTCCTGTCCTGGGCAGCTGGGATGGTGCTGGCGGTGGCCTCCTGGACAGCGGGAATGATAGCGGTCCTCTCCGCCGTGCTGCTCTTCCCAGACTTGCCGGGTTTCTTGTGGCCCTTCCCCACCTTGGAATGTGTCACAGCTGACTCCACCCCCCACCGGGACCCCTGGGAGCAGCTTTGGTGGCTGGAGTCTTCCCCCTCTTCCTCCGGTCACTGGCCAACTTCTGATGCTTCACAGGTGGGGGACTGTCTGTGCTGTGGCTCCGTGCCACACTGGCTGCCCTGGTGGCCGGTGCACTCTACATTCCGGTGACTACAGGCACCACTGGTCCCGGAAATGTTGTGCCTGAGGTGCTAGTTCGGGACCTAGGAGACGGACGGGGTGGGGGAGGTGTGGGTAAGAAGTCAAGGTTGGACAGGAAAAGTTTTTTTGACACACTGGGACGGGTAGCTGGAGGGGGTTTGGGAGTGGAGGAAGAGGTTGTGGTTGTAGGAGGTGTTCGTTTGCTGACTTTGGGTGAAGGTGCATGCGCTGGAGGCTGTCGTGAGGTGGATGGCTGTTGGGTCGGTGTGTGCCTGCGTTTGTGTATCTTCGGAGGGGGTGTCACAGACACACTGGGAGAGGACACAGGGGACGTGTGAATGGTAGTGGGGTGGTGACTGCACGTGAGTGGGGTGTGGTGGTGGGTGTGCTGGAGAGGGACGTAGTGGCTGTAGAGGTAGTGCATGCAGGTGTGAGTGTAGACGAGACTGGGAGGGAGGAGGGAGACGAGGAGGAGGGGGACACAGTGGAGGCAGTAGATGTTGGTATGGCTGCATGTGTGTGCTGCTTGTGTGAGTGCCTGTGGGATGTGTGGTGCTTATGTTTGCCAGAGCTTCCCTTGTGTGTTGACGTGTGTGCATGCTGGTCTGTAGGTGTGCTTGGGATAGGCTGAGGTACAGGGGATTGGGTCTGTGTGGAGGAAGTTGGAGGGGGGAGGCTAGACACAGGGACAATGGCTGCCATCTGTGCTGAGGCCAGAGTCTGAAAAGCTCGCTGAAGGGCCGCCTGACCAGAATGAATGCCCTCCAAGAATGCATTTGTTTGTTACAACTGCCTCTCTACACCCTGGATGGTATTCAAAATGGCAGACTTCCCAACAGTGAGGGACCTGAGGAGGTCAATGGCCTCTTCACTGAGGGCAGCAGGTGTGACTGGGGCAGGGCCTGAGGTGCCTGGGGCGAAGGTGATGCCCACCCTCCCTGGTGAGCGGGCACGGGGCAAAGGCTGAGGGGCTGCTGGGAGGGTGGTGCTGGAATGGGGGGTGGTGGCTGTACCTGTAGATGGGGGGGCACAGATGTTGCCACCACCACAAGGGAGCTCCCATCAGAGGACGAGTCCGTGTCACTGCTCTCAGCTCCTGTCCCCGCTGTGGAGCTCCCCTCACCCTCCGTCCCACTGGTGAAGTCCAATTTCATAGTGTGGCCCTCTATGGCCATGTGGGATGCAGCCCCCTGGTGCTCCGGTGCAACTGCTCCTCCGCCTGATGATGCTAATGCACACAAGAACAGGGAGACCACAAAAAGGTGGGGGGTGAAAGAACAAAGACATGTTGAGTGCATGCTTTACCTCTACTGTTGGCGGACACGACAGACACAGAAGCCCCCTGCACTATGCCGCGCTCTTGGGCTCCACTGTTCAATTCCTGGGAAATGGCCTACAAGGCTATGGACGACATCTGCACACATAGATGACACAGGGGCATGACTAGGTGTACTTGGCACTCTACAGACGTGGGCTGGGGTGCCACATGGCCTGACTTACGGAGGGTCCTTGCCTACTGAACTTGCCCTGGCCTAGGGAAACCCACAGCCCACCTCCCCCACCCAGACCCTCCACTGCGCGCAAAGTTAGCAGAATGCGAGTGTACTCACCCCCTTGTGTCTGCTGTGATGCCCTCAAGCGCCCATCCAACTCCGGGTACGCCACCAACAGGATCCTGAACATCAGGGGGGTCATGGTGCGACGGGCACCCCTCCCACATTGGGAAGCCATCCCCAGCTGAGCCTCTGCCGTCATCTTGCTCCAGCGGCGAATGTCCTCCCATCTTTTCCTGCAGTGGGTGCTCCGTCTGTGGTAGACCCCCAGGGTCCGGACGTCCTTGACAATGGCACGCCAAACATGTTTTTTCTGGTGGGCGTTGACCTACATGATTTGTACAGGGGAAAAAGAAAGTTATTACCAACTGCACAGTCAAAGTGATTGGCCCCCATCCCTACCCTTGCTATGTGGCACATGCACTCACCGTCGTTTCATGCACGCCGCACTCTCAACCCTTCCTTCTTACATCCACCCCTCTCCACACAGGCATAGCCCATACATCATGCTCCCAGTGTACTTACCTGTTTGTCTGGAGGACCGTAGAGTAGCGTGTACTGGGGGAGGACCCCGTCCACGAGTTTCTCCAACTCCTCCGATGTGAAGGCAGGGGCCCTTTCCCCAGACACTCGAGCCATTGTCTCTTCCAGACCGAGGTCACAGCAGCACTTGCAGCGTAGGTCCTCTCCTGTCGAAGATCAAGTATCGAGTGATTGAACAGATAGAAAATGGTGGTCACGTCCGCGGTGGTGCGTACCGTCACCGCCGGCGTACATCATCATTGGCTCCTGGGACACATAAGGTCCAATGTTAACCAATGCAGCATTGCGTCGCGGTCTTCGACCGCCTACCGCGACGGTGTACAACCCCAGCGCAGTTGCCTCACATCCCATTGTCCCACTTTAAAGGTCAGGCAGCTGCCATTTCAGGGGCCCACATGGCTTCATTTTCAACTGCGTCACACATACCTACGCCTAGACTCAACACACATACAGGCCACTTTTTGAGTATGAATGGTGTTCTGTGTAAGCTGTGGGTACGTACCTCTGAGTTGTTTGACTCTGTGCTCGCTGTTGTCCTTCATAGGCACCATCCGCTGGGACATGTGAGGAGATGGTGGCATCCGCCGGTGTACCGACCATTGGTGGACCTGTCAACAATGAAGGAAAGACATGCTATAATCACATACATGCTTGACCGTGCAACAATCCAGGAACTGTGTACCCAGTTGGAGCCAGACCTGATGTCAGCTATCCGCCATCCCACAGGAATTCCCTCTCAAGTGCAGGTGCTGTCAGTGCTCCATTTCCTTGCAAGTGGTTCCTTTCAAACAACAGTGGCCATAGCATCAGGGATGTCCCAGCCTATGTTTTCCAACATGTTGTCCAGAGTGTTGTCTGCCCTGCTGAAACACATGCAGAGCTACATCGTTTTCCCTCAGGTGGAGGATTTGCATACAGAGAAAGGTGATTTCTATGCCCTGGGACATATCCCCAACATCATAGGTGACATTGATGGGACCCATGTGGCTTTGGTCCCCCCCCACAGGAGTGAACAGGTGTACAGAAACCGGAAGAGTTATCATTCGATGAATGTACTGATGGTATGTTTGGCAGACCAATACATCTCCCATGTGAATGCCATGTTCCCTGGTTCAGTGCATGACGCTTACATCCTGCGGAATAGCAGCATCCCTTATGTGATGGGTCAACTCCAGAGGCGCTGTGTGTGGCTATTAGGTGAGCACCTGGAAGCAAGTCAAAGGGAGTAGTTGTCTGGGGATATCCCTCCAGGTTAGTGTGTGTCTAACAGTTGTCCCTCGCCATTTGCAGGTGACTCTGGTTACCCCAACCTGTCATGGCTACTGACCCCAGTGAGGAATCCCAGGACAAGGGCAGAGGAACGCTACAATGAGGCACATGGGCGAACTAGGAGGGTGATCGAACGGACCTTAGGCCTCCTGAAGGCGAGGTTCAGGTGCCTCCATATGACAGGTGGATCCCTATTCTACTCACCAAAGAAGGTGTGCCAGATTATCGTGGCCTGCTGTATGCTTCACAACTTGGCTTTATGACGACAGGTGCCCTTTCTGCAGGAGGATGGTCCTGGTGGCGGTGTTGTTGCAGCTGTGGAGCCTGTGAACAGTGAAGACAAGGAAGCAGAGGAAGAAGACGTCGACAACAGGGACTCAGTGATCCAGCAATATTTCCAGTGAAACACAGGTAAGGATACAAACCTGCCTACTACATGTACTTTAACACTACTGCCTCTCTACTGCCTGTTTTTTTCATCCAGTGTATGGTCACTGAGTTGTCACTTTCCCTTACGATTTCACAGATCTGGGTCCCACTGTGTGACATCTGCTTTGATTCCTCATGGACTAGAGCTGTGTGACATAGGTATGTTTACATTCCAAATGAAAGAGCTTTTTGCCACAGTAATTACTAATACAGTATTCTGAAATCACAGGCTTTAAAGGTGTTTATGTTAGTGCTCAAAATTGGAGGGGGTAGCAAAATGGTGAGG
Source organism: Pleurodeles waltl (assembly GCF_031143425.1). Classification (NCBI taxonomy): domain Eukaryota; kingdom Metazoa; phylum Chordata; class Amphibia; order Caudata; family Salamandridae; genus Pleurodeles; species Pleurodeles waltl. The sequence goes on along the minus strand of NC_090443.1, from coordinate 779,283,454 downwards.
GGTGATGGCGGAGGAATGTCCAGTCTATTAGTCTCACAGGTGCATTGCCCAAATGGGCATAGGAAGTGGAGTTGGGGCAGTTTAAGTATGGACAGGGTGACAAGGTGGGACAGTAGGATGACAATCAGGGTGGTCTCATTTCTTGGCGGGGGTCTTGGCATCGTTCTCTGTCTTGTTCCTGGATCTCAGGGACCGTTTGTGAGGTGCTTCTCCCTCTGCAGGGGGTGGGGTGCTGGTGTGGTGGTGCCTCCTGTCCACTAGCGCCAGCAGAGGTGGTGGGCAGTTCATCGTCCAGGCTAGTTTCAGGGGCCCCTTGTAGTGCCACATTGTCCCTCCTGGTGTTGAGTACTTCCTTCAGCACCCATACGATGGTGCCCAGGGTGGAATTGATGGTTCTGAGTTCCTCCCTGAAGCCCATATACTGTTCCTCCTGCAGGCACTGGGTCTCCTGAAACTTGGCCAGTACTGTTGCCATCGTCTCCTGGGAGTGGTGGTAGGCTCCCATGATGGAGGAGAGGGCCTCATGGAGAGTGGGTTCCATGGGCCTGTCCACCCCCTGTCACACAGCAGCCCTCCCAGTTCCCCTGGACCCACTACCACTGCCCCCAGGTCCCTGTTGTTGTTGGGGTGGTGGGTTAGCCTGGGTTCCCTGTAGTGGTGGACACACTGCTGATCGACGTGTCCTGGGGACGGAGGTATGGGCCCGCTGGGTGGGTGCTGTGCTAGTGTTTCCAGAGGGGTAAGCTCTGTAGTGGCCTGTGAATGGGTGTGGGGAACCGGCTGTCCCGAGGTCCCCGATGGGCCGGGCTGGTCATCTAGATCCAGTTGGACAGAGGTGCTGTCATCACTGTGGACCTCTTCTGTTGGTGGTGTGGGCATGTGTGGACCCTCCTGTCCGGTGACGTTGGGTAGGGGTCCTGCAGGGGTATAAAGGCATGGTTATTGCATCTGTGTGTGTCAAGGTGTGCAATGGGTGGGTGACCGTGTACCCCAGTGCTAGCATTCCTGTGTGAGACCTTGTGTGATGATGGTTTTAGGGGGGTGTATGGGTATGTGCAGTGGGCATGCTTGGTGGGGGTATGTGATAGCATGCTTGTAGGGTGGGGGATGTAATAGTAAAGCTTTGACTTACCAGAGTCCATTCCTGCACCTACTCCTTCGAGGCCCTCAGGATGCAGAATCACCAAGACCTGCTCCTCCCATGTTCTTAGCTGTGGGGGAGGAGGTGGGGGTCCGCCGCCAGTCCACTGAACCACCAGGTGGTGTCTTGAGACCACGGAATGCACCTTCCCCCGTAGGTCGTTCCACCTCTTCCTGATGTCCTCCTGATTTCTTGGGTGCTGTACCACTGCATTGACCCTGTCCACTATTCTTCGCCATAGCTCCATCTTCCTTGCAATGGAGGTGTGTTGCACCTGTGAGCCGAATAGCTGTGGCTCTACTCGGACGATTTCCTCCACCATGACCCTGAGCTCCTCCTCCAAGAACCTGGGGTGTCTTTGCTGTGCCATAGGGTGGTGTGGGTGATGTGTGGGGTGGTGTGTGGGGTGATAAGTGTGCTGATATGTAGTGGGGTGTTGCGTAAGGTGCGTGGAAGTTATGTGGGTGATGGTGTTGTGTGCCTGTGGATGCTAGTGTTGTTGCTGGTGGTGTCTCTCTCTGGCTTTCGTTCATTATTTGTTGTTGTAAGGGTTTGTGGGTTATGTGGGTGTGTGTTTTATATTGTATTGAGTGTGTGGGAGTGGTGTGTGTATGTGTATCAGGTGTGTGTATTTGGAATTGTCCAATGTGGTTGTGTTTTGTAAATGTGTGTGTATTTTGAGCGTGGCGGTGTGTACCGCCAATGGAATACCGCGGTTGAATGACCGCTTCGTGGGTCGTGATAGTGTGGGCGTATTTCTGTTGGCGTGACGGTGGAGGTTTTGTTATCGCCAGTTTATCACTGACCTTTGGTGTGGTGGACTTGTGTGGGTGTCTGAATTTTGGCGGATTCTGAGCTGTGGGTCATAATTGCTGTGGCGGAATTCCGCGGCGGTTTGTTGGCGGTCTTCTGCACGGTGGTCAGCGGCTTTTACCGCCAATGTCATAATGACCACCTAAATGTTGAAAAAAAAGGAAAAGAAATGAAAATAAGGGAAACTTACTGCCCAAACCTAAGAACCCCAACTAACCCAGCTAATCTAACTCCCTGACAGACACCGACAGTACAAATACAAAATGAAAGACACTAAACTATATAAAATCACATACATTGGTACAGGTAACAAACAGATTTCATGACAGACACAACAAGAGGGACACCACAAGATACAATAAACACAATCAACACACTGACTGCACCATGCCAGTAAATAGGATTTCCTCATACATCACTTCCTGTCCCCTTGCAGCACGTTTTACATCATGCTTGTATTTTTTTGACACATACGATGTTTGTGTGAATATTTTCGAAGCATCACCTACATGTGTGTTAATATACCACGCATTACCTGTATACTTCAATTCCAATTGATATCCGCATGAGTGTGGTGCGCGGGTGGCATTCACACTAAGGACCCATGTATGGTTAGTTCGCGTTTGCAGGTGTTTTCGATGCATTTGCGTCAAAGGTTTTGACTCTATCTGTGATTGCGTGATTTTCTAATATTTAACATAGATGCACCCTGTAACAACATGAAGATAGGATTGTATGGCCTGCAGTGTATAATATTGTGTATGGCCACATGTTATAGAGCATGCTAGTTTGTGATTTGGGTGTGAATGATCTGTAACAACAATGTGTGTGTTTCCGAAGGAACGGCATGCAATACTTTGGATGTCATGCAAATGAATGAATGTGTGCCAAATGTGTATTTACATCTGATGGCAATCAGTGGTCTACAACAGTCAAGGTTTGTGTTTGCAACATGTGTTGACTCCTGTGATGTGTGTAGTTGTTTGACTTAGGGGACATTACATTTCAGATGACAAACAAAACTCAGGTATCATTGAGGATGGCTGATGAGTGCTATGTAGATATGTTACCCCTCATATGTCATTAATTGTTGGTTATGAATTTATGGTGACATGTGTGGACTACACAAATGTCTGACATGTATACATGTTTGGTATGTACTTTGTTTGAGACACTGTGCCTAAATTCCACCCATAAAATGTTTGGTACAGGTCAGTTTGACTCATTACAATTAGCTATGTTACTTGTGTTGCTGTGGTGGACCTGCTGCCCTGGCTGCATGTGTTCACATATTTTCAGATGTGCGTTCCACAGAAGTGTTTCGTTCAAGTGTGTGGGCATGTGTACCCTGTGTCAGGATTGGGCTCCATGCTGTCACGATTTAGGGCGGGTCTAGTCAGGACTCTGGTAGGAGCACCCCTTGAGTTCACAGAGTATCTCCCAAGGAGTTAGTGTACCGAAGCAGAAGAGCAGCTAAAGGCATACAAGGGGAAAGGACAGCTATGGTAAGGCAGAGAAAATAAGAAAGTGAAGGCAGAGCAACCTTACTGTGAACAAATAAGGAATGGGTCAGTAATGGACAAACAGGCTGGGGTTATCACTAAGGTTGTACACAGGGTAGGGCTTAGAACTTCCCACAGCAACAGGGAACGTCAATGCCTCAGTGCAGATTACTCTTACAGATAGCCACCCCCAAACCCAATAGTGTGAGGGAACAGGGCTGATTGCAGAGGCCCCCTAACTTTTTGCCCCCATTTTCCATTTTTTGCTGGTGTTTTCCTGAATCTGATGGTGCCCTGGGTACTGCTAACCAGTCCCAGGGCCTGTGCTCTGTGTAAAATCAGTATGCAAATGAGGCTAATTATAATTGGCTAAGTCAACCTACCTAGCAGTCCCTAGTATATTGTAGGGCATGTAGGTTTAGGGACCCCAGCATTGGTAGTACACCCATAGGTGCACTGCTGAGGTGCCCAGCGTCATTTTGAAGGCAGGCCTGCCTTTCTGGCTGCTTTTAAATTTAAGTTATATGCAAATTCGACTTTGGAATTAAAGGTAGTTCCAAAGTCTTAAACTACCTTATTCTTACATATAAGTCACCCCCAAAGTGTGCCCTGTGTGCCCCTAGGTCTGGGTGCCATGTAACTATAAGCAGGGACCTTATAAAAATAGTTGTATAAGCCCTGGTGAGGTAAAACAGCAAACATTGTTTTTCCCTCATTGTAGTGAATGGCCTCCATAGGCTAGATTGGGGAGACTTTATTTTAATTTTTAAAGTCCCCTTAAGTAACAGATACCAGAAGTTTGGTATCAAATTAATTGTTGTAATAAATCCTGCAACTTCTAGTTGTGGGATTTAATATAACTTGTTCAGGTAAAGAGTTTTAAACTTTACCTGAAAAGTAGCCAACTTCAGCCCTGCAGTGTTTTTGCTGCTGTGCTCTGATTGGCCAGCCTCTGGCAGCCTGGCCAAGCTGAATTGATGAGGCGTGAAGTAGCCTGGCTCCACACAAAGAGATGTGCCTGTGGGAGGAGATCTCCCCTCAGCAGATGGTGAAGCAGGAAGGGGGAGGGCTGCCAAACTGGTCTTCAAAGGCAGAGAAGGACGTTTGGAGCAACCCAGCAACACCCTATTAGATTAGATTAGGAGAGGGCAGGAGAGGGGTGTGTTTAGGATTTTTAGCCACACCAGTGGGTGGGCTCAGCCAGATGTAACCTCCAAAAATCACTTTCAGCCATGATGGATTTTTGAGGAATGTTGCTCCCTGGGATTGATTTTTGCCACGCTTCCCAGGAAGTGGTCATCACAGGGGGAAGGACCCTGCCCCTGATTGGAGAACCAGGACCCCCCTGTTTTTCACCTAGGAGCAAGGATAAAATTGGCAGACCTGCACCCACACCCCAGTTCCCTACCAGATCCCTACCAGGAAGAACTACAGAAGAAGAAGGACTGCCTTGCTGGATCCCTGGCCTGCACCTGGACCCTGCACTCTGAAGGACTGTACCAGCTGCACACTTGGGTTTCACCACAAGCAGGACTTTGCCTGGCTTCAACTGGTTCAAGGAGGGACTCCCTGTTTGCTACAGGTGAAATATTGCTAACCAGAGTCCCCTGCACCAGCTCCTGAAGAAACCAACCAGCTGACCACTGCCCAGTGGCCAAAAAGGAGTTTGCGCCAGTTGCATTCTGGGAGTTGTAGTCCACACCTCCAAGGAGCATCTCAGAGCTTCTGGAACCTTGGGGTGAGCTGTGGACCCCAAAAGAACCTTAAAAGAACATCTGGAAGAAGTTCCAGAACTTTGGAGAACTTTGGGAAAAAAGCACATAGAGGGACCGACCCGCCGTGGCAACTCTAGCTGGCTTGCCTCAACCGCGTCCCTGCCTGACTTGCAGGTTCGTCACAGTGAAGAAAATCTCCCCAAAAAAAAGACTAAGGCCCTCATTCCAACCCTGGCGGTCATGGACCGCCAGGGTGGAGGGACATGGAAGCACCGCCAACAGGCTGGCGGTGCTTCCAGGGCCATTGTGACCGCAGCGGTAAAGCCGCGGTCAGAAAAGGGGATCCGGCGGTTTCCCAACGGATTTCCCCTGGCCCGGAGAATCCTCCATGGGGATTCCGACCCCCTTCCCGCCAGCCTGTTTCTGGCGGTTTACACTGCCAGAAACAGGATGGCGGGAACGGGTGTCGTGGGGCCCCTAGGGGCCCCTGCACTGCCCATGTCGCTGGCATGGGCAGTGCAGGGGCCCCCTAACAGGGCCCCATAAAGATTTTCACTGTCTGCTTTGCAGACAGTGAAAATCGCGACGGGTGCAACTGCACCCGTCGCACCCCTGCAACTCCGCCGGCTCCATTCGGAGCCGGCTTCATTGTTGCAGGGTCTTTCCCGCTGGGCTGGCTGGCGCCCTTTTGGCGGTCGCCCGCTGGCCCAGCGGGAAAGTCGAAATGACCCCCGCGGTCTTTTGACTGCGGAGCGGTCTTTCGACGGGGTTACTTTGGCGGGCGGCGGACGTCAGAATGACCCCCTAAGGGGGTTATTACAACTCTGGAGGTGGTGTTAATCCGTCCCAAAAGTGACGGTAAAGTGACGGATATACCACCAGCCGTATTACGAGTCCATTATATCCTATGGAACTCGTAATACGGCTGGTGGTATATCCGTCACTTTACCGTCACTTTTGGGACGGATTAACACCTCCTCCAAAGTTGTAATAACCCCCTAAGTCCGAATGTAGGAAGTTGACCGGGACCTCCCAGCCAGCGTATCCGAGGAGGGCTCCAAGGACGTCAGATCAAGATCCAGGTTTGCCCCGGTCGAAGGATTTTCACTTCGAAAAAACGACTAAGAAGTCTGAAGGTAAAAATCCACCGAGGGTTCACGCAACGCGTTTCCGAGGAGAGAGTTCCAGGAGGTCGGATTGGACCGGCAGGTTCGTCCCGCTGAAGAAAATCTTCAGAAAAACGACTAAGTCCTATGGTAAACTTTTGACCGAGGCCTCCTGTGGTCTGTACCAAGCCGGGCTCCATCGCGGTCGGCCTTAAACTTTGGCTTTGCCCCGATCGAGGTGCGACCAGATGACCAGATTGATGCTTTTTGTTTCTATGTGCTAGAAAGCAATAATTCTTTAAAAATTCATATCACCATTTCCCCTTATCCGATTTTGTTCGTTTTTGTTTCATTTTAAAGCAAAAAATAATTCCTATTTTTATAAATTGATTTTTTATTTTTAAACTGTTTCCTGTGATTTTATTTAATTACTGTTTTGTGATATTTGAATGCTTTACACTGTCTCCTAAGTTAAGCCTTGTCGCTCGTTGCCAAGCTACCAAGGGGTGAGCTGGGTTTAATTTACTGAGACCTAACTGGACCTAAGTGGAGGTTAGTGGCCTGTTGCTAAGTGTAGATATTTACCTGCCCTTACCAATAGCCCATTTTCCAACACATAGAAAGGAGACAGCAGAAGTGATTCTGTCTCTGGACCCTTAGGGCACAAACAAGGATTGTACTTACATACACGAGGCTAGCTCTTGTGGGTCCAACAGTAGGTGTTCACACTTAGGGACTTTCCCTCTCTATACTTTCGAGGGATTTGTTTATAATAATTGTTGCTCCAAGCATGTCTATTATCTATTGTTTGGGAACACACCTACGTCAGGGGTCCTGGTAGATCTGTATAAATACATCACACTTTAGACAGATAATCAGAGGGATTCCGACCACAAGGCATCGCTGATATTGATGCTGCACGTCGTTTTGACGCTGACCCAGTCTTCGTGTCCCTGTGGAGTCTGAGATGGAGACCTCATTCCAAGGTAACAAGGGTTGGGGGCTCCTCTCATGGACATGGCATTGGCAGATTAGGTTTAACAAACCCAGCTCTCCTTTAGGTAGGAGGTTAGGCCTATCATGATAGGGTATTAGGACATATTACACACCTTATGTCTTTTCATGTTATTGCAAGATTGTGGGGGTCTTTGTAATAATGACTCTTGTTTTTACAATTCTGTTTCTTGCACTGTTCATTATCCTAATCATTGCAGCCCATGCTACAAAAATGCAGATTGCAGTTGTGTTAAATAAAAACTATTGAAACTTTACTGCATCTTCGTTATTGCCTGTGTTGGTTGAGACATGATGTATCTGTGAGAAAGGGGTAATCTCCGTTTAACCACGACACTCCCTGAGATGTCTTATTCTCGAGTCCATGCGTAAAGGCTGCCACAAATCACCTTTTACTATTTGGGTTTCTGGTGAGATGCTGCTAGTGAGCCGGAAGGGTTGGGATGACAGCTACGACTTGTTATAGGATAGGCATAGTTGCCTACAAACATAAGTACTGTCATCCTTAAACCAGCAGTCTTGCCTAGATCAAGAGTCCAAACTACGACATGGCGCCACCAACTATGGTGTTTAGGCACTAATTTACAGATACCCCGACTATCACTGTCTCACAGACAACAGGTACCCTAAGTACCATTATACAGTGACGTCCGTGGTCTTTGGGAAATTCCTCCTCAGCCGAAAAGGTACTACCTGATTCAGCTGTAGGTTTTTCGAGCTCGAACTCATAAAAGGACTTTACTCCCCATTTGGTGTTCCATTTTTCTAAACAAATATGGCTAACACCATAAACATTCCTGAAAATGCTAGACAAGCTCTAACACAACATTTGCTAGTGCATGGCCTTGGAGAGGATGGCGGGGATGTTACTCTGATAATAGAAGCTAATGAAGCATACCAAACAGAAACATTTTATTGTTGGGTCACCTTACCCGAGTTGGACCAAAGAACACATACATTCCACACATACGAAATTGCAAATGAACCTCAAAGGTACCGAGCATACCAGTATCATGAAATATCGCCCACATACCAAGAGCATCACAACTGGTTTCAAGGCGCCCTACCACACATATTACAAAGAGTGAGGCTAGGTCCTTTAAGTAATGACGGACCAACGTGGCCTATGTTCACAACATACACACCTCACCCAGACATTATAAATATGCCTATAGCAGATCTGCGAGGTTTATATAATGAATTAGTGACATTATATAGACGACTAGTTCAGTTCGTAATGCGAACTTTGAACACAACACCAGCGCGTCCAGCACTGCCAGCTCCTGGTGGATACCAATTGGCTACTGGGATTACTCCACAAACAATACATACTATTATGGTTAAGGTACCCACAGAATGAGAACAAATACCGTTCTGGATTGCCCAGAAAACTAATCAGCTGGAAGCTGTGTTTCCCCATACGGGACCACAGGAAAAACATAGACTGCTCACTATGTGCTTGCCCTTTGGGATGGTTCCCTCGGTGGATGACTGTGCCACATGGGGTACAGTCATCGCTGCTATTTACACTACTACTCATGGTACCCCAACACTTGCCAACTTACCGGAAGTGTTAAAACAAATACAGAATGAGCACGGCCTGCACCAGCCTTAGATTTGGGGATGAAATTCATGCATAATTTTGACGTGGTTTCCTCAATAATACTCAGTAATATTAAAGAGGAAGCGGTAGCACTGGCAATATGCCAGCGTCTCTGGGAAGCTCCACACTTGGAACAAGAGAGACAGCTACCAAAAATAATTTCCGACACCTATACTAATATAGAGCGGGATAGTTTGAGAGCCAAACCAAAGAAATTGGAGTTACAAGGTGCCACCCTTAAGGAAGGTACGGAGCAGGCACAAAAGGGTTCTAAAAAGCGCTAGGAAAAACAGAAAGAATTTAAAGATAGAAGAAATAAGAGAGCTGATTCTCCACACCCGGAGAACTCCGAAAGGAGATACAATCTCAGAAATAGGGAGAATATCAAAACTCTAGACAGATATACTCATTCACGGCCCTCTTATTCCTTTCAGGATGCACCGGATAGACGTGGCGAGAGAGGGGGCCTTCCTGATCGACGTCCTGAATACGTGAAACAAAAGAAAGACTTGCCCCAGTCTACAATTAAAAAAGAAGATAGGACTCCTCAGCAAAAGCCACAGTTTAAAAAGAAAAAGGAGGCAGCACTGTCAGCTAAAAATGCCAGTACACTTGAGAAAACTGTTGAGGAACAAGACGTCGGCAGTGACACTGTTAGACAGCGCAGCAGAAGTCACGATATGTCGCCAGAGTCTGAAAGATCATCAGGATGCGACAGCAACTAGCGATTTTATTACAGTAGAGACTGCAGACGGCTGCGTTCTCCCACCCGACAGGGTTTATGATTTAAAAATTCAAATAGAGGGAGACGTAGAGCGCACTATTGGTGTGATATTCATGGACAAACTTACTAGTGACATCATATTGGCCGAAAGAGACTGGCCGCTGAACACGTCCGTAAGCTCCCGCATGGGAAGATGTCATTTTGCCTTCTTTCTCTGATCTTGATCCGGAAGCAGAAAAAGAAGTCTACGCTGCTAAATGGGCTTTAGCGCAGGCACCTGCATTATACCGCAATCATGTAGGTTGGGACAAGGAGTCTCCTTGTCATGTTATTCCCGTTAGATCTACACCCCAACCGCAGCCACAATATCCTGTTAAACATGAAGCAAAAGCTCCGGTGAGGGAGATCCTCCCTCAGCTCCAGTACCAGGAAGTAATCGAGCCCTGTACATCTGTAATGAATAACCCGTTATTCCCCGTTGCAAAGCCGGACCATTCATACTGAATAGTCATTGATTACAGACATTTAAATAGTCATACATCTACATACGCTATACAAAACTCACAGAGTACGGCACTAATAAACAACATAGGGCCTCATTATGACCCTGGCGGGCGGCGGAGGCCGCCCGCCAGGATGCCGCCCTCCAAAATACCGCGCCGCGGTCAAAAGACCGTGGCGGGTATTACAAGTTTTCCCCTGGGCTGGCGGGCGGTTGCTGAAAAACCGCCCGCCAGCCCAGGGGAAAACGACCTTCCCACGAGGATGCCGGCTCGTAATCGAGCCGGCGGAGTGGGAAGGTGCGACGGGTGCAGTGGCACCCGTCGCGTATTTCAGTGTCTGCAAGGCAGACACTGAAATACTTTGCGGGGCCCTCTTACGGGGGCCCCTGCCGTGCCCATGCCATTGGCATGGGCACAGCAGGGGCCCCCAGGGGCCCCGCGACCCCCCCTACCGCCATCCTGTTCATGGCGGCTTTCCCGCCATGAACAGGATGGCGGTAGGGGGGGTCGGAATCCTCATGGCTGCGGAGCGCGCTCCGCAGCCATGGAGGATTCACACGAGCAGCGGAAAGTCAGCGGGAGACCGCTGACTTTCCGCTTCTGACCGCGGCTGAACCGCCGCGGTCAGAATGCTCGTTGGAGCACCGCCAGCCTGTTGGCGGTGCTCCCGTGGTCGGTGGCCCTGGCGGCCACCGGCCGCCAGGGTCAGAATGACCCTCATAGTGCGTAAAAAATATAAAACAACATCATATATATCTAATTGCTTTTTTTAACTTAGCACACAAAAGTCTGGACCTGAGTGCATTCTCATTTGGCTCTCAGAAACGCTTTTGTCGTTTACCCCAATGCTATAAAAACAGCCCGGGGCTATTCTCAGCCCGTGTAACATCCATATTACATGATATTGATTCGGAGGCATTATCCTACTTGGATGACATTTATCTCACAGACGATGACCTCGACATTCATCTTGTAAGGGTCGATCGGATCATTTTGGGATTTTCAGACTTCGGTAACAAATTCAACTTTAAGAAAAGTAAGATTGCCTTTCTCTGTGTTATGTTCCTGGGATACGAGCTATCGAATGAGGGGAAGAGCCTGGCCCGCACTTTCTAGAGAAACGTGCTCAACTGCACCCTCCTAACACCCTTAAGAAACTACAGTCATTACTAGGTTTCTTTAACTTTGGCAGAACATACATTCCAGACTATGCACAACGTATCAAGCCACTTTATGACTTCGTTCAGCCCAATTTTTCTAGAAGAAACTGGACAGTTGAACATGCACGCATAGGGAAATGCAACAGGACATGCTAGAAGCTAAACACTTGCACACATGTGACAACAAAACAAATTTGGTCATCAGAATAATTGCTGGTGCCATTGGATTTACTTATGTCACCTTCAACAAAGGTGACACGGTGCCCATAGCATATAAATCACATTTATACTCTAATGCAGAACAGCGTTTTGCACCTACAGAAAAGATTCTGACGGCAGTTCAGGTGGCTGTCATAAAAGAGAGATCACTTGCCTTGGGGAACGCATTATTGTCGTTACCCCGGTGCCGGCCTCAGAGGCTGTCACCAAAGCAAGCGTTCCTAACGCTAAGGCATTACATCCACGTTGGATACAGCGGGCAACGTCTCTGACCGCCACTGTTGTTGATTACATCTTTGATCCAAACGTTCAGACACAAAAGTTTCTTCAGTACGAACAGGAGTACCCCGCTCCTCTAAATATCTTACCACTGGACAGATACCATACTGTCATATACACTGATGGTTCAGCACAACCGGCTGTAGGTACTAAACATCAATACTCAGCCGCTTGCGCAGCCGTGAGCGGAGTGATGGTAGATGGAGTTTTCCACCCTCACAATACCTACACGCAGACCCTAGGGGACTGCACAGTTGGCTGAACTTAAAGCTCTTATATTAGTGCTAGAACACACAGAGCCAGAAAGCCTGACTCATACTACTGCATCCAGTCATACAATGATTATCTTAATCATTGGAAGCTGAACGGGTTTAGAGATTCAAAAGGGAACACCATTAAACACAAGACATTGTGGGGGAGGGTGGCTGATCTTAAGGATAAGCTACCATGTGTCCATGTAGTACATATATTGGGCCACCAACGTGTAGGAGTACACGTTACCGGCAATGCTTTGGCTGATGAAGCAGCCACATCTGCAGTAGCTACGGCTTCTGAGGCTGCAGTGACTTGTTCACAAACGAGATTGGATAATGAAATATTGACTGCTGTCAAAGGTTCGGTTGCAGGCAAGCCCCTTCCAAAGGAATACCCTACAAACTATTCTTACCATATCAGTGCTCAGAATGTTGCCTACGCAACAATTCCTGGGGTTGGTGATCGAGTGATACCCAACGAAGACCAGAGAGTAGGGGCCAGATGTAGGAACAAAAACATTTGTGAGTCAGAAACAGCGACTCCTTGCGAATCGCTAATTCCGACTCGCAAAACGAGATGCACATAAAAATCGCTATACCAAATAGCGATTTGGTGCGGAGTCGCACCGCAATTTACGACCTTGTAATTTGCGAAATCGCTATTTGCAAGTTTGCAATTTGCGAGGTCGCAAATTGCACAAGGGTGTGGTCCGGAGTTGCAGATTACGACTGACTCGCAAATTGCACGCAGGTGTAAATAAAATATTCAAAAACCCACTTACTGGTTCTGAGTGATGACATCAGAACCTGGAACTACCCCTATCGAACAGGGAGGAGCCTACCCAGCCCAAACAGCAGAGTCACACCCATGTGAGAGGAGCTACTTCAACAATGGCATCTCAGGACAAAGAGACACCCAGTGCGGGCAGGAAAAGAAAACTGAAGTTTTCTGAGAAGGAGCTGGAGGTGCTAACAGAGTAGTGTTGCCTGCACCATGATATATTGTTTGGAAAGGCAGCAATGAGTGTCCCTGACACCCAAAAGAAAAAAATCTAGCAGGACATCCTCACCAAGATTAATGCCATTGGAATTTGCCACCACACAATAGATGAGGTCCGCAAAAGGTGGTACGACCTCCGGTTCAGGACCAAGGAAAGGGTGGCTGAGCATATGAGGGGGATGCATGGCACTGGAGGAGGCCCATCTACAGTACCACCCCCTACAGCCATATAGACCATGGTGGAGACCACTCTGGAGCGGGAGGCAGTACTTGGAATTGGAGACCTTGACAGTTCAGCTCCAGGAACATCCAAAAGTAAGAACCAAAATTAACTTATTTACACCACTCTATGCACCATGCACACAACCACAATAGACATAAGCATGCACCTCCAGATTAGCTCCATTCCCATATTGCAACCTATAGAACAGTGTATTATGGGCAAAGTAGTATAGTAATATTTATTCTGAGACATCAAACATATGTGAGGCACTGACTGTGTATCCCCTGTGTCCCACAGGTCTCACACTAGGACCCACCAACAGCTCTACTGTGCAGGGAGATGAACCAGCACACACACACAAGATGAGGTAGCCACAGAAACTTCTGGGGAGTGCATGACAACACTACCTGTCCAAAATGCACCAGAGGACATGGATGAGCCTGATCGGGGGTTTGAGGCAGCCAACGTGACACTGGGGCCAATGATGAGGGAGAGTCGACCACATAGGTCAGCTGGCTCTGTACGGAGACGGCAACGCCCAATGCAGTCAGCGAGTGAGGAGGATATCACTGACAAACAATTGTTGGGGCTGGAGGCATACTTACTGCAAAGTCACCGGTTGCAAAACAGACACATGTGGGTGATGAATAGGAACCGGAACAGACTGCAGTACACACTCTCCCAGGGTTTTGCCAATGTGGACAACCAGTTCACTGCTATGAACACAAACATGGCAAACCTTAACAGTTCCATAAACAATTTGGTCAGGGAAATGGTGGCAGATAGGGCACATGCAAGGCGCAGGGAGCGCAACACTGCTGCCCGTTTAGACAGACTAAGGCCCTCATTATGACATTGGCAGTAAAAGCCGCTTACCGCCGTGCAGAAGTCCGCCACCACACCGACGCAGCTGTGGAATTCCGCCACAGCTATTATGACCCACAGCTCGGAATCTGCCAAAATTCAGACACCCACACAAGTCCGCCACACCAAAGGTCAGTGATAAACTGGCAATAACAAAACCGACACCGTCACGCCAACAGAAATACGCCCACACTATCACGACCCACGAATCCACGTAGCGGTCTTTGAACCGCAGTATTCCATTGGCAGTACACACCGCTGCGCTCAAAATACACACACATATACAAAACACAGCCACATTGGACAATTCCAAATATACACACCTGATACACATACACAAACCACTCCCACACATACAATACAATATAAAACACACACCCACATCACTCACAAACCCTTACGACAACAAATCACGAACGAAAGCCAGAAAGAGACACCAACAGCAACAACACTAGCATCCACAGGCACACAACACCATCACCCACATAACATCCACGCACCTCACACAACACCTCACGACATATCAGCACACTTATCACCCCACACACCACCCCACACATCACCTACACCACCCCATGGAACGGCAAAGACACCCCATGTTCTCGGAGGAGGAGCTCAGGGTCATGGTGGAGGAAATCGTCCGGGTAGAGCCACAGCTATTCGGATCACAGATACAGCACACCTCCATTGCAAGGAAGATGGAGCTATGGCGAAGAATAGTGGACAGGGTCAACGCAGAGGGACAGCACCCAAGAAATCGGGAGGACATCAGGAAGAGGTGGAACGACCTACGTGGGAAGGTGCGTTCCGTGGTCTCCAGATATCACCTGGCGGTTCAGCAGACTGGTGGCGGACCCCCACCTCCTCCCCCACAGCTAACAACATGGGAGGAGCAGGTCTTGGCGATTCTGCATCCTGAGGGCCTCGAAGGAGTTGGTGGAGGAATGGACTCTGGTAAGTCAAAGCTTTACTATTACATCCCCCACCCTACTTGCATGCTATCACATACCCCCACCCTCGCCCTCACCCCCTTCACTCCTACTCCTCACTAATGTCCCAACATCACAAACCACACATCCCAACACTAAGCCCTGCATGCAACCCCAAAGCATGGACACCCATCACTAAAGCATGCCCACTGCACATACCCATGCACCCCCCTAAACCATCATCACACAAGGTGCGACACAGGAATGCTAGCACTGGGGTACACGGTCACCCACCCATTGCACACCTTGACACACACAGATCTAATAATCATGCCTTTATACCCCTGCAGGACCCCTACCCAACGTCACCGGACAGGAGGGTCCACACATGTCCACACCACCAACAGAAGAGGCCCACAGTGATGACAGCACCTCTGTCCAACTGGATATGGATGACCAGCCCGGCCCATCAGGGACCTCGGGACAGTCGGTTCCCCACACCCAGTCACAGGCTACTACAGAGCTTCCCCCCTCTGGAAACACAAGCACAGCACCAACCCAGCGGGCCCATTTCTCCATCCCCAGGACACGTCAATCAGCAGTGTGTCCACCACTACAGGGAACCCAGGCTAACCCACCACCCCAACAACAACAGGGACCTGGGGGCAGTGGTAGTGGGCACACGGTCCAGGGGAACTGGGAGGGCTGCTGTGTGACAGGGGGTGGACAGGCCCATGGAACCCACTCTCCATGAGGCCCTCTCCTCCATCATGGGAGCCTACCACCACTCCCAGGAGACGATGGCAACAGTACTGGCCAAGTTTCAGGAGACCCAGCGCCTGCAGGAGGAACAGTATATGGGCTTCAGGGAGGAACTCAGAACCATCAATTCCACCCTGGGCACCATCATAGGGGTGCTGAAGGAAGTACTCAACACCAGGAGGGACACTGTGGCACAACAAGGGGCCCCTGAAACTAGCATGGACGATGAACTGCCCACCACCTCCGCCGGTGCTAGTGGACTGCAGGCACCGCCACAGGACCACCATACAAGCACCCCACCCCCTGCAGAGGGAGAACCACCTCACAAACGGTCCCTGAGATCCAGGAACAAGACAGAGAACGATGCCAAGACCCCCGCCAAGAAATGAGACCACCCTGATTGTCATCCTACTTTCCCAATTTGTCACCATGTCCATACTTAAACTGCCCCAGCTCCACTTCCTATGCCCCTTTGGACAATGCACCTGTGAGACTGATAGTCTGGACTCTGCCATGGACATTCCTCAGTCATCACCCCTCACCATTTTGCTACCCCCTCCAATTTTGAGCACTAAAATAAACACCTTTAAAGCACAAAACAATCTGGAGTCAGTCTGTGATTTCGGAATACTGTATTAGTAATAACTGTGGCAAAAAGCTCTTTCATTTGTAATCTCAACATACCTATGTCACACAGCTGTAGTCCATGAGGAATCAAAGCAGATGTCACACAGTGGGACCCACATCTGTGAAATCGTAAGGGAAATTGACAACTCAGTGATCATACTCTGGGTGAAAAAGACAGACAGTAGAGAGGCACTAGTGTTTAAGTACATGTAGTAGGCAGGCTTGTATCCTTACCTGTGTTTCACTGGAAATATTGCTGGATCACTGAGTCCCTGTTGTCCATGTCCCATTCCTCTGCTTCCTCGTCTTCACTGTCCACAGGCTCCACAGCTGCCACAACACCGCCATCTGGACCATCCTCCTGCAGAAAGGGCACCTGTTGTCGCCACGATGATCTGGCACACCTTCTTTGGTGAGTAGAATAGGGAACCACCTGTCATATGGAGGCACCTGAACCTCGCGTTCAGGAGGCCGAAGGTCCGCTCGATCACCCTCCTAGTTCGCCCATGGGCCTCATTATAGCGTTCCTCTGCCCTTGTCCTGGGATTCCTCACTGGGGTCAGTAGCCATGACAGGTTGGGGTAACCAGAGTCACTTGCAAATGGCGAGGGACAGCTGTTAGACCCACACTAACCTGGAGGGATATCGCCAGACAACCATTGCCACTGACTTGCTTCCAGGTGCTCACCTAATAGCCACACACGGTGCCTCTGGAGTTGACCCATTACATAAGGGATGTTGCTATTCCGCAGGATGTAAGCGTCATGCACTGAGCCAGGGAACATGGCATTCACATGGAAGATGTACTGGTCTGCCAAACATATCATCTGTAAATTCATCGAATGATAACTCTTCCGGTTTCTGTACACCTGTTCACTCCTGTGGGGGGGGGGGGGGGGGGTCAAAGCCACATGGGTCCCATCAATGGCTCCTATGATGTTGGGGATATGTCCCAGGGCATAGAAATCACCTTTCACTGTAGGCAAATCCTCCACCTGAGGGAAAACGATGTAGCTCCGCATGTGTTTCAGCAGGGCAGACAACACTCTGGACAACACGTTTGAAAACATAGGCTGGGACATCCCTGATGCTATGGCCACTGTTGTTTGAAATGACCCACTTGCAAGGAAATGGAGCACTGACAACACCTGCACTTGAGGGGGGATTCCTGTGGGATGGCGGATAGCTGACATCAGGGCTGGCTCCAACTGGGTACACAGTTCCTGGATTGTGGCACGGTCAAGCCTGTATGTGATTCTAACATGTCTTTCCTTCATTGTCTACAGGTCCACCAACGGTCGGTACATCGGAGGATGCTGCCATCTCCTCACATGTCCCAGCAGACGGTGCCTATGAAGGACAACAGCGAGCACAGAGTCAAAGAACTCAGAGGTACGTACCCACAGCTTACTCAAAAAGTGGCCTGTATGTGTGTTGAGTCTAGGCCTAGGTATGTGTGACGCAGTTGAAAATGAAGCCATGTGGGCCCCTGAAATGGCGGCTACCTGACCTATAAAGTGGGACAATGGGATGTGAGGTAACTGCGCTGGCGTTGTACACCGTCTCGGTAGGCGGTCAAAGTCCGTGGCGCAATGCTGCATTGTTTAACATTGGACCCGATGGGTCCCAGGAGCCAATGACGATGTATGTCATCGGTGACGGTACACACCGCCGCGGACGTTACTGCCATTTTCTCTCTGTTCAATCACTCAATACCTGATCTTCGACAGGAGAGGACCTACACTTCAAGTGCTGTTGTGACCTCGGTCTGGAAGAGACAATGGCTCGAGTGTCTGGGGAAAGGGCCCCTGCCTTCACATCAAAGGAGATGGAGAAACTCGTGGACAGGGTCCTCCCCAGTACACGCTACTCTACGGTCCTCCAGACAAACAGGTAAGTACACTGGGAGCATGATGTATGGGCTATGCCTGTGTGGAGTGGGGTGGATGTAAGAAGGAAGGGGGGAGAGTGTGGCGTGCATGAAACGACAGTGAGTGCATGTGCCACTAGGCAAGGGTAGGGATGGGGTCCAATCACTTTGACAGTGCAGTTGGTAATACCTTTCTCTTTCCCCTGTACAAATCATGTAGGTCAGCGCCCCTCAGAAAAAACATATTTGGCGTGCCATCGCCAAGGACGTCCGGACCCAGGGGCTCTACTACAGACGGAGCACCCACTGCTGGAAAAGATGGGAGGACATTCGCTGCTGGAGCAAGAAGACGGCGGAGGCTCAGCTGGGGATGGCCTCCCAACGTGGGAGGGGTGCCCGTCGCACCATGACCCCCCTGATGTTCAGGATCCTGGCGGTGGCGTACCCGGAGTTGGTTGGGCGCTTGAGGGCATCACAGCAGCCACAAGGGGGTGAGTACACTCTCATTCTGCTGACTTTGTGCGCAGTGGAGGGGTCTGGGTGGGGAGGTGGGCTGTGAGATGCCCTAGGCCAGGGCGAGTTCCGTAGGCAAGGTCCCTCCGTAAGGCAGGCCTTGTGGCACCCCAGCCCACCTCTGTAGAGTGCCAAGTACACCTAGTCATGCCCCTGTGTCATCTATGTGTGCAGATGTCGTCCATAGCCTTGTAGGCCATTTCCCAGGAATTGAAGAGTGGAGCCCAAGAGTGCGGCGTAGTGCAGGGGGCTTCTGTGTCTGTCGTGTCCGCCAACGGTAGCAGTAATGCATGCACTCAACATGTCTTTCTTCTGTCGTCCCCCCACTTTTTGTGGTCTCCCTGTTCTTGTGTGCATTAGCATCATCAGGCGGAGGAGCAGTGCCACCGGAGCACCAGGGGGCTGCATCCCACCTGAATCTGCTGAATCGGACTTCACCAGTGGGAGGGAGGGCGAGGGGAGCTCCACGGTGGGGACAGAAGCTGAGACCAGTGACACGGACTCGTCCTCTGATGGGAGCTCCCTTGTGGTGGTGGCAACATCTGTGCCACCCCCATTCACAGGTACAGCCGCCACCCCCCTTCCAGCACCACCCTCCCAGCAGCCCCTCAGCCTTCCCCGTGCCCGCTCACCCGGGAGGGTGGGCATCACCTTCACCCCAGGCACCTCAGGCCCTGCCCCAGTCACCCCTGCTGCCCTCAGTGAGGAGGCCATTGACCTCCTCAGGTCCCTCACTGTTGGGAAGTCTACCATTTTGAATGCCATCCAGGGTGTAGAAAGGCAATTGCAACAAACAAAAGCATTCCTGGAGGGCATTCATTCTGGTCAGGCGGCCTTTCAGCAAGCTTTTCAGACTCTGGCCTCAGCACTGATGGCAGCCATTGTCCCTGTGTCTAGCCTCCCCCCTCCAATTTCCTCCACCCCGACCCAATCCCCTGTACCTCAGCCTATCCCAAGCACACCATCAGACCAGCATGCACACACCTCAACACACAAAGGAAGCTCAGGCAAACATAAGCACCACACATCCAACAGGCACTCACGCAAGCATCACACACATGCAGACATACCAACATCCACTGCCTCCACTGTGTCCCCCTCCTCCTCGTCTCCCTCCTCCCTCCCAGTCTCGTCTACACTCACACCTGCATGCACTACCTCTACAGCCACTACGTCCCACTCCAGCACACCCACCACCCTACCCCGGTCACGTGCAGTCACCACCCCCACTACCATTCACACGTCCCCTGTGTCCTCTCCCAGTGTGTCTGTGACGCCCCCTCCCAAGATACACAAATGCAGGCACACACCCACCCAACAGCCATCCACCTCACGACAGCCTCCAGCGCATGCACCTTCACCCAAAGTCAGCAAACGAACACCTCCTACAACCACAACCTCTTCCTCCACTCCTAAACCCCTTCCAGCTACCCGTCCCAGTGTGTCAAAAAAACTTTTCCTGTCCAACCTTGACCTCTTTCCCACACCTCTCCCACCCCGTCCGTCTCCTAGGTCCAGAACTAGCACCTCAGCCACAACATCCCCGGGACCAGTGGTGCCTGTAGTCACCGGAATGTGGAGTGCACCGGCCACCAGGGCAGCCAGTGTGGCACGGAGCCACAGCACAGACAGTCCCCCACCTGTGAAGCATCAGAAGTTGGCCAGTTCCCGCCGGGAGAGGGGGAAGACTCTAGCCACCAAAGCCGCTCCCACGGGTCCCGGTGGGAGTGTGGAGTCAGCTGTGACACCTTCCAAGGTGGGGAAGGGCCACAAGAAACCCGGCAAATCTGGGAAGAGCAGCACGGGGGAGAAGACCGCCATTATCCCCGCTGCCCAGGAGGCCACCACCAGCACCAGCCCAGCTGCCCAGGAGGCCACCGCCAGCACCAGCCCAGCTGCCCAGGAGGCCACTGCCAGCAAAAGCCCCGCTGGGCCATGAAGGACCGCCAGCACAAGCCCCGCTGGGCCATGAAGGACCGCCAACAAAAGCCCTGCTGGGCCATGAAGGACCGCCAGCACAAGCCCTGCTGGGCCATGAAGGACCGCCAGCAAAAGCCCTGCTGGGCCATGAAGGACCGCCAGCAAAAGCCCCGCTGGGCCATGAAGGACCGCCAGCAAAAGCCCGGGCTGGGCAATGAAGGACCACCAGCAGCTGAGTCACTGCAATGGAGACCGCCGCCTCAAGCACCGCTGAACAGGGCACCACCCCCTCAAGCACTGCTGAACAGGGCACCGCCGTCGCAAGCACCGCTAAACAGGGTACTGCCATCTCAAGCACTGCTGAACAGGGCACCGCCGCCTCAAGCACCGCTGAACAGGGCACCGCCGTCTCAAGCACCACTGGCCCATGAGCGCCAAGGGCACTGACGCTACTGAGTCCGTCACGGGGAGAATGAAGCACTCTGGGCACCATGCCCCCTCCAGAACCAGTGGAGACTCACATCCACTACCTCAGTCCTTAGCAGGATGAAGCACTCTGGGCACAACATCCACTACCTCTGTCCTTGGCAGGATGAAGCACTCTGGGCACAAGGCCCCCTCCAGAACCAGTGGAGAATCACATTCACTACCTCTGTCCTTGGCAGGATGAAGCACTCTGGGCAGCAGGCCCCCTCCAGAACCAGTGGAGAATCACATCAACTACCTCAGTACTTAGCAGGATGAAGCACTCTGGGCACAAGGCCCCCTCCAGAACCAGTGGAGAATCACATCCACTACCTCTGTCCTTGGCAGGATGAAGCACTCTGGGCACAAGGCCCCCTCCAGAACCAGTGGAGAAAGGCATCCAATACCTCAATCCTTAGCAGGATGAAACACTCTGGGCACCATGCCTCCTCCAGAACCAGTGGAGACTGTTATCCACTTGAGAGACTGTGGCTTTGCACTCCCAGGATGGAACAGTGGGCAATCCACCCACTTGTGAGACTTGAGAGACTGTGGCTTTGCACTCCCTAGGATGAAACAGTGGGCAAACCACCCACTGTAGAGACTTGAGAGACTGTGGCTTTGCACTCCCCAGGATGAAACAGTGGGCATGTGGCCCCCTCGTGGATTTGGCGTTGTGCACTCAACCGGCTGAGGTGCCTCCTCTTTCCCTCCCCCTGAGGTGCCTGTTTAGTTGCTCTCTGATGCCCGTGCAGTGTTCTCTCTATCATGGTCGGGGATCTTGTGTGGGCCTCCCCATACCGTGTGGGCCCAGTGTTCCACTGACTTAATTGGAGCACTACCTGGACTACTATGCTTGGTATATATTTTGTAAATGGTGTATATATATATATATATATTTCTGCCTACTTGATTTTAATATATTACAATGGTTACACTCATTTTCTATTGTCTTTGCATTCTTCTGGGGGGTTTGGGGGGTTTAACTGCGATGTATTAATATGCATTAGTGTGTGTGTTGTAGTGGGTGGGGGTGGGGTGGTGCGTGTTGCGTGTGTGTGTCCCTGTTTTTCGCCTCCCCCCTCCCCTGTGTCGTAGGTGCAGTACTCACCGTGGTCTTCGCCGCCGGCGTTCATGCTCCTGGTAGAGGAGCAGGAAGATTATAGCAGGTAGAATTTGGAGTTCTGGGTCCATGGTGTCCTCGTTCGTCGTGGGGTGTGCAGAGGTGAGCGTTTTCCCTTCGGAATTCCTGTTTCCGCTGTGTTTTTATCCGCGGTGAATCCACCCCGGAAAAGGTGGCGGATTGGCCTGTCATAATAGTGTGGGCGGTACATTGTCTCCCGCCTGTCTGTTAGCGGTGACCGCCGCGCTGTTTGTTTGTACCGCCGTGGCGGTCGGAGTTTTAAAGAAGTTGTCTTTGTTGGCGGTTTCCGCCACAGTCGTAATTGCAACTTTTTTAGGCCTCTTGGCGGTCTTACCACCGCTTTAACACCGTCCGCCAGGGTTGTAATGACCACCTACGTGTTTCAATGTGGCGCCTTGCAACCACAACAACCTGCCTGTCAAGGCGCACAGTGAAGCTGTAGGTTGAACTTGGCCATTTTGCAAGTGATGTGGCAAGAGAACTTGGGCGCATCAGCCATGCAGTGGACCTGCTAGAGACCAGCCAGGCAGCAAGGGGCATTGGCGATACCCCTCAGGATAGCGAGGAGATCTCCACTGTCAGCAGTATTTCTGCCACTCATGCACGAATCCTGCGGTGTAGCAGTGCCCGGACAGGATCAGGTGACCAACCTGGATTGAGCCATGGTGGCCGTAGTCGCAGGAGGCTGTGAGCTACCAATCTGTGTTATGACTGAGGCACATGAACTAAATGTGTCAGACTTTACTTTTTGCTTTCTTCATGCAGTTTAGTTGACTATATTTTCTTCATTATATTCCTGAAATTAAAGGGATAATTTGTTGCACTACACAATTGGGCTATGTGTCCAACATTAGTGAGTGTTGTCACTGTTGCCACGTACCTGCTAAAGTAGTGGGTTGCAATGGGGTTCCGTCTCTGTCTGCCCTCCATTGCAATGCTTCCATCCCAGGGCTGTCGGTGT
The DNA here is from genome assembly GCF_031143425.1 of Pleurodeles waltl. NCBI lineage: Eukaryota > Metazoa > Chordata > Amphibia > Caudata > Salamandridae > Pleurodeles > Pleurodeles waltl. The sequence continues at coordinate 779,260,143 of NC_090443.1, read as the reverse complement.
GGTAGCTCTTGCTCCTCATCCTCCGAATCTGTGTCATCAGGGGTGAGATATGTTGTGTAGGATGGCACAAGTAGAAACAATCTTGCATGCAGTTTCTGGGGCATACTGGAGTGCCCCTCCACTTTTGTGCAGGCATCGGAATTGTGACTTCAACAAGCCGAACGTCCTCTCTATGACAGATCTGGTCCGCCGATGTCCTATGTTGTATTTCCTCTCATTCTGATTGCCCGGTGTCAGGTATGGGGTGAGTATCCATGGTCTCAGGGCATATGCACTGTCACCTGTGTGACAAAAGAGGCAAAATTAGCAGGGCATCACAGGTTTACGCAGTAACATGTATTTAAGACATCAGAGTGTACTACACAGTACCTAATAAATATCCTTCACCAAACTCCCCACGTTCAAGGCGTTGGTGTATCCCACTGTGCCTGAATATGTATGCATCATGTGTACTCCCTGGATATTTAGCCACAATATCAGTAATGACATTATGGGTGTCACATACCACCTGGATGTTTAGTGGGTGGGTACATTTCCTATTGCGGAACACATATTCCAGATTTGCAGGTGGGCAAATTGGTGTATGTGTCCCGTCAACACACCCTATTACATGGGGGAAGTTGGCAATTCAGTAGAAGTCCAACTTGGTGCTGTTAATTTCCGCCTCAGTGCTGGGAAGGTATATATATATCTGGACATGTGTGCGAGTATGGCATCTAGGAAACGTCTGAAGAATCTTTAGAGGGCACTTTGGGAAACCCCACCTGCCACTGCAATCACCCCCTGATAGCTACCCGAGGCCAAGAGGTGCAGTGAGCATAGCACTTGCACATGTGTGGGGATGGCGCAGCCCCGCATTGTCTGGCGTTCAAGCTGAGGTTTCAGCAGTTCAATGATCTCTAGGATAACTGTGCTGCTCAGTCTGTATTTATCATAAATCTCATCCTCAGTTTGTTGAAATAGTGTTTACCTGGTTTGGTATATCCTCTCCTGTCTCTGCCTCTTCCTCCTCTGCTGGGCAGCCTGGACTCTCCTCCTCCATGCAATCACGTATAGTGCAGTCATTGTGAGAAAGCCAGATGCCTTCTGGGTCTCCTTTTATACTTTGGTTCTGGTTACCACCTGTTCGGAATCAGTGCTAATCTGGGTGTGCAAAACGGGCTTTTTGCGACTAGTCGCAATTTGCGACTGGCTTGTGCATTCGGTTTGCGTCTCGCAATTTGCAACTTTGTAATTGTGAGTCGCAAAACCAGGTCGCAATTTTTGCGAGTCGGTAATGGGTCGCATCGCTATTTAGAACTCCGAAATGGCATATGTACATACCATTTCCCTTTCTGCGAGGTCGCAAATAGCGCTGCGACCCATTTGCGACTTACAAAAGTTTCCTACATCTGGCCCTAGATCTAGTAAAGGCAGCGCATGAGGGTGTCGCTTCTGCACATGCTGGTGTATCGGCCACAGTAACACTTCTACAGAAATGCTTCTGGTGGCCTGGTCTATGCAGACGGACAAAGAAATATGTCCTTTGCTGTGACATTTGCCAGCAGATAAAGGGTTCTACTATCAAACGCCCACCGCAGACATCCCTCTTAGTGTCCAGCAGGCCACTACAGTGTGTGTACCTGGACCATTGTGGTCCACTACAGCCTGATGGTGCATACAAATATGTTCTAGTCGCTGTAGATTCTTGTTCTAGATTCCTGTGGGTATGGCCGCAGCGGTCGGCTGACGCTCGAACAGTTATAAAAGACTTGATGATCTTTATTGGTACATATGCATTCCATTCGGACCAGGGCCCTGCATTTGCCTCTAAGGCATTCAGGGACACCATGGGGATGATGGCTGTTGAACTCCATTACTCCTCACCATACCATCTGGAAGGAAATTTAGTTGTGAAGAGGTGGAACCGTGACCTAAAGCAGTCCTTAACGGCTCAGGAATTAGGTTCAGGCTGCAGTTGGCTTCATCACCTATATGGGGTCCAGAGAGCACTGAATAATCTGCCAAGATGGTCCTTGGGGGGACGCACTCCTTATGAGGTTCTTTTTGAGATACCTATGTATGTCCCAGATCTTGATGCCTCTGGTTTGGTGGGAGCAGAAACACCATTTGACTTAAATGAACATCTCACTGTCTTACAGGAGCTTCAGCAATTTTGTGATGATAAATCATCTACCAGTGCTGCCACCTTAGGAATGAGGGATTTAGCGAAAACTTTGACTGGCTGGATTCCTAAAGTTGGGGATCTGGTTCGTGAGAAGATTGATGTGAAGAAGGAATTCGGTCCATCATGCAGAGCACCTGTACCGGTCTTGGGAATTCAAGGTACCAGGACTGTCATCTAACTACCACTATCTGGTTCTCGAACAAACAGATTCATTTCCATTGATGACATCAAATTACACCATGTGGCTGATCTTTCACAGTAGACCAAGAGGTCCCTTGGGTGGTTCCCAATCCCCTCTCACTACCCAACAGGATATACCTCTACATAGTAGGATGAACAACACTACTACGGACTATGCAACAATGTCTAACGCTGTTCTAAAAACTTCCTCGACCATGGGTAGGATGGAAAACAAACTTTGCTAGTTCCAGTCACCACTTCAATGACAACTCCTGTCCAAGATTTGGCTGTTTTTTACACAAACACTTCACAGACTGATGACACTGTCTACCATTAGCCTCCACGCGAAGTGGACCAAAGTACAAGTAATGCACCGGCTCCAGTTAATGCAGAGACTGCCTCTGGCTATTTCATAGACATTGATGACTTTTCTTCAGACTCATCCACTATGGTGATTGACAATGTTTTAACAAGCAGTAAGCTGTATCAATGGCTTAAAAATAACTATTTAATCCACCCATGGAACTATTTATGGTTCTGTTTGACATTTTCGGCATAATTTTTTTGGGTTGGTTTTGTGACTATTTTCTTTTTGCTCATAAATGGTCAGTATATTCCTGAACGTTCCTCTGTTGAGCCTGTGGATGAGGTCTTAACTCTATATCATTCCTCCCGTAAGGTCCCAAGAGACATGTCCCTTGTGAATATTACAGCCATACCGATTTCTGATGGGATTGTATGGGACAATGTTTCCTTTGATATATACGGGCCTACTGAGGTTATTCAAATTCCATACATGTTCAAAATATCTATGACAGATGTGATTACACCTGATGTTGTATCTGATGATTGGGATGTCCAAACAGTTGATTTCATGCTAACTGAAATGAAGGACTATTCTGAATTTGAAAGTGATGATGTACATGAACATACAATGAATTATGGGGAAATGTTCTGTTACAAAAATTGGGGACATTACTACCTATACCGTGCCACTCGACACAGGCCAGTATTAAACTATACACAGTGGGAACACTGTTCAGCACCACCAGTTGGAAGCCCAAAACACTATACTGATAAATTTACATATTTTTCTGGGCATGGCATGAAAAATGCAGAGTCGTATCATTTTAAATTAACTCCAGCACAAATTAGGAAAGTTTTGCTAACAAAAACAAAACTGATCAGATCCCTTTGTTTCCCGGCTCCCAGTTGAAGGATACGAATACTGAAAGGGCACTATTGACTTGAAAAGTGTATGGGGAACACAAGATTGGCAGATACAGGGTAGGGAGGCTTTATTTCGAGCATGCCTGATTCCTGGGCAAATGATTTTTCTAAATGACACTATTCAGAAGACATCCTGTCTGGGATTAGCAAAAATTAAAGACATAAACAAGCCCAGTATCCCCACTCCGGCAAGGATTAAAGATTGCCAATATTTCCTTAATATCACCGGGGAAAGACTAGATGCAATGGTTAGGGCTGGTACCTATAATTCTTCACTTTCCAGTCCCGGCGGGTGGTTAATATGGCCAACTGACACTAATGAGTGTCAAGCGAGTTTTTTTAACTCTTCAGGGGTTTTTTCAATTAACAAGCCAGACCCTTGCATTGTATTGTGTCAACATACAGGAATAATTACAACATACAGCGTGGGTAAACTGTGCCAGCAATGGGTACAGACTAACAGGTTAGCCGCAGTTAAGAAACATCTGAACACTCTTTCTGGGGATGTAGACTTGCATGATTTTCTGGTAGGTCCTAGGAAACAGCGCTCGAAAAGGTTCTTATATGCTATGTATAATGAGATCTGGAAACTTTCACAGATAGGAGCTGCTGCGCATTTGAGGCAATTTGATAAGGAAAACTTAGAGAAGGCTTTAGCAGTTGTCAACAACGGCATGAACACTCTGTCCAACAGGATTTATTCACTATCAAATATAGGTGGTCATTCCAACCTCGGCGGTAAAAGGCGCTTACCGCCGTTCAGAAGACCGCCATAACACCGCCGCGGCCGCGGTAAACCGCCACGGTCATTCTGACCCACAACAGTCAAACCGCCAAAATACAGACATCCACAAAAGTCCGGCACATCAAAGGGCAGCGAGAAACTGGCGATGACCAAACCTCCATCGTCACGCCAACAGAAATACGCCCACACTATCACGACACACGAATCCACGCGGCGGTCTTTCAACCGCGGTATTCCATTGGCGGTACACACCGCCACGCTCAAAATACACACACACTTACAAAATACAACCACATTGGACAATTCAAAAAGTATCAGCTGCTGGACTGGGGATATTCATGTCCAGCCCGGCGGCTGCCATTGTTCTACCTGCAGAATTCTGACCCTGCCTACCGCCATGTTTTTGTGGCTTTCTTAACGCCATGAAAACCATGGCGGTAGGCACTATCAGTGATAGGGAAATCCTTCCTTGTCACTGATAGGGGTCTCCCCCTCTCCAGTTAGTGCCTTCACCCCGTACCTCTCCTATGCCCCCTATCTCTCCTACATTTACGCCCCCTTCACACACGCATACACACCCATTCCCACACTCATCCCCGCATGCATATATCATTCAAACACACATCCGCATACACTTTCATAGATACACGCAGACATGCATTCACATAACACAACATACATGCATTCACACCTCCATACATGCACACACGCATTCAACACGCAACACACACCTGCATCCACGCACACACAAACATTCACCCCCCCCACACACACAAACATAGCCCCTCCCCTGTCAGAGACCCAACTTACCTGTGTTCAGGGGGTCCCCTGGCAGGAGATGGGGCACTACTGCCACTAGCAGCACCTGCCAGCAGAACACCGCCAGGCCGTATTTATGGTCATGATACGGCTGGCAGCGTTCTACTTGCGTGGAGCTGCTGGTGGCAGCAGCACCACCTTACCCGCCATCTGCTGGCATGGCCACATCCCGATTTCATCCATTCTTGTGGCAGAAATCTGGCTGTGGTTATAATACAGTGGACGGCTGGTAGCTGCCGCTACGGTCTTTTGGTGCCCGTCACTGTGGCGGTAGGCGGTTTTTACTGCCAATCTCAAAATGAGGGCCACAGTGCCTAGGAATACACATTGTTGCAAACACACTGGCTGATGAAACAGCAAAGTCTGCGGTTGCTACAGCTTCTGTAGCAGCAATTACTCATTTGAAGACGAGATTTGGCTGATGGAAAGCTTCTGCTGACAACAAGCCCTTACCAAAAGCACATCTTACTAAATGGTTGTACCATCAAAGTCAACAAAATATTGCTTTTGACAGCATATTAGGGATGGGTGATACCCAACCAAGACCAAAGATGAGAATTAATTAAAGCAGTGCATGAGGGGGTTGCATCTGTCCATGCAGGTGTGGCAGCTACCATTTCATTGTTGCAAAAACTCTATTGGTGGCCAGATCCATAAAAACAGACAAGACAGGGGCCCTCATTACAATGTTGGCGGTAAAAGGCACTTACCGCCGTGCAGAGGACCGCCAAAACACCGCCGCGGCAGCAGAATTCCACCACTGCTATTATGACCCACATCTCGGAAACCGCCGAAACTCAGACACCCACACAAGACCGCCACATCAAAGGTCAGTGATAAACTGGCGAAAACAATTCCTCCACCGTCACGCCAATAGAAACACGCCCATGCTATCACGACACACGAATCCACGCGGCGGTCTTTCAACCGTGGTATTCCATTGGCAATACACAACGCCGCGCTCAAAATACACACACATCTCCAAAACACCGCCACATTGGACAAATCGAAATACACACACCTGATACACATACAAACACCACTCCCACACACCCAACACAATATAAAACACACACCCACATCACCCACAAACCCCGACGACCCAAAATTAGAGATGAAGGCCAGATAGACAGAGAGCACAGCAACTGAGAACCCCACCACACAGAGGCACACAACACCATCATCCATGCAACATTACACGTACAATATACCACACACCACTACACATCATCACCTCCATCAACACTTTCATCACCCCACACATCACCCACACCACCTCATGTCACGCCAAAGACACCCCCGGTTTTCCGAGGAGGAGCTCAGGGTCATGGTGGACGAAATCCTATGGGTAGAGCCACAGCTATTTGGCTCACAGGTGCAGCACACATCGATAGCCAGGAAGATGGAGCTATGGCAAAGAATCGTCAACAGGGTCAACGCTGTGGGACAGCATCCAAGAAATCGGGAGGACATCATGAAGAGGTGGAACGACCTACGGGGGAAGGTGCATTCTGTGGTATCCAGGCAGAACTTCGCGGTACAGCGGACTGGCAGCGGACCCCCACCTCCTCCTCCACAACTAACAACATGGGAGGAGCAAGTCTTGACCATCATGCATCCAGAGGGCCTCGGAGGAGTCGGTGGAGGAATGGACACAGGTAAATTCAATCTCAACTATTATATCCCCCACCCTACCTGCATGCCATCATACATCCCTCCCCTATCACTCCAACTCCTCACTAATGTTCTCATAACACAAACCACCCATCCCAACACCAAGCCCCGCATGCAAAAACAAAGCATGGTCAGCCCTCACCAAAGCATGCTCACTGCACATACCCATAACAACCCCCTAACCATTATCACACAAACCCACACACAGGAATGCTTGCACTGGGGTACACAAACACCCACCCATTGTACACCATTACTCACACACATGCACTAATCATGCTCTTATATCCATGCAGGACCACTACGGAACGTTACCACACCGGAGGGTCCAGACATCTCCACTCCACCCACAGCTCTGCCCTACTGGATCCTGATGACCATCCCGGACCATCGGGGGCCTCGGGACAGTCGGTTCCCCTTGCACAGGCACAGCCCAACACTGACCTTCCACCCTCTGGTAACACCAGCACAGCACCCACCCAGCGGGCCCATACCTCCCTACCCAGGACACGTCAATCAGCGGTGTGTCCACCACTAGAGGGAACCCAGGATAACCCACCACCCCAAAAACAACAGGGACCTGGGGGCAGTGGTAGTGGGCACACGGTCCAGGGGACGGAGGCACAGGAACACAGGGGAACTGGGAGGGCTGCTGTGCGACAGGGGGCGGACAGGCCAAGGGAACCCACTCTCCACGAGGCCCTCTCCTCCATCATGGGAGCATACCACCACTCCCAGGAGACGATGGCCACGGTACTGGCCAAGTTTCAGGAGACCCAGCGCCTGCAGGACAAACTGTATTTGGGGTTCAGGGAGGAGCTCAGAACCATCAGCTCCGCCCTGGGCACCATCGTAGGGGTGCTGAAGGACATACAAAAGACCATGAGGGACACCGTGGCACTCCAAGGGCCCCCTGGCACTAGCATGGACGATGAACTGCCCACCACCTCCGCCGGCGCTAGTGGACAGGACGCCCCGCCACAGGAACACCACACCAGCACCCCACCCCCTGCAGATGACAACCACCCCGCAAGTGGTCCCTGAGATCCAGGAACAGGACAGAGCAAGATGGCAAGACCCCCCCCAGGATATGAGACCACCCTGATTGTCCTCCCACTGTCCCACTTTGTTACCCTGTCCCGATTGGAAGTGCCCCATCTCCAGTTCCTATGCCCATATGGGCAGTGCACCTGTGTGACTAATGGACTGGACTCTGCCATGGACATTCCTCCACCGTCCTCCATCACCATATCACTACCCCCCTCCATTTTTGAGCACTGAAATAAACACCCTTGAACCACAAAACAATCTGGAGTCAGTCTGTGATTTTGTAAATATGTAATCAATGACAGTGTCAACATGCTTTCCGATTTAATAGCCAACATGCCTATGTCACACATCACAAGTCCTTGAAGGATGCAAGCAGATGACACATGTTGCTAACCACACCTGTGAAACCGTAATGGAAAGGTACAACTCAGTGACCAAATACTGCTATGAAATGACAGACAGGATAGAGGTAGAAGTGTGAAAGTGAATGTAATGTAAAAAAGAAAACTGTTCTCACCTGTGTGTCACTGGAAATATTGCCGTATGACTGACTTCCTGTTGTCTATGTCTTCTTCCTCAGCGTCCTCCTCATCACTGTCGACAGGCTCCTCAGGCTCCACAGCTGCCACAACACCGCCATCTGGACCATCCTCCTGCAGAAAAGGCACCTGGCGTCGCAAAGCAAGATTGTGAAGCATAGAGCAGGCGATGATGATCTGGCACATCGTCCTTGGTGAGTAGAATAGGGAACCACCTGTCGTATGGAGGCACCTGAACCTGGCCTTCAGGAGGCCGAAGGTGCGTTCGATCACCCTCCTAGTTGGCCCATTGGCATCATTGTAGCGTTCCACTGCCCTGGTCCTGGGATTCCTCACTGGGGTCAATAGCCAGGACAGGTTGGGGTAACCAGAGTCCCCTAATAGCCACACCCGATGCCTCTGGAGTTGACCCATCATTTAAGGGATGCTGCTATTACGCAGGATGTAGGCGTCATGCACTGATCCAGGGAACATAGCATTTACCTGCGAAATGTACTGGTCTGCCAAACATACCATCTGTACATTCATGGAATGATAACTCTTCCTGTTCCTGTACACCTGTTCACTCCTGTGGGGGGGGACCAGAGCTCCATGGGTCCCATCAATAGCACCTATGATGTTGGGGATATGTCCAAGGGCATAGAAGTCACCTTTCACTGTAGGCAAATCCTCCACCTGAGGGAAAAATATGTAGCTCCTTACGTGTTTCAGCAGGGCAGACAGCACTCTGGACAACACGTTGGAAAACATAGGCTGGGACATCCCTGATGCCATGGCCACTGTTGTCTGAAATGACCCACTTGCAAGGAAATGGAGCACTGATAGCACCTGAACTTGAGGGGGGATTCCTGTGGGATGGCGGATTGGTGACATCAGGCCTGCTCCAACTTGGTACATAGTTCCTGGATAGTGGCACGGTCAAACCTGTAGGTGATGAGTAAATGTCGCTCCTCCATTGTCAACAGGTCCACCAGGGGTCGGTACACCGGAGGATGCCTAGGAAGGACAACAGCGACCACAGAGTCAACAAAATCCCAGGTATGTAGCCACAGATACACAGAACACGACACCAAAGCCAAAAATTCTTCTTGTATGTGTGTCGAGTGTAGGGCCAGGTATGTGTGACGCAGTTGCAAATTAAGCCATGTGGACCCCTGAAATGGCGGCTGCCTGACCTCTAAACTGGGACAGTGGGATGTGAGGTAACTGCGCTGGCGTTGTACACCGTTGCGGTAGGCGGTCGTAGACCGCGGCGCAATGCTGCATTGGTTAACATTGGACCCCATGGGTCCCAGGAGCTAATGATGAAGTGCACCGGCGGTGATGATCCGCACCGCCGCGGACGTTACCGCCGCGGTCGTGACCGCCATTTTCTATCTGTTCAATCACTTGATACCTGATCTTCGACAGGAGAGGACCTACACTGCAAGTGCTGCTGTGACCTCGGTCTGGAAGAGACAATGGCTGCTGCATCTGGGGAAAGGGCCCCTGCCTTCACTGCTCAGGAGTTGGAGAAGCTAGTCGACGGGGTCCTCCCCCAATACACGCTACTCTACGGTCCTCCAGACCAACAGGTAAGTACACAGGGAGCACGTTGTATGGGCTATGCCTGGGTGGAGAGGGCTGGTTGTAAGAGGGAAGGGGGCAGAGTGCAGTGAACATGAAGGACTGTGAATGCATGTACCACATGTCAAGGGCAGGGATGGGGCCCACTCACTTCGACGGTGCTCTTGCTAATGACTTCTCTTCTTCCCTGTGCATGTCATGTAGGTCAGCGCCCACCAGAAGAAGGCATTTGGTGTGCCATCGCCAAGGACGTCCAGACCCTGGGGGTCCACCAGAGATGGGGCACCCACTGCCGTAAAAGATGGGAGGACATTCGCCGCTGGAGCAAGAAGACGGCGGAGGCTCAGCTGGGGATGGCCTCCCAATGTGGGAGGGGTGCCCGTCGCCCCATGACCCCCCTGATGTTCCGGATCCTGGCAGTGGCCAACCCTGAGTTGGATGGGCGCTTGAGGGCATCACAGCAGACACAAGGTGGTGAGTACACAATCATTCTGGGGACTTTGTGCGCAGTTGAGGGGTCTAGGTGTGGGAGAAGGGCCGTGGGTTTCCCTAGGCCAGGGCGACTTCCATAGGCTAGGCCCCTCCGTAATGCAGGCCATGTGGCACTCCACCCCACCACAGTAGAGTGCCAAGTACAGGTATACATGCCCCTGTGGCTTCCATGTGTGCAGAAGTCCACCATAGCCATGTAGGCCTGATCCCAGGAATTGCATCTGTAGAGGCCAGGAGCACGGCGTAGTGCAGGGGGCTGCTGTGTCTGTATTGTCCGCCAACGGTAGCGGTATGCCATGCACTCAACATGTCTTTCTTCTGTCGTCCCCCACCCTTTTTCTGCTCTCCCTGTTGTTTTGTGCATCAGCATCATCAGGCGGGGGTACAGTGGCACCGGAGCACGAGGGAGCTGCATCCCACATGGCCATGGAGGGCCACACCACGGACTCAGAATGCACCAGTGGGACGGAGGGCGAGGGGAGCTTCACGTCGGTCACGGGATCACCAAGCAGCGACACAGACTCGTCCGCCGGTGGGAGCTCCCTTGTGGTGGCAGTACCATCTGTGCCCCCCACTTCTACAGGTACAGCCGCCACCTCCCCTACCAGCACCGCCCTCCCAGCAGCCCCTCAGCGTTCGCCCCGTGCCCGCTCACCCAGGAGGGTGGGCATCACCTTCGCCCCAGGCACCTCAGGCCCTGCCCCTGTCACCCCAGCTGCCCTCAGTGAGGAGGCCATTGACCTCCTCAGGTCACTCACTGTTGGGCAGTCTACCATTGTGAATGCCATCCAGGGTGTAGAAAGGGAGTTGCAACACGGTAATGCATTCCTGGAGGGCATTCATTCTGGTCAGGCTGCCCTTCATCGAACCCTGCAATCTTTGGCCTCAGCACTGCTGCCAGCCATTGTCCCTGTGTCTAGCCTCCCCCCTCCAACTTCCTCCACCCAGACCCAGTCCCCTGTACCCCAGCCTATCCCAAGCACACCAACAGACAAGCATGCACACACCTCAACACACAAAAGTAGCTCAGGCAAACATAGGCACCACACATCCCACAGGCACTCACACAAGCATCACACACATACAGACACAGCAACATCCACTGCCTCCACTGTGTCCCCCTCCTCCTCTTCTCCCTCCTCCCTCCCAGTCTCGTCTACACATACACCTGCATGCACCACATCTACAGGCACTAGGACTCGCACCACGACACCCACCACCACAAGCCGCTCACCTGCACTCACCACCTCCACTGCCATTTACACGTCCCCTGTGTCCTCTCCCAGTGTGTCTGTGACGCCCCTTCCCAAAGTACCCAAACGCCGGCAATCACTCACCCAACATCCATCCACCTCACGACAGCCTCCAGTACCTGCACCCAAAACACCTAAAGTGACACCTCCTACAACCACCTCCTCTTCCTCCACTCCCAGACCCCCTCCAACTACCCATCCCAGTGTCCGTCAGAAACTGTCCCTATGTCAAATTTACCTTTTTGCCCCCACCCCCCCTCCAATTCATCAGTCCCGTCGTAGCGCCTCAGCCAAAAAGCCTCCAGTACCAGTGGTGCGTGTTCCAGGTTTTTGGAGTGCACCGTCCACCAGGGCAGGCAGTAGGACCTGCAGTCAAGGCATTGTCAGCCCACCCCCTGTAAAGGCTCTGAAATTGGAGAGTGGACGACGGGACCGTGTCAAGACTCCTGGTGGGACTACAACTGAAATGGGATCGAAGGCGATTGGTGAGTCAGCTGTAACTCCAAAAAAGGTGGGGAAGGTCCCGTGGAAGTCTCCCCAGCCTGTTGTGAGTGTCAGGGCAGAGAAATGCGCCATCATTTCCGGCGGTCCAGACACAACCGCCAGCACCGTTGTTACTGGTCAGGAGACCACCGCCAGAGTCACAGCCCAGGAGGGCACAAGTATCGTCACTGGTCCAGAGGCAACCGCCAGAGTCAGTGCCCAGGAGGGCCCAAGTATCGTCAATGGTCCAGAGACCACCGCCAGAGTCACAGCCCAGGAGGGCCCAAGTATCGTCACTGGTCCTGAGACCACCGCACAAGACACAGCCCAGGAGGGCCCAAGTATCATCACTGGTCGAGAGACCACCGCCGGAGTCACAGCCCAGGAGGTGCCCGGATGGCACAGCCCCGCTGGCCAATGATGGAACGTCATGCCACACACCAATGTCCAGTGTGGAGATCGTCATGCCACACACCAATGTCCAGTGTGGAGATCGTCATGCCACACACCAATGTAAGTATCAGAACCGCCATGCCAAAGCACTGCTGGACAGTCCTGAACTGCCATGGCAAAGCACCGCTGAACAGTCCTGACCCGCCATGTCAAAGCACTGCTGAACAGTCCTGAACCGCCATGGCAAAGCACAGCTGAACAGGGCAAAGACCGCCATGTCAAAGCACCGCTGAACAGTCCTGAACCGCCATGGCAAAGCACCGCTGAACAGGGCAAAGACCGCCATGTCAAAGCACCGCTGAACAGTCCTGAACCGCCATGGCAAAGCACCGCTGAACAGGGCAAAGACCGCCATGTCAAAGCACCGCTGAACAGGGCAAAGACCGCCATGTCAAAGCACCGCTGAACAGTCCTGAACCGCCATGGCAAAGCACCACTGAACAGGGCAAAGACCGCCATGGCAAAGCACCGCTGAAAGGGCAAAGACCGCCATTTCAAAGCACCGCTGAACAGGGCAAAGACCGCCATGTCAAAGCACCGCTGAACAGGGCTAAGACCGCCATGTCAAAGCACCACTGAACAGTCCTGAACCGCCATGGCAAAGCACCGCTGAACAGGGCAAAGACCGCCGTGTCAAAACACCGCTGAACAGTCCTGAACCGCCATGGCAAAGCACCACTGAACAGGGCAAATACCGCCATGTCAGAGCACCGCTGAACAGTCCTGAACCGCCATGGCAAAGCACCGCTGAACAGGGCAAAGACCGCCATGGCAAAGCACCGCTGAACATAGCAAAGACCGTGTAGGAATGAATGTACCGCCACATCAGGCATCCTTATCCCATGTGCAGCTGGGACAGTGACAGGACAGGAACTTTCACAGGGAGACTCATCCAGTCTGGGCACCAGTCCCACCCAGTACCAGTAGAGAACTGCATCTACTTGAGAGACTGTGGCTTTGCACTCCCCAGGATGGCACAGTGGGCAACCCACCCACTGTAGAGACTTGAGAGACTGTGGCTTTGCACTCCCCAGGATGGAACAGTGGGCAAGCCACCCACTGTAGAGACTTGAGAGACTGTGGCTTTGCACTCCCCAGGATGACGCAGTGGGCAACCCACCCACTGTAGTGACTTGAGAGACTGTGGCTTTGCACTCCCCAGGATGGCACAGTGGGCAAGCCACCCACTGTAGAGACTTGAGAGACTGTGGCTTTGCACTCCCCAGGATGGCACAGTGGGCAAGCCACCCACTGTAGAGACTTGAGAGACTGTGGCTTTGCACTCCCCAGGATGGCACAGTGGGCAACCCACCCACTGTAGTGACTTGAGAGACTGTGGCTTTGCACTCCCCAGGATACATCAATGGGCATGGAGCCCCGTCATGGATCTGGCTTCGCATTCATCTGGCTGAGGTGCCCCCCCTTCCCTTACCCCTGAGGTGCCTGTAGTGTTTCTATCTGATGCCCCGGCAGTGTTCTCTCCGATTTTGGTCAGGTATCTATTGTAGGCCTCGCCCATGCATTTTTGGACTGTTGGTGCACGGACATTGTTGTGTACATATCTGCACTACTTCTTGTATTGTATATATAATTATGACAGATTTTGAGATATATATCAGTATATTTTTGTATGACATGTATATTGGCACATTACAATGTTTGACCGCAATTCGCTTTGTCTTTGCATTCTTCCGGGGGGATTGTGGGTTGTCCAGGTGATATTTTTGACTGCATTGGTGTTTATGTTGTGATATGCGAGGGTGGGGGTGGGGGTGTTTGGTGGGTGTCCCCCTAACTTTTGCCTCCCCCGTGTCGTAGGTGCAGTACTCACCGGTATCTTCGGCGCCTACGTCGCTGTTGGTCGTAGAGGAGCAGAAAGACAAGGGCAGGTAGTATTTGGAGTTCCGGCTCCATGGAGTCGTCGTTCCTCGTGGGATGTGTAGAAGGTGAGCATTTTCCCATAGCAAAAGCTGTTTCCGCCGTGTTATAATCTGCGGTGAATCCGCCCCGGAAAAGGTGGCGGATTGGTGTGTTCTGATACTAAGGGCGGTGCATTGTCTCCCGCCTGTCTGTTGGCGGTGACCGCCGCGCTGTTTGTCTGTACCGCCGTGGCAGGCGGTGTGTTAAAGTGGCTGTCTTTGTTGGTGGTTTCCGCCAGGGTCATAATTCCCTTTTTTTGTCCGCCGGCCTGTTTGCGGTCTTACCGCCGCTTTAACACCATCCGCCAGGGTTGTAATGACCACCTATATTTTTAAATGAAACAGTGCAACAAACAAGTTGTTTAGGCTTAGCAAAAGTTAAATAAATTAATGTGCTTAGTATCCCATCACCAGGAAATTTGATAAATGGCAAAAGAGTTTGGAGGTTACTGAAGAACAGCTCAATGGGTGGGTCCAGAATGGAACATTTAACTCAAAACTTTCAGGTGGAAATGGGTGGTTATTGTGGCCATTGGACACAAATGATTGTCACTCACATTTTGCAAATTCCACAGGGGGTTTTAGAACGAGTAGACCTGACCCTTGTTACATATCACACAAACAATTTGGTATTGTTGTCACTTACTAGCTTATCAGGCTAGCTTGAATCCAGTGGCACAGTGAGCAAGGGACCCACGTCTGGGCATACCGTTCCCACTTAGGGCAACTTGAACAACACAAAAGGATGATGGACGGAGGGCTGAACAATGCAAACACTCACCCAACAGGGACAAACACAACTTAGGGCCATTATGCAGTGAGGTTGAAAGTTACAGGTTCTGAAAAGTGGCTGCATACACCAGAAACATGTCAGCTCACAAGACCTGCTTGTAGCATTTCATTTAACGCGGCAACAGCAAATGATTATGGAGAAAGAAGCTAATTATGCAATGTTAAACATCCAGAAGTTAGAAAAGTTGCCTTTTATTATGGCAGCAATACCATCTGGGGTTTGGATAATACTCAAGGTTCTTAATTTGCCAATTCCAACACTACAATTCACCTTGTGATTAAAGCACATTCCTGTATGCAGATATGAGAAATTAGGAGCCAGTTATATCCATGAGGTATGGGAGCTGCTTTTCAAGTACACGTTTCAATGGAATGAATTAGGTCTTTCTTAGTGAAAGTGAATGTGAGACTTCTGTAAGCCATTCAATGATTTTTAAACAGCCATCTTTGCACTGAGCATGCAATTGGTCAGCTGCAAACTTAGGGGGTCATCACGACCCTGGCGGACGGCGGAGAAGCGGCGGTAAGACCGACAACAGGCTGGCGGTAAAATTTTTGCAATTATGACCATGGCGGTTACACCCCCATGTACCCACACAAAACCCAACACCTCCCCACCACCCTCCCCTAACGGACGATCAACTTACCTGGTCCGTTGATCCTCCCGGAGGGGATGGGATCCATGGGGGCAGCTCCGCCGCCACCACACCGTTAACAGAGCACAGCCACGCCGGATCACAGGACGTGATTAGGTGGGCGGTGTTCTGTTGACATGGCGGTGGAGGTGGAGCAACCTCCACTTCCCCGCTGACCGCCGGTATGGCTGTTGGTGGCTCTCCGTCCGAAAAAGGACAGAGGGCTGCCAACAGTCATAATACGCCGAGCGGAAAACCGCTACCACTGCGACCCACCTCATTAATATTAATGAGGTGGGTCTTTGCAACCCCCTTGCGATTCGCAGATGGTGTCATGGACATCATTCTGCATATGGTTTTGCGACTCGCAAATTGCGAGTTGCTCTGACTTGCAATTTGCAAGTCGCAAAACCATATCTACCTACATCTGGCCCTTGGCATCATACCTTCAGCCATACACTCTATATTTACGAGTGCTTTCGGGGGATTCCCTGTGGCTTTGGCTTTGATAGGTGGTATTTTTCTGTTGCTACTTTTTCTTCACCCCCCACAACAAGAAGCACTTATGGCACTTCCACCAGCCCAACTGTATGGCAATCACATGATGCAGTATTTTGGAGAACTGGAGTCTGACTGTTTTTTGTCATTCAGACCAGTCTTGAACTGTGTGCAGCCCGACTTTCATTGCCAATGGTGCCAATTTGAACAGGCACCCGAAACGTGTCTTGCTATGCAATGCATAACCTTTTTGGACGCAGGTCTATGGTTATTCTCAATGAGTGCTCATCACCAGATGTGCATATAGAGAATGCAATTGCCACAGGAAGCTTCCTATGAGCCTCCATTTATGGATCAAGTGGCTGAACCACCGGAACACGAGTGCTCCCTCACCTTCTTTCTGACTGAACTGGTTAACTTGTCATCTGCCGAAGTGGAGTCCTCTCTAAATTCAATTACATTTGAAGACTCTGGGAATTTTTCGCAGGGTGATGATTATTGTTCTTTGGCTTTCCAATTTGCGATGACTCTTTTGCATCAATTCTAGAGTTCTGAATTGTCCTGTACATAATTTGGCTCACTCATAGTAAGCCTGGCTTGTGGAGGTAAATTTTTTTTATCTCCGTTCAAGTAGATTTTTAACATGTTATTGATTGTTATGCTGCAACATTAATTGAAGGGTTTTATTGTTAGACCAAACAGCACTCTTGAAATAGCAATGGTGAGGGTGTCATGAGCTAAGTTGCTAGACTCCTACTCGCACTTATGTTTGCCTATTTTAGTTTAGCTTTTGGTCCTGTGACCCTTCACCGAGGGCCTGTGACCCTTCACTGAATGTATTATTTTTATTGTTTTAGTGAGGCATGGTTTTAATGGTGATGTTTTATTATTTTTATCTGTTGTCCTTCTCTGCAGAACTTTGTTATTAATTGCTTTGCCCAACATTTTATTCTTTGCTTGCATCCCAGCTACATATGATAGGTTCCCGGGTATTGCCAGTTCAGGGAGTATAGTGTCTTCCTTACACAACAAAGAACATATTGTCATGTCAGGGCCAGTTCCTAGAATATCACAATGTTTATAATAAAACATCAGGCTGCCTTAGTATACTTAGAGGGGACATTCCATTCAGATATCAATCTTGTCCTGCCTGCCGCTTTGGCAGTTTCATCAGAAACTTGGTGCTTCCTCTTCTGTCACTGAGGAGGATTTCAAGCTGACTAACCAACCTATCCTTTAACTTTAACACAGGTATGGGGCTTGGGCTACACTCCTGAGACTAGATGAGCGGATTAGGGCTATCACTAATACTTGCTCTCATGAAGGAATCTTAGCATTGTGTTTAGGAATATTGGTAATGCTATTGTGACAAATATGGTGGGACTGTTTTGATGTTTCACTTTTTTTTTTGGTCACCATTGTAATAGTGTCAGGTTTCATCATCCTTATAATCACACTTAATGCCTTTTTACTTAGAATGCATTTGCTTTAAAAAATCCTATTGAATCAAGATATGCTTCTGCTTGTTCTTACATGTGTGATACTTGCATAACTGGAAAAAGGGACATAGGGGGTCATTCTGACCTCGGCGGTAAAAGGCGCTTACCGCCGGCCAGAAGGCCGCCATAACACCGCCGCGGCTGCGGTAAACCGCCACGGTCATTCTGACCTGCAACTGCCAAACCGCCGAAAACCCGACATCCTCAAAAATCCGCCACACCGAAGGTCAGCGGAAAAATGGCGCTGACCAAACCTCCACCGTCACGCCAACAGAAATACGCCCATACCATTCCGACCCACAAATCCTCGCGGCAGTCTTTCAAACGCGGTATTCCATTGGCGGTACACACCACCGCGGTCAAAATACACACACACATAGAAAACTCAGCCACATTGGTCAGTTCGAAATACACACACCTGATACACATACTAACACCACTCCCACACACCCAGCACAATATAAAACACACACGCACATCACCCACAAGCCCCTACGACCCGAAATCATTGACGAAGGCTAGAGACAGAGCACAGAATAGAGAATCCCACAACACAGAGGCACACAACACCATCACCCACACAGAATCCACGCACCAAACACCACACACCACCACACGCACCACACTCATCACCACAAACGCCACCCCACACCTCAACCACACCACCCCATGGCACCCCAAAGACACCCCAGGTTCAGTGACGCCGAACTCAGGGTCATGGTGGAGGAAATAGTCCGTGTAGAGCCCCAGCTCTTCGGGGCACAGGTGCAGCACACCACAATTGCCAGGAAGATGGAGCCATGGCAAAGGATAGTGGACAGGGTTAACGCGGTGGGACAGCATCCACGCAATCGGGAGGACATCAGGAAGAGATGGAACGACCTATGGGGGAAGGTGCGTTCCATGGTACCAAGGCACAACATAGCGGTGCAGAAGACTGGCAGCGGACCCCCACCTACTCCCCCAGAATTTACCGCGTGGGAGGAGGAAGTCTTGCACATCCTGCATCCTGAGGGCCTCGCAGGAGTAGGCGGAGGAATGGACTCTGGTAAGGCAAATCTTCACTACTGCTTCCCACCCCCACCCCACCTGCATGCCAAATCATACCCCCACCCTCACCCCCTCCCCCATCACACCAACCCCTAGCAAAAGCCTCACCATCACAACCCACCCATCCCAACACCAAGCCCTGCATGCGACCCCAAAGAGGCCCTCTCCTCCATCATGGGAGCATACCACCGCTCCCAGGAGACGATGGCGACGGTACTGGCCCGGTTCCAGGAGATCCAGGAACTGCAGGAGGAACGGTACATGGGGTTCAGGGAGGAACTGAGGAACATCGGTTCCGCAATGGGGACCATCGTCCTGGTCCTTACCCAGATCGTCACCACATTGCGGGACCATGTGGCACCCCAAAGGGCCCCTGTCACTAGCCCAGGCCAGGAACAGCCTACCACCTCCGCCGGCGCTAGTGGACAGGAGGCCCCCACACAACGACAGGCCACCAGAACCCCACCTCCTGCAGAAGAAGAACCACCCTGCAAGCGGAACCTGAGATCTCACAAGAAGACAGAGTAGGATTGCAAGACCCCCGCCAGACTAAGATACCCCCTAATGTCATCCCACTGTCCCACATTGTCACCCTGTCCAACCTTGAACTGCCCCTGCTCCATCCTTCCACAGGCATATGGACAATGCACCTGTGCGACTGAGAACTGGACTCTGCCATGGACATTACTCCACCCCCACCCATCCCCGCTTCCCAATCATTTACCTATATGTAGCACTTAAAATAAATCACTTATTCCACTTAAATAAACAGGAGTCTGCTTGTATTCTTAACAAATGTATTACACATAACGGTTCAATAATGTCCAGTTACTTTGTGATGACAACATACCAATTTCAATAAGCTTTAGTCCATGGGCAAACAAAGCTGAAGTCAGGCAGTGGGTGATACAGCTCTGAAAAGGGAAGGGAAAGTCACAAATCAGTTAACCGGAACTGGGGGGAAACGCAGACAGTGGATACGCATGAGGCCTCAAGAAATGTAAATTGGGGTGACTGTTTCTTACCTGTGTGCTACTGAAAGTATTGTTGTATGACTGTATCCCTGTTGTCCGTGTCGTCCCCGTCGTCTTCCTCCTCTTCACTCTCCACAGGCTCCACAGCTGCAACAACACCACCATCTGGACCATCCTCCTGCAGAAAGGGCACCTGGCGTCGCAATGCAAGATTGTGAAGCATACAGCAGGCCACGATGATCTGGCACACCTTCTTTGGTGAGTACATGAGGGATCCCCCTGTCATATGCAGGCACCTAAACCTGGCCTTCAGGACCCCGAAGGTCCTTTCTATGATCCTCCTAGATCGCCCATGGGCCTCATTGTACCGTTCCTCTGCCCTGGTCCGGGGATTCCTCACTGGGGTCAGTAGCCACGACAGGTTGGGGTAACCAGAGTCACCAATTAGTCACACACGGTGTCTCTGTAGCTGTTCCATCACATAAGGGATGCTGCTATTTCGCATGACATATGCCTCATGCACTGACCCAGGGAACTTGGCATTTACATGGGAGATGTACTGGTCAGCCAAGCAGACCACCTGGACATTCATCGAATGATAACTTTTTCTGTTTCGGTACACCTGCTCACTGTCTTTGGGGGGAACCAAAGCCACATGGGTCCCATCAATGGCCCCAATGATGTTGGGGATATGTCCAAGGGCATAGAAATCTCCCTTCACTGTAGCCAATTCGCCCACCTCAGGGAAAATAATGTAGCTCCGCATGTATTTCATCAGGGCAGACAACACTCTGAATAAAACCTTAGAAAACATAGGCTGAGACATCCCAGATGATATGGCCACTGTTGTCTGAAAAGACCCACTTGCCAAAAAATGGAGTACTGACAGAACCTGCACCAGAGGGGGAATCCCTGTGGGTTGGCGGATGGGGGACATCAGGTCTGGCTCCAGCTGGGCACATAGTTCATGTATAGTTGCTCTGTCAAGCCGGTATGTAAGTATGATATTTCGTTCTTCCATTGTCGACAGGTCCACCAGCGGTCGGTACACAGGAGGATTCATCCTTCTCCTCGCAAATCCCAGCGGACGGTGCCTAGGAAGGACAACATGGAGCACAGAGTCAAGCAACCCACAGGTTCGTTCACACAGCTTGCACAGTACACGAATCGCTATGCATGGAACGGCTTGTATGAGTGGCTATGAGAGGCCTGTGTGACGCAGTAGAAATCATGCCATGTGGGCCCTTGAAATGGCGGCTGCCTGACCTGTGAAGTGTGACAGTGGGATGTGAGGTCACTGCGCTGGCGTGGCACACCGTAGCGGTAGGCGGTCGAAGACCGCGGCGCAAAGCAGCATTGGTTAACATTGAACCCTATGGGTCTCAGGAGCCAATGACGATGTGCGCCGGCGGTCGGGTACGCACCGCCGCGGGCGTGACCGCCATTTTCTATCTGATTAATCACTCGAGACCTGATCATCCACAGGAGAGGACCTATACTACAAGTGCTGCTGTGACCTCTGTCTGGGAGATACAATGGCTGCTGCGACTGGGGAAAGGGCCCCTGCCTTCACTGCCGAAGAATTGGAGAAACTTGTTGATGGGGTCCTCCCCCAATATGCGCTACTCTATGGTCCTCCAGACCAACAGGTTAGTACACAGGGTGCACGTTGAATGGGCTATGCCTGCGTTGAGTGGGGTGTATGTAAGATGGTGGGGAGGGGAGCGAATGAGGAGTGCAACGCACGAAAGATGAGAGCATGTGCCACATGGCAAGGTTGGGGAGGGGGGGGCCAATCACATTGACCAGGCAGAAAACTGATGCGATTTCCTTTACCACCCTGTACATGTCACATAGGTCAGCGCCCATCAGAAGATCGACATTTGGCGTGCCATCGCCAAGGACGTCCGGGCCCTGGGGGTCCACAACAGACGGGGCACCCACTGCCGAAAGAGGTGGGAGGACATCCGCCGCGGGACCAGAAAGACCGCCGAGTCTCTGCTGGGGATGGCCTCCCAACGTAGGAGGGGTGCCAGCCGCCAATTGACCCCCCTGATGTCCCGGATCCTGGCGGTGGCCTACCCCGATTTGGATGAGCGCGTGAGGACATCACAGCAGACACAAGGGGGTGAGTATCAGCACATTCTGCTATCTTTGCGCGCAGTGAAGGTGTCTGGGTGGGGGAGGAGGGCTGTGGCTATCTCTAGGCCAGGGCGCATTCCGTAGGCTAGGCCCCTCCGTTAGACACGGCCCTGTGCCCCCGCCCCCCACCTCTGTAGGGTGCCAAGTACAGCTATCCATGGTCCGGCCTCACCCATGTGTGCATTTGTCGTCCATAGACCCGTAGGCATAGTCACAATAACTGAGTAGTGTACCTCCATTGCGCGGCCTAGTTCAGGGGGCTTCTGTGTCTGTCCTCTCCGACAATGGTGTTGCCAATGCATGCACTCAACCTGTCTTCATTTCTCCCCCCCCATTTTCTTTGTCTTCCTGTTCATGTGTGCATTAGCATCATCAGGTGGAGGAGAAGTGGCATCGGCGCACGAGGGAGCTGCATCTCACATGGCCCCGGAGGGCCATACAACAGACTCCGAGTACACCAGTGAGACGGAGGGCGAGGAGGGCTCCACAACGGGGACCCGTGGAGACGTCAGCGACACCGACATGTCCTCGGAAGGGAGCTCCCTAGCGGTGGCGGCAACATCCGTGCCCACCGCCACAACAGGTACAGCCGCCACCCAGCGCACCAGCCCCGCCCTCCCAGCAGCCCCTCAGCCTTCGCTACGTCCCCGCTCGCCCAGGAAGGCGGGCATCTCCTTTGCCCCAGGCACCTCAGGCCCTGCCCCAGTTACCCCTGCTGCCCTCAGTGAGGAGGTCATTGACCTCCTCAGGACACTCATTGTTGGGCAGTCTACCCTTTTGAATGCCATCCAGGGTGTAGAAAGGGAGGTGCATCGGAGCAATGCATACCTGGAGGGCATTCATTCGGGTCAGGCTGCCCATCAGCGATCGTTCAACGCTCTGGCCTCAGCACTGACGGCAGCCATTGTCCCTGTCTCCAGCCTCCCTCTTCTGACTCCCTCCACCCAGTCCCAGTCTCCTGTTCCTCTGCCTATCCCATCCACACCATCAGACCAGCCTGCACACACCTCTACACCCAAGGGCAGCTCATCCAGACATAAGCACCACAGATCCCACAAGCATTCACCCAAGCAACATCCAGATGCAGACATGCCAACAGTCACTACCACCTCTGTGTCCCCCACCTCCTCATCTCCCTCCTCCCTCCCTGTGACGTCTCCACTCACACCTGCATGCACACCACCATCAGCCAGTACTTCCATCACCAGTACACCCTCCATTACAGTTCGCACACGTGCAGTCACCACCCCCACTGCCATTTACACATCCCCTGTGTCCTCTCCCAGTGTGTCTGTCACCCCCTCTTCCAAAGCACACAAACGCAGGCAGCCACCCACCCAACAGCCATCCACCTCACGACAGCCTCCGTCACAAGCACCTGCACCCAAAGACAGCACACCTGACTCTCCTACAACCACATCCTCTTCCTCCACTCCCAAACCCACTACACCTACCCGTCCCTGTCCTTCCAAAGTCCTTTTCCTTTCCAACCTTGAGCTCGTTCCAATCACTGACCCACCCCCTCCATCTGGTAAGACTAAAAAAAGCACCTCAGCCACCACCAGCCCTGCATCTACTGTGACCATAGTGCAGGGCTATTGGAGTCCACCAGATCCTAGGGCAGGGACATCGGCCAGCAGCAAGGGGACAGCCAGCCCCCCCCTGGGAAGAGGACAAAAAAGAAAAAGGGCCTTGCGCGACAAGCCTGAGACGGCTGCCACCAAGGACAGTAGCCTTGCCCCGTCACCTGCCACATCATCCAAGGGAGCCAAGGCCCACAGAGCTCCAGCGAAGGAGGGCAAGGGCAGCAGGGCGGAGAAGTCAGGCAGCAGGCGAGCTGCCCAGGAGGGCCCCACCAGCCCCATTCCGGGAGTGACGGACGACACCCATGGGCCCAGGACTCCATCACAGGAGGGCGCTGCGACCGCAAGTTCGGATGGTGAATGAGCGGGAAGTCTTGGCCAGGTCTGGCTCCCTAGACACACAGAACAAGCACCGCTGAACAGGGCCCTGCCGGGAGGAGCACCGCTGAACGGGCCCCGCCGGGAGGAGCACTGCTGAACGGGCCCCGCCGGGAGGAGCACCGCTGAACAGGGCCCCGCCGGGAGGAGCACCGCTGAACAGGGCCCCGCCGGGACAAGAACCGCACCGCTGGGCCCTTCATCTCAAGCACCGCTACGCTGGGCCCTTCATCTCAAGCACCGCTCCGCTGGGCCCTTCATCTCAAACACCGCTCCGCTGGGCCCTTCCTGTCAAGCACCGCTGAACAGGGCACCGCCGTCTCAAACACCGCTCCGCTGGGCCCTTCCTGCCAAGCACCGCTCCGCTGGGCCCTTCCTGTCAAGCACCGCTGAACAGGGCACCGCCGTCTCAAACACCGCTCTGCTGGGCCCTTCCTGTCAAGCACCGCTCCGCTGGGCCCTTCCTGTCAAGCACAGCTCCGCTGGGCCCCGCCGTCTCAAACACCGCTCCGCTGGGCCCTTCATCTCAAGCACCGCTCCGCGGGGCCCTTCATCTCAAGCACCGCTCCGCTGGGCCCCGCCATCTCAAGCACCGCTCCGCTGGGCCCTTCATCTCAAGCACCGCTCCGCTGGGCCCTTCCTGTCAAGCACCGCTCCGCTGGGCCCCGCCGTCTCAAACACCGCTCCGCTGGGCCCTTCATCTCAAGCACCGCTCCGCTGGGCCCTTCATCTCAAGCACCGCTCCGCTGGGCCCTTCATCTCAAGCACCGCTCTGCTGGGCCCTTCATCTCAAGCACCGCTCCACTGGGCCCTTCCTGTCAAGCACCGCTCGGCTGGGCCCCGCCGTCTCAAACACCGCTCCGCTGGGCCCTTCATCTCAAGCACCGCTCCGCTGGGCCCTTCCTGTCAAGCACCGCTCCGCTGGGCCCTGCCGTCTCAAACACCGCTCCGCTGGGCCCTTCATCTCAAGCACCGCTCCGCTGGGCCCTTCATCTCAAGCACCGCTCCGCTGGGCCCGCCGTCTCAAACACCGCTCCGCTGGGCCCTTCTTCTCAAGCACCGCTCCGCTGGGCCCTTCATCTCAAGCACCGCTCCGCTGGGCCCTTCATCTCAAGCACCGCTGGCCCATTTACAGTGCCGGTTCTGTGTCGAGCAGGGCTTCAGGAAGCACTCTGGGCACCATACCTCCTCCAATAACTGTGGAGTCAGTAATCCATCAGATGGACTGTGGCTTTGCACTCCCCAGGATGGTCCAGTGGGCAAGCCTCCCACTGTAGGGACTTGTGAGACTGTGGCTTTGCACTCCCCAGGATGGGACAGTGGGCATGGAGGCCCCTCGTGGATCTGGCGTCGTAGACTCATGTGGCTGAGGTGCCCCCCCTTCCCTTCCCCCTGAGGTGCCTGTAGTTTTATCGTCTGATGCCCCTGCAGTGTTCTCTCCAATGGTATCTGGTCTCCTGTGTGGGCTTTGCCCATGTGTTTTTGCACATTGGCCCACGGACTATGGAACTTTCACGGAATGTGCCGGACTTTTTGCCTATGGATATACTGTTGCCTATGTTCATTCCTTATTTTTGTATCTTTTATATGGCATATTTGCCATTCCTTCAATGGAGCTATTTATACATATATTTTATAGATCATTTAAATTGTGTCTTTGCATTATTCCGGGGGGTTTGTGTGGTGTCACTCTGACTTGTTGCTCGGCATTGGGGTGTAGGTATTTGTGGTGGGGGGTTGGGTGTATGGCGCATGTGTGTGCCCGTAAGCTTTCCTCCTCCCCCCTCGCCTGTGTCGTAGGTGCAGTACTCACCGTTGTCGTCTGCGCCGGCGTTCGTACTCCTGGTAGATGAGCAGGTAGACAATAGCTGGTAGGATGTGTAATTCGGGCTCCATGCTGTCCTCCTTCCTCGTGGAGTATGTCTAGGTGAGCGTTTTCCCGTTCGTAGTCTGTTTCCGCCGTGTTTTTATCGGCGGGGCTCCCGCCCCGGAAAAGGTGGCGGATTGGTGAGTTGTGATAGGGTGGGCGGTACATTGTCTGCCGCCTGCCTGTTTGCGGTGACCGCCGCGCTGTTTGTCGGTCCCGCAGTGGCGGTCGGAGTGATAAAGTGGCGGCCTGTGTTGGCGGTTCCCGCCAGGGTTAGAATTCCATTTTTTTGACCACCTGCCTGTTTGCGGGTTGGCCGCCGCTTTATCACCGACCGCCAGGGTCAGATTGACCCCCATAATCTCTTTCTGCAACAACTTCTCCAAGGAGTTTGAGTGTCCTGTGATGAGCTGCCACAAATCACTTTTACCTATGGTATCTGTGAGGTACTGCTAGCTGGCCAGGGGGGTTAGGCTGACAGCTGGCACACTATTTGGGATCATACTCAGTCTCCCATGTTCAGTGGTGCTGCTGGCCAAAACTCAGCAATCTCATTATTTTGGTGAGAGTCTCATGACAGGGGGTATGGTGGATGTGATGGCTGTGTCTGTGGGTGTTTGGGTGGTGTCTGGAGGTATGGTGAATGTGGTTGCTGTGCTTGTGGGTATTGGGGTGGTGTCTGAGGGTAACGTGGATCTGGCGGCTGTGTCTGTGGGTGTTGGGATGGTGTCTGGGGGTATTGTGGATGTGGTGATGTTTGTGAGTGGGATGAGTGACTATTAAGTGCTTGCTTGTTTGTGTGCCTTGTGGTGTTTGTGCTTATGTGTGCTGCTTGTGACTGTTACGATGTGTGCAAGTGTATGTTTGAGTGTGCTTTAGACAGGTGTGAGAATATGGAAATTGGATAACAGGAAGAGAAAGGTGGTGGGGGGGTTTGTGGAGGGTGGAAGGTTGCCGTGAAGGAGGAGACCAGAGCCTGAAATTATCTCTATAGTCCAGACATAGCACTGTGAATAACTTCCAGGTATGCAAACATCTGTTGGAGATAGGTGCTCTGTACCTAGATGGCATGCAGAATGGCAGTCTGACCCACAGAGATGCTCCTGAGAAGGTCAATAGCCTCCTCACTCAAAGCGTCAAGGGTGGCAGGAGGTGAGGTGCCTGGCATGAAGGAGGTGGCTCCCCTCCTGGGGCCCTTCCAACTGGGTGGGAAGCAACAGGGAGGGTCGAGATGGAACTGGGATTGGCAGACATGGAAGGAGCAGGTGTAGGTCCTGAGTGTTCTGCTACCCCTGGTAATTGTCCACTGCAGGTCAACTCACAGAAGATGATGTAGAGCAGTCTCCTCAACAGCACTCACCACACCCTTTGGACCACTGGGTCCCTCCGTGCCTGATGTTTCGTGGCCAGAGCTACCGTGGTCAGCTGCATCCCCACTGATGTCCACTCTGTCTCCTCCACTTACCTGTGATGATCCTGAAATGACAAATACAATTAGGGTCGGTCCATGTGCCTGAACACACTTAAGCAACAGCTTTGATTACAAAACATTACCATAATGTACAGTAGCCCACAGCCATAAGGTCCTCCGAAGTGCCTCCAACATTTGCAACACCACATGCATGCATATTACAGGAACTGTAAACACTTGAAAATCAGAATCACAGACAACTTCAATTGCATGAGTGAAGTTGTCCAAAGACAATACCCATAGATCACGTAGGAGATCTCATCACTTTGAGTGGTTTGACTCCTATACCATCCCTCACTAACCTGTTGGCATCAAATATAATGGCAATGCCAAGAACATTCTCACAGATTCCATACAAGGTCCTGCAGTCAGCAAATGTTCATATATACAATACTACATCATGATAAAATGATGGGCAAATAATCCAGCCATGTTGCAGAAAGAAGTACAGTAGCCTGAAGAAGATGATGTGAAAACACCGGACACACTGTAAAACTTACCAATGGTAACTTCACAGTATGTACATTGTCTAAATAGTCTAATGGAAATAGTACTAATGTTCCTTTGCTAGAAAACACATCTTGCACAGAAAAGTATTCTTAAGACAATTTGGTGAAAATGTCTAGGTGATTTGTCTACAAATATTCAAAGCACAATGAATCAGCTAGGCCTGGGGAAATTGCCTGTTTCGATTGGTACTGCTGAGGAAACCCTTCTCATATTGCATACCTAAAAGGCAATAGTCCATTGAATGTTGTTGTGGCTCAGGGAATCTCCAATATCTGAAGAGGGCCTTTAACATGTTTCTCAATAGGAAGGCACATCTCTGTACCTGTTTGTCATGCAAACACAGATTCCATTGGATTACTGACTGTACACACTCACATATGATTCCAACATTTATACATGCCACTCCCTGATGCATGTCAGCAGTCAGGTAAAGAACCTTCAACAACTGATGTGTGCAAAGCAGTTAGCCAAATGATTGAATATCAATGGCATGGGAAAACACATTGTGAGTAAATACTGTAGGTCTACCTGTCATGTCCTTCATTGCTTCTGATATTTTTCATGATAAATGACATGGCGTAATGGGTTAGGGTATGTGTGACCCAACAAGCAATGTTGAAACACTCTTGTCTGTGGTACCATTTGAACGGTATACCCATCATATACAACTATTTTCCGGGAGATTTTGGCATGGACACATATGTGATGGAATCAGACATCATCCCTTGTATACAGGTGGATCATGTAATGAAACGGTAGTTGGAATGATAATACAAAAGTGCAAGGTACAAATGCTACCATGTAGGCAAAATACTAATGCAGACAGTGAGGTTACCTAAACCATGTAACTGTAAATATCCTACTTACAAAGGGAAGCTATTGTTCAGTGACTACACACAAAGGACAATGTATGCCATGTTACATGTATGATGGCTACCATCACATGAGAGACAGTAGTGAGGCACCAGCACTCTTGACACAAGGAAGACAAGTGGCCTGTTGCGTACGGATGCCAATTTACTCTCTTGAGCTGACACATGGCTAAGTACATTGATCTGGTATCTCATGTAGTTTGATGTTGGGGCTGACACACTGAAGACAAGTGGACTGTTGGGTATAAATGACACCCACAACATGAAACAACATTAGATAATTGATCACTGCAGTCAGCCATGCGTCTGCCCAAGAGAGTAGATTGGTAGTAGAGTGTACTCTGTTGTGTCCCTGGCCACTAGGACAATAGGCAAGGCACATCACCTTGCACCAACTGCCATGCCCACACAGACAATAGCTCATCTTGTGTATCACACATTGGTTATCTCCAATATTCATGGGGAGATGGCTGCCTCCAACACATGATCCTGGCAATGTAACAGGTATGAATCTGCCCAAGACTCTCCTCCATGTAACTGGTGTGATTCCCTCAGATGCCCTTCAAGCTTCAGGTAGGCCACCACCAGTATGTGCCCATCGGGAGGTCAGGGTCTGGAGAGTGCATTGCCCACATTTGGAGGACAGCCACAGCTGGACCTTTGTGATCTCCCACCTTTTGCAACAGTGGACACTCTGCCAGCAATAGACCCCCAGGGACGGCACCTTTCAGGCAATGCCTCCCTGAATCTCTTGCTTCTGATACGCGTTGACCTGTATGGATGCAATAGACAAATGAAGAAATCACAATTTCACTTTTTTCGTATAACTGGTTGTTCAACACACATTTTGAAAACACCTAGCACAAGCATTTTGTAATTGTTAACAACAACATGTATAAAGCACACATGGGGATAAGTACAGGACATTAATACATTCTTTGGATTCATCTGCTGACTATTCACAAACCTGGTCATGACGTACACTGACTAAACAAGCCCACCGACATCATGTAGCCCAGGGCAAAGAAACATGCACGGTGATGTGAGCCACTAGGAAACACAACACACCATTGTAACCTTCTGAAGGGTAACATACTTGTGCATGACTATACAGCCACCTTTACATCCAGGTACCTTGACACTCTGCACATGGTCTATACAGGCAACTACCATGGTACGGACTACACCCTAAGACTTAGGTGACAATGAAAGGGCGGGCATGGGTGTCACTGAAAACCACTTCTCTGTGGATGTGTGGACATGTGGTCTACATGATGGAATCTAATACCACTTTTCAGTGGGTTTGTGTGGTATGTACTGGTATCACAGGAGATACCTCTTACCAAATGTGTCACTACTACAGTAATGACATTCAACATACCAAAGTATGTTTGCTCTGATTGCTTTCATGCAACAAAGCTAGTGATTCACATATCATGATCTCCCCTGTATGAACCAACTATCTGCACTTTGGGTTTGTAACTTGTGCAATAGGACTGCACTGTACAAACATGACTTCTGGAAAGGTGACAACAGACCTGTGGGAGGAAGGGGCCTGCCATTAGTCAATGACACACACTGGCAATGAGGGTCAATGGAAAGAAGTACCAGGTCAGGTGGTTACCTCAGTCCCCATTCATAATATGGTCAATGTAAAATCATTCAGGCCAAATCTTTTGTCTGAAGAATCATTTTGGCCACATCAAATGATCAGAAGGTCAGTGGGCCCAGTGCCTCAGCTGCATAGACACAGTTACTGTGCACCAACCTGGGCTATGTCCCATAATGTGAATTCTCTCTGAAGGCTGAGCATATAGAACCTGCACAGACATTACATTTCCACCACTTTCATGCATGACAGTACATCCTGTGGCCATCCTATATGTGAGTTCAGGGTTGTGTGGCACTCTAAATGGCTCAGTGAGTTTTACATTTGTCTTATACCACAGTTTGCCACGGCCCGATCTGGGCTCAATGATTTATGGGACTTTACACATTGCTAACAAAATCCTCAACTGACTCAAGCATTATACATACACTGCTCATGCTGAAATGCAAGTACATTTACTGTGTTATTTACCATCATCAGATCATCAGATATATCATTGTTTGGCTGTAAAGTTTACTTCCATAGATGTGTGAATGCAACACAAGGAGGATCTATGGCTTATAACATAACACAATGGTCATTTGAAACACTTAGGCCCTCATTACAACTTTGACGGGCGGCGGAGGCCGCCCGCTAAAGTTGCACCGCAGGAATACCGCACCGCGGTCTGAAGACCGCGGCCGGCATTCCAAGTTTTCCACTGGGCTGGCGGGCGGCCGCCGAAAGGCCGCCCGCCAGCCCAGGGGAAAACGACCTTCCCACCATGAAGCCGGCTCGTAATCGAGCCGGCGGAGTGGGAAGGTGCGACGGGTGCTACTGCACCCGTCGTGTATTTCACTGTCTGCTATGCAGACAGTGAAATACAAGCGGGGCCATCTTACGGGGGCCCCGCGACTCCCCCTCCCGCCATCCGGTAAAGTCAGTAATTCTTCAAACCAGGGTGTACATGTACTCCACGTATGCGGTCATCACTGTCGATGAGCATAAACATTGGGCCACACCCATCACAGTCAACAACGTTAGCCTATGGCTGTGTCTGCCATGGTTAAAACAGCCCACTGCATGGTCAACTTCCGCTGGTGGTAGGAGTTTACTCAAGTTCAATAAACGAGCTCAGGAGTCTGCCATTTTGGCAGTTAAAACTACTGCTAGGTGACTGTTAAATGTGTTGCAACATCTATTAATGTGTAGTAACATCTCAACATATGTAAAGCTCCCTTGGTATGTAGACTCTCCTGAACAATCATCAGTGTAGTGTGTTGCTGGTCACAGATGCCATATAATCGCGATGCACTGTACCCCACCGGTGACGGTATTTTTGATGGTTGAAGCATAGTTTGTAATATCAAGTGGCACAAGAAGAGCTGATAGGTGTGTTATGTGCACATATAGGTTGCAGTCACATGTCTAGACAACCATGGGGATCAAATCTGGACCTTGAGTAGCAGACAGTTCTGATGTATGATGGGTGTAATGTATTTTCAGTCAGTTATGTTTTGTCACATGACTTTGGTCTCACTCATCAGATATGTTGATCAGGACACAGTGACTAATGCTCCAACTCATTTGATTCCACATATAGGTACCCTGATAGAGGGAGGAAGTGACAATCTCCAGTCTACCTTCCATTTCCAGAGCTTCAGACCATCGAAAAACATAATGCAATAAAGCAGCTCTGTCTGAATAGACAAACAATCCACAATTTATGCCGTCAGTTGGAGCCAGATTTCATGCCTACAAACACTAATCAGACATGTATACCACACTTTGTGAGCCTCATGCCAGTATTACACTTCCTGCCCACTGGGGCCTTTCAATAAACAGTGGCTATATCTGGCGGTATGTCACAACAAATGTCCAGCGATGTTTTCCATGATGTGCTACGAGCAGTGATGAAACACATTGTCAGCTATATCAGATTTCTCAGCCTTGAGGATTTAGCCAATGTGAAGGTTGGCTTCTATGGATTTGTTTGCATGCCACATGTGGTGGGAGCCATTGATGGCATCCCTATTGCATTTGTACCACCCGATGTGAGTGAGCAAGTCTATTGAAACAGGAAGCCCTTTCATTCTATCAACGTGTAAGTTGTCTGCTTGTCAGATCTGTATATTTCCAACGTCTGTTCCCAGTTCCCAGGTTCAGCCCATGATTTTTTTTTACAGCACTATATCCCAGTTGATGTCACAACTGGAACCGGAGAGGCCAAATGAAGATGATAGTGGTAAAGAAGGAGCTGAATTGCAACAAGATCTCATTGACAACTTATCTTCATAAGTGTAAGTATGCCATTAGATGTCATGATTTTGACTGTTCAATGAACTCTTATTGTGATGATGTGAGGAGTATGTTTTCCAAAATTTTAGGAGGCTGAAGCTCTGACAAAATCTGGCAAAGGGTGTTTGGTAAGGACGGTTTTGAGACATTCTCATTTTGTTTATGGTGCATTGTTTGTGTCAGATTTTTGTCATGACCTGAGTTCGCCAGACATTTGCTGTGTTAATTGTGTTATATGTATGGTTTCATAGCTAAACCCTTTGTTTTGGTGTTATCTTAGGTACCTTCACCATGGCATCTTCATTTGGATATTTCAGAGTTGTGACATTAGCAGGTATGTGATGCTGTAGGAAGATACGAAGTGGACATGGATTGTTCCTGGGAATGTATGTCACAGATTTTGGGTGCACAAAACCTGTGCCAAGACAGCTTGCACTGTGATAGGATGGAAGTTAAGAAGACTCCACTTGACTCATTGCTTGTCGAGTGGTGGACATGTTACATTATCTGTGTCATCATATACTCAGACAATATGCATTTGCAGACCTAAGCCATGTTAGTTTCCCTTAACATTGTCTAAAATCTCTTTTTGTATGAACTGTATGTAGCTGGTAATGTGTTTCATCGCTGTAGGCCAACGTGCCTGTGGCACATCAATGACATTTGTTTGTGTCATACCACCAGATCAGAAGCACTGGATTGTAATGACCCTGTGATCAGAAGCTGTTATACTGCCATCTGTCTGAGTCTTGCTTTATATGATGTTGGATTCACTTTGTGAGGTAGGTGATATGGCTCCAGATGATGGCAGCAACCAAATAACTTTTTGCCTATTCTACAGGACAATGTCTGAT
Organism: Pleurodeles waltl; assembly: GCF_031143425.1. Taxonomy (NCBI): domain Eukaryota; kingdom Metazoa; phylum Chordata; class Amphibia; order Caudata; family Salamandridae; genus Pleurodeles; species Pleurodeles waltl. Next base: position 779,226,562 of record NC_090443.1, on the reverse strand, counting down.
ATATCCCTTCGTTCCATGTTCTGGAGGTCTGTACCTGTAAATTATATAATTTACACAGTCTGAACATGTATGATTTTCCATATTTCTGACATCTTGACAGCCTATGATTGGGACAATGTGATAAAATCTTCTTAGAAAAGACACTTGTAAGTATGTGTTGGTGTGGCATGGTTGTGATCCTGAGCTAAACATTGTGTACATTCAACGTATTCCTGCTTCCACAAGAAGCTTGTTTTTTCATTGAACAGTTCACATGTTCTTACATATCTACATTGCTAAATGTGAAATTTAAGACAGCAGGCAATGGCTTTGTGACTGATGAATGTATTACAGTGCTAAGGGTGAAACCATACTTGTGGCAAAAAGTAACATAAATCAAAAGTGAAGGGGCCAGTCATGGTGAATGAAATCAGAGGAGTAGATGCCACACCATCGGAAGTCCAAACTCCAGAGTACTTCTCCCATCAGAAATGGAATGTGGTTCAGGATCAGTTCACGAAGTGAACGTGTGACACACGAAGGAGGACATTAAAGAGGAGGCTTTTTGCGGAAAGTGGTGGGTGTCTTGCCATGCGCACCTCCTGGATTTTTATATGAAAATCCCTGCTTGCGGGAAGGGGGTTTAACTGCTGCAGAGGCAGGGGGTGCCTGAGGGTGGTTGGTTCTCTGGCAGGGCCTTCCTTCCTATGTCTCCCACAGATGAACTTGGGCTTGATGCAGTTGACCCACATGAAGGGGTAGATGATGGTGAAAAAGCCCTGCTCATGGTTGTATGGATGACCCTCAGCACCCCTGTTAGGCTGCCCATGTTGGAGTTATGGGCCTCCATATGTTCGTTCATGTTCACTCTACAGCTCCTGAATTTCCCAGAGTTCAGTTAGCACCTCGTCCATCACGCCTTGGGACTCATGATAGGCCCACAAGAACCGGTTCATGGTATTCTAGTCATGAGTGGCCTTAATCTACCGGACCACAGCATGCCTCCCACAGACCCTACCCCCACAAGCCTGTGCCCTTGGCACAGGGTGCCATCTCAAAATGGGTGCTGGACCCTCAGTGTCAGGATTATTGATTTGCACCTCAGGACTGGAGGGCCCAAGATGGAAGCAACTGTGCTAGGTATGCAGGTTGAGGGCACGCTGTTGGCTGTGATATTGAAGCGACTGGGATGGGAGGTGTTGGTGGCACAGTGAGACTCACTGTTGCCGTCTGACCAGGATGCCCAGATGGGCCAGAATCGTCATTCACATCCACATGTCCAGGAGTGTCATAACCACTGAGGGCTTCATCCAATCTGATGAAGCACCTCAATGCCTTTGGAATACTTGATGTACAGACTTGCTAAGATGTCATTCCTGTCCTCAATAGATTTATTTTGGGATACCAGGACAAGAACAAGCTAGGTAGACAGACACATCTCTGAGTTGAACATGAGATGTAGATTGCTCATTCCCATTGAAGTGAAAATCATTTAAGAGATGACACACAGGTGTGCTTGGACATGTGTAGAAAGGCCTGTTGGTTTGACATAGAGAAACAGGGCCTCCTGATAGTTGTAGTCATGTCACTTGCCGACTTCCCATACTGCAAAAATGCTAAACTCCCAGGGGAGGGTACATCATTTGAGAGATGGCACACAGGTGTACTTAGAAAAGTGCAGAAGGGCCTGTTGGTTTAAGGAAAAGAAAAAGGGTCTCCTTGTAGCTATAGTCATATCACTCTCTGTAATTCTTGACACTTGACACATTTTTAGTCTAATATATATGTTGCCACATTGCAGTTAGGTTGAACCATACATTTACATGCTGACACATACCATGGGACTTAGGATGATCTTTGAATTTTGAAATGCTTACAGACTCCATTCTAACATAGGGCATGTAATGGGGATTTATACCTGTGATGTTATGTACGACAATGCACATTGACAAGCATACATCTCTGTTACTCTGGGAACTGCATGTTGAGAAAGTAGATGAACAACACAGCGGCAAAAGGTGAGATGTGAGCATACAGGACATTGAAAATTCATAACAGTTTTTCTGTTGTAACTTACCATACTCTGCTCCCCCAGCTATTCCTGTCAAGCTCTCGGGATGCAGGATGGCCAAGACATTTTCCTCCTAGGGAAAGAGTGGGAATGGGGCATTGGGATAACCTCTACCACCAGTCTTATTGGCCTCAATGTGTTGCTGGAGGCCAGGGAGTTACGTCTTTCCCCTCAGGTCATACCACCTCTTCCTAATGTCCTCCTTTGTGTGCAGGGTGGTGCCTACAGAATTCATTCTGTCGATCTTCCTTTGCTACATTTCCATTTTCTTACTGAGAGGAGTATGCTGGACTTGGGCTCAAAACAATTGTGCCTCTGCTTTTATGATATAACCCACCATGACTCTCAAATCATCTTCAGAAAAATTTTGATTTTTGGGACTTTACATGGATGTAAATTAAAGTGGGTGACATGACTTACTTAACAAAAAAAGTGATATAGGGAGTAAATGGACAAAAGTGTGTGAAAGGTGTTAAGTGAATGGCAAAAAAAGGGGGGCCTCATCTATCAATGATGAAAAAATGGTGAGCTCTGGTTTCTTTCTTGCAGTGCTGCAGTGGAGAGGAAAAGAATCATGCCCACCGTATGATTTGCAAGTGTGTTCTCTGGGCCTATGCATGTCAGTTGTGTTGTTTTTTAATCCATCCAATGGCCCCTTGTCTGCTGCTTTGCTTAAACAACCATCAGCTAACTGCTGCAAGGATACTGCAACGTCGTCTGTGTTTTTGTAATAGACTAGGCAGTACCCCAGCTATGACAGGGACAGAGTATGCACCCGCAAAATTGCAGGCCGCTGCACAGCTGGCAGGCAGCCATTTGTTTTGCCGGTCAACAGTTCAGCCTGCATACATTGTAATATGGTGGTCTGGAGACCATTGATGCAGCGTTCGTCTTGGGACTTCCACCACAGCGGTCTGGTGGTCTGGTATTCAGACCAACAAACCCGTAATCAGGCCCTTTGTCTTTATTTACTGAAATAATGGAAATAAAGAAAAATTATTAATAATAATTATTTGTAGTTAATATACATTTAAATAGACATTATTGTGTTATTTTTGTGTTTCTTTGCTTTTAAGTGAAGTTTTGTCTTCTTGGCAACTTTTTTCAGCAAGGTTCTTTTTAAACAGGTGTTTATTTGGAAGATAAGAGGTAGTTTTATTTTTTTGCATGTATTACATTTTTGTGGGCAGATTTGAGAAAAGTGGTGCGGCACTCAGTTCAGTGTCACTTTCCTTGCCCCCCCTTAGTGTACCTCTTACTACCACCATGTGTATGCTGTATTTAAAATTCGGTGCACCATGGTGCAAGGTAGGGAGCAATAGCATCAGCATTTTTTATGCTATTGATGTACTGTTCAGGGTTAGCGCCACAATATTGGTGCTAACCCAGAACAGTACATAGGGGCTCATTATAAATAATGGTCTGCCCCTTTTTAACACCTGCTCTGAGCAGGCATTAAACATGGCAAAAGAAATGGTGCAAAGAAATCTAACAGATTTCTTTGCGCCATTTTTTAGCCCTCCGCCCCCCCCCCCACCCGGAGCAGGCATACTGTTGCGCAAACGGTCACAAAGTGGCGCAAGGCATGCATTGCCCAATTTGTAAATCTGGTGCAGCGTTTCTGGGGTCATTGGCCCACAGTAGCATCAAACAAATGACACTAATATAGTGCAAGGAAGAGCTAGACCCTCTTAAATCTGGGCCTTGATACTTAAGATCCTTTAGGTTGTTTTAGTACATTGAAAGCATTTTCTGCTGGTCTATGAGGTTTTTTTGTTGATGGACTGCAGTTGTAGATTGAGTAATCTGTAGAAAAGGATAAATGTTAAATCATTTGTTAGTGACTGTATATTAAGAATTAGGGCCTGATTATGAGTTTGTTGGTTGCATACCGTACTGCTGCAGTGGTGATCCCAAGAAGACCGCCATCAATGCGGGTGGCGAGAGGCTGGTGGTGGAGGCAGTACCGTGGTGGTCTTTTATCCGTGTACCCAAATATATCGTAATATGGCAGTCAGACTGCCAACACTGTGGTGATGATTCCGCTGCCACAACTGTACCAAGAGAGCCATACTTGTAAATTAGGCCCTTCATTTTCAAAGGTGAAATTAATTAAGTTGACATTTTTAGTATAATTTTTACTTACTTGGATAAGTGGATGTATAGTTGAATATGTTGTAGTCTTCTCTTTTGTAGGCAAAATCTGGTAGAGTTTCATCCTCTTGAAATTTTTTGCATTTTTGGACTCATTGTTTTGGTTAAATTACTGATTGGTTGCTTTTGTTTCCTTTGAGTCATCCTTTTATTTATGTACTTATTTGGAGAATGCTAATTCAAGGTTTTTATGTTTGTATTCGAGGTAACATTTGATTTAAGGTTATATGTATTTGTTTTAAGTAAATAAATATTTTAGTTGCAAAAATATAAATGTCATATGTAAGTGGGATGTAAATATGTGTAATGTAGTATTTAGAGGTGTTTCATGTCAATATATTTGTAATTTAAAGTTTTTGGGCCAGTAAAATATTATATTTTATTTATAAGTTAAGGGCCAGATGTATCATGCTCCTGGTTTGCATTTCTTAAATAGCTAATTTTAAGAAATCGCTATTTTAGAAATGCAAAATGCGATGTAACAAAATTGTGAGTTGGTAATAGCGATTACTTAAAATTTGCAAATGCAATTTGCGAGTAGCAAATACTGAATCGAAAAAAAATAGCGATTCGGTATTTGAAAATCGCAAATTGCGAAAACGGCAAACCAGAACAGCCTGATGACATCACAACCAGGAAGTGAGTCAGCCCGTGCTGTTTACAGGAGCCACACCCACAGGAGAAGGCAGAGAGACACAGCCCAGCACCAGGGAGTCAGCTTTGTGAGCCAGCCAGGACCAAACGTCAACATGGCCAATCGTGGGAATGTGAAGGAGAAAAGAGACAAGAAGCGCAAGCTCAAATTCAGTGAGCAGGAATTGGAGGTGCTCATTGAGGAGGTGGTCAGGAACTATGACACACATTTGGGAAGAACTCACTCCAGTTACCTGAAAGTGAGAAGAGGAAACTGTGTTCAGAAATCCAGACAAAAATATGCGCAGTGGGTGTTGAGCAGCGCACTGTTGAGGAGATACGCAAGCAATGGTATGACTTGCGTTCCCGTGCCAAAGACAGGGTAGACAGGAGGCTAAAGGAGGCAAGGAACACCGGAGGAGGACCACCCACCCAGACACCGTCCACACCAATGGAAGACATGGTGGAGTCCACACTGCTTCCTGATGCTCTCAGTGGTGTCACTGACATTGACACCTCAGGCACACCCAGCACCAGCAAAGGTAAGGGCAGTTATGATGTGTTTCCCCATATGTGCATGTACAAATGCCCCTTAGAAAATAGCTATTAGTTTGATGCATTGTGATAAGTAGGCCATGCCCCATCTAACATAAGACGCAACAATGCCTTATGGGGGAGGTCCACAACCCTAAAGTGCAAATACCACATAAATAGCAAGTTAGTGTTCAGCCACACAGAGGAACAATACACACAACTCACAGTGATATGATGTCAGTGTACATTTATGACTACTGTGCAACATTTTGATGATATATTCATAAATGACATACTGCACATTGTCGTTGCAGATGTCCCGGCACCTGCTGCAGCAGAAGAGGGAATTGTGGGGGATGGCGAAACACAGCCACAGTCCGACTCAAACACCAGTGAGTCTTTCAGTATTGCACCAACTAGCCGCAGGGCAAGGGTGTTACCTCTCTCAGAGTATAACCTGGACTCAGATGAAATTGCGGATGAAGTCCCCACACCACCCCCAGAGGCTAGATCCACAGGAAGACAGCAGTCCCTGCCCCAGCGCCAGTCAACTCCCCTCAGGAGGCATCACAAAGCAGGCAGACAGTGCACAGATGAAGGAGAGGGCCCATCTATCTTTGGCGACCTTGAAGCTTCCATGCTGAAAGTGCAGCGCCTGGAATGCAAACACATGAGGTCAATGCAGAGGCAGTTGGTGTCAATCGATCATAACATGGCTGCAATACACAGGCAGTTTGAGTCTCACAGTGACAATATGGGAGTACTGCACAAGCAGTTGGATGCACTCAATGAAAACATTGGATGAATGCACAAGCAGTTGAAGCCTCTCAATGAGGGACAGCAAACAGCATCAGAAGACACAAAGGAATTGACAAACGCCATTAGGGACCTCTGCAATGAGAGTCAGCAGGAGCATGTCAGCCACCGTAGACGGTATCACCAATTTATGGGAAGGTTTGATGGGTTCTGCGGATCGACCAATTGGCTCGGTAGCTCAACTGCCTTGATATCACGACGTGCTGTGAGCATACAGGTGGAGATGGCACATTGCAGTCAGGACGTTGCACAGGGATTGATGCAAATAACCAATGTTCTGGATGTAATGCAGACAGCACGCAGTGCTACAAATAGCGAACTCGTGGTGAGGATAGTGAGGAGCACTTTAGCCTCAGCAGTCTTTCAGCCCCTGTGATAGATCCTAGGCATCGCAGTAGCAGACACAGTACTGTCTCGGAACCCACTACAAGAGGTGCCAGTGAGGCCACTGAGCACTCAAGTGGAGTACGTAGACGTAGGAAGTAATGTTGAGGGCTACAGGGGACTACCGTAACATGTAGCAATACAGTTATACTATGATGCTAATAGTGTGACACTGTTAATCGCACATGTTTGCCTATAGTTCTTGGCTAGGTCCTATTGACACATACGTTACTTGAAGTCAAGGTAATAAAGTGGCTAAGTACTGAAATACATAATATTGAAGTGGTGTTGTCATTACTCACATCAGAAATGGTTGCGCGTGATGTCAACATGCCTTTGCCTGCCCTCTGCTGCACTGCTCCTGTCTAATTGGTGAAGGGGTGGTAAGGGATCACCATCCTCATCTGAGTCCGGCTCCCTGGGTTCCACAGGTATGCCCCTTGTTGTTGCAATGTTGTGCAACATAGCACATGTAGCCACAATTTTGCAGATTGTCTCTGGGCTGTATTGTAGTGCACCTCCACTCTTATGGATGCACCTAAAGCGGCTCTTCAGCAGTCCGAAGGTCCGCTCCACCACACTGCGGGTTGCCCTGTGTGCATCATTGTACCTCCTCTCTGCTGGTGTTGCAGGGCTCAGGTAGGGCGTCAGTATATAGGTCCGCACTGTGTAGGCACTGCCTCCTGGAATGAACAGAGAGTAAAATGAGTACTTGTGATATCTGACGTCACATTTACATCAAGGCAACATTTTAAACCATCAATTCACCCAGTTGATATCCTTCGCCAAATTCAGCAGCTAGTAGTCTTGTGTGAATCCCACTGTGGCAAAAGATGTATGAGTCATGTGTGCTACCTGGGTATCTGGCCACGAGATCGGTTATGATGTTGGAGGCATTGCTAATCACCTGTATGTTCATGGAATGATGGTTCTTACGGTTCAATACACATACTCAGCTGCCGATGGTGGACAGATTGCTACATGTGTCCCATCGATGGCACCTATGACATGTGGGAATTGTGCAATCTGGTAGAAATGTATTTTCGTATGTTGTAGTTCCTGTGGGGTGTTGGGGAATCGTATGTGTTCTTGTATTTTGCTAAGCATAGCACTGAGAAATGCATTGAAGAAGCGTGAGAGAGCACTCTGTGAGACCCCTCCAGCTGCTGCTATGACCCCTTGATAGCTCCCTGAAGCTAATAGGTGCAGGGAGCAAACTACCTGCATATGGGTGGTTATACTATTGGTCCTGTGTGGTGCGCTGCAGTATGGGTTGCAGATCAGCTATCAGGTCAAGTATCATGGCTGAGCTTAACCTGTACTTCTCATAAATGTCCTCCTCTGTCTGGTCAAAAAGGGTTATGCGCACTCTGAAAATGCGCTCCTGTCTCCTCCTTCCTCTCCTCAAACCTGCCAAGATCCTCATTCTCCTCGCCATCACATGTGTAGCCAATGGCATTTTCCAAAGCCATTGTGGAAAAGAGGCTGTAATTCTGGGCCTCTTTATATAGGTTGCACCTGGTTACCACCTGATTTCAATTTGTGGTAAATTGCATGTGCAAAAGCCCATTCTGCAAATATTCGCAATTTGCAATTTTTTGTTGCATCACATTGGGATACGGAATTTGCGTTTCCCAATCAGCGTATCGCAAATTGCGTCAAGATTTTGCAGATCGCTATCTACTAATCGCAAATTTATGTAACAATTTGCAGAACACAAATAGCGATTCAGTAATTCATGTCACTATTTGCGATACGATGTTTGCGACACGCAAAATCATGCCACAGTCGCAAATAACTGCTATTTTAGTGATTCCTTATTTTCACACTGTGAATGCCTTTCAAACATCGCATATGCCATTTTTGCATTCGCAAACGGCCGAATTTTGGGCCAGATGTATGAAAATATTTTGCACTTGCAAACGGTAAAATCGGCCGTTTGCGAGTGCAAAATAGTGGTCTGCAATGCATGAAAGGCATTCGCAGACCACAAAGTAGAAATCGCAAAAATTGAGATTTTTTGCATTGCGACCTGGATTTTGCGAATCGCAATTTGCGATTCGCAAAATCCAGGTAGCAAGGCAATGCTGCAAAAAATCGCAAATTGCGATTTTTCACAGAATGGTATTTTGCACATGCAAAATACCATGATCTGCAACCAGGTGGTAACCTGGTGCAAAATGGTGCAAAATTTAAAAATGCAGTAAAACTGCATTTTTAAATTTAACATGTAAAGCACACATGCCCTTTTGGCATGTGTGTACCTTACATGTTCAAAAAAACAAATTGGGGTGCAGGAGAGGGGGCCTTAGGCCCCCAGCACCCTGGCCTTTTGCATTTCCAAAATTGTGACTTCTGGTTCAGGCCCATAGCTGCGAATGGGGCCGGTATCGCAATTTGCGATTCGGTAATAGCATTTGCAATATTTAAGAAATTGCTATTACCGATTCGCAAATGTGATACATGGCCCTTTGCGAGTCGGTAATAGCGATTTCTTAAAAGTCACTATTACCGAATCGCAATGGGCCGTGATCATACATCTGGCACTTCGCGATTTGCACCAATGCAAAAATGTTAGATACATCTGGCCCTAAATATTTTATTGTGGGATATTTGTGTTGCTGTTTATCAGTTTATATTTTATATTTTCCGTTTTTTACACTGGTATTTATAATTTTATTTAGGGAGATTTTTTTCATCTATATTGTTGGTTTAATATTTTTTTATATAATCTATGGTTAGTTATAAGTCACTGTATTTTTGTTTCCGATATTTTTGTTTTCAGTATAGGTTAGTTTAGATATTGTTGTCAATTTTTTTGTGTGCAATAGTTGTGCTTTTTTTTTTAATCAAGTATAGTGTTTTTATATTTTTTTAATGATATTAATGTCTTGATAAGTTTGTAGGTCATTTGTTGTATCGATATTATGTCTCTGAACATTACCTTTCAATCGCTTCTGGAGAAGCAACTGGAGAGGTAGTCAGTGGCTATGCTGTATAATGATTTGTGAATTCAGTCCTTTGTTTAAGAGAAAACTGGTGGGGACAACTCAGGGCTTTGGAAGTGTGATCAGACCATTTCAACCTAAAGATGAAGGAGACATCAACAAGTTTTGTTCAGTGTAGTGTGATGCATGACTTGGTTAGTTAATCTCCATAGAAGGCATTGCAGTAATAAACACATAGTAGAACTACTCCTAAGGACATGGGAATAAATGCTTGTGACATAGATTAAAAAACATGTATTGGACTGCTGATCTGCACAATGCCTGGAACATATCTGACATCACAATGAAATCACTAATATATATTCCACTGTTATACAAGAATACTGAGAAGACAATGACATTGTATAGATAAATTCCAGTAATAACTTACTTGGGTGTGGTCACTTCTCCCTGCACGTGCAGAGCAAGCAAAATCTTTTTTGTTTTCTATAAGGATCCTCCCCTTTGGAGAATTAAGGCTGACTTGTCATTATCGGTTCCTGACTCGAGTTATATACTTTTGTGTGATAATGACATATTTGGTTGAAGTAGTAATGATTGCTGATCGACAATGGTTTGTAGCAAGATGTGTGGAGCACAAGTACTCCTCATAAGAGGTATCATTTTAGCAAAGATGGGATGTTTGATATGTCATTTCAGTTTTTTGTCTCCATAAACCCACCATCTATGATGCCGCCAAAGATCAGCGTTTGAAGAAGTTGCTCCTATTATTTGAGCATCAGCTCACAGTGAGATAGTATCCCAGTTCAGCGGAATGACATCTGTGTGGAAGAACAATCTGCCAGACCTTTAATTTTGCTGTCCCAGTGTTCTTTTCATTCCTGCTCTAGACAGTGATAACGGATATTGATTTTAAAGACCAGCAAAAAGTGGCCTAACATTTCTGATGGAGCTGGTAATGTGCTACAGGCTACATTGGAAACATAAATTGTAAAAAATAATTCTGCTGAATGACGTTTCACCCTGAGATGTCACCTGCTGCAGGCAGGCCAAGTCCAAGGACGAAATTCTGGAAGAAAACCATGTGGGAAACAGCACAGCAAATTTGATTTCTGCATGTTATTCCCCAAAAAGTTGTCATCACTGCTATATTCCTGCTCTTGCTAGGACTGCTGGCAATAGTAATTCCTTAGGGAGAAATCAAAAGGGATTATTATGATTGATCAATTGAAATCAGGGTACTGGTGACTTATATGGAGGCTTTAATGTTCAGATTGATCTTCAACATAAGGGATCACATAGATGAAGGGACTCCTGGGAGACCTTGTCCAAGACGCCTTCAGCTTGGAATCACAAACTGCTCTCTAAATCTGACCACCATCCTGAGTGTCAGATGTGAAGGAATGCATGCAAGCAGATTACTGTGTTTGGCTATCTACTTATACAGTGCTATTTGCTCACCTTTAAGCAATTCCTCTGCTGAAATTGGTTTGTCAAATTTATTTTTTTTTCATTAACAGTGACTGTAGGAGTCTTGCCCTCTATGTATTGTGCAAAACTAGACACAATGTGCAGGGTGTCCAGGCAGCCATACGTTGGTTTCCAGAAGTAAAAATTAGACCACCTACTGCTCGAATGTTTGAGGTAGCTGGTCAAGCAGTTAGGCTAATCCAGGAGAGATGCTAAGCATTTGTTGTACTCACAGTATCAATCATGCACCACACACACTCAGTAAATAACTCAAGACCAGAAATTATAAAAATACTTCAGATTTTTACATAATTTTTAAAACCAAAATGGTTAAATACGTTAAGTACTTTTTGAGTTTTGATTTTTCAAAGTTTCAATCAAGTTAGTATTTCTGTGTGTAATTAAGCACCAGAGAAATCAATGGAAGGCCACCTATGAAAACGTATATAAAATCACATAGGTGAGTTATCTGTCTCTTCTTTTGCAGAATTGTCGATAAGGTTGGTTGGCACTCCATGCCAGCTGGAGAGTCTTGGGAGACTCCCGGTTCCAGCGGGAGCAGTGCTAGAAAGTCTCTTGGCACAGGGCAACTAGGAGGGGCTAACTGGTAAAGGAGCTGGTTTGCAAGCTTAAAGGTGGTGCCTTTAGGTTCCCTTGGGCTGTCAACGTCGCAAGGGGTTAGGGATCCATAGTACACAGCTGGTTCCATGATGCAGGGCTCAGGGCAGCTGGATGCAGGGTGAGTTGGAGGTCTTGGAGGCTGTGTGCTCTGGAGCTCTTTGGAGCTGAAGGTAAGTCTTCTTCCGGGGGCCTTGCAGGACGATGAGGCTGCTCTGGTGGATGTTCCTGAAGTACATCAACTGTGGCTTCCACCTGGTCCAGTTGCAGCTCTAGGTGAGTTGTTTTTGCTGTTGTCTGACGTGCAGTGACCATTACCTGGGGTATTTGCACAACTCAGCCACGGGAAGGCACCATGCCACCAAAGATGACACACTTGTAGGACTCATATGGGCTGTTGTTGGTATGTTGTCAGGTCTGGCTGCTACTTCTGATTGTAGAGATATTGTCTGGTCAGTGAAGTGACCCTCACTGGTTTGCTGGTTCTTTGCAAGTTTCTTTGGTTCTTGAGTGGTGCCTTCACTCAGAGGGAGATCTCGGGCTATTGGTGAAGCCTGGAGGTCCTTTTGGTCTTCTGAGGTCAGTCTAGTGGTCAGCTCCTCTGCAGCGGCGATTGTCCGGACTCTGGTGCAGCAAGCAGGGGTCTTAGAGCCTCTTCCGAAGCAGCAGGACCTCTGTTCTCGTGCTGTTGGGTTCTTTGGTGCTGTCTTCTTTTCTTCCTGATAAATCTAGTTTCTTGGTCTAAGGTAGCCTACTAAATACTGAATTTAGTGGGTGTTTTAGGGGGAACCTGGTAGTGTCCAATGGACACTTACCCTTGGGTGGCTACACCCACTACAGTAACCATTTCCTGTGGGAAGGGTCACTACCCTAAACCTCATTGGCTACTTTCTTGCCATCCAACATAGAGGAAAATTAAATGGAGGGTCCACTTTGACTGCAAGCTTCTGGGGTGGTACAGGCTCAGTGAGACCCCGCTTACCACCCTTTGTGTGGCTTTCTGCCTTTGATCCTGCCAAACATGGAGGATGACAAAGGGGGAAGCCATCTGCTGCTAGCAGCAGGCCTAGGGGCTTGAGCTTCAAGGACAGTAGCCCTTTGAAGCTCTGCGCCAGGTGAGTGCACACTCCTGAGGAAGGGGGTGTTAGCTCTTCTACCCAGGAAGGGCATTGTCTTACAAAGGAGAGAGACAGGGATCTTCCACAAGGTTTGTACATTGGCTGTCTGGAGGTGGCATGCTGGATGGAACCACTCAGCAGCCATGCCAGTTAGGTCAGCTTTTGCAGGGGTCACCTCGAAGGTGTCCCCTGGGTACATTTCAGGATAAATCCAATACTGGTACCAGTTTGGATTTATCATCCTGACTTGTTTGATACCAAACCACCCCGGGTTAAGATTGGCCATCATGTTGCTGGGGAACTCTTGTTTGATCAATGTCCAGTACATGTACTTAAGGTGGCTGCTCTGTTCACTCACTATGTCCCAGGTTTGGCAAGGACACAATGGGGGCACACTGCTCCTGCAGCTATGCCCACATATGGTATGATGCACCCTGCCTTAGGGATGGAAGGCCTGCTAGAGGGGTGACTTACCAATAACATATGCAGTGCAGGGTGGACAGGGCACACAGGGAGAGTGCTATGTCGAGTTTGTCTTTTTAGGTTTCCCCTAGTACACTCATACTGCCATGGAAGTGCTAGGTGCATCTGGGGGTTCAGGGTGCTAGAGGGTGGCACAATCAATGCTGCTGCCCTCAGGGATCTACCCCTAACATCCCATGCCCTATGTACAGGTGTACCCATTTACTAGGGACTTACAGTGATATTTTAGAGTGTATCAAATTGTGCCAAGCATCACAACAGATTTAGAGAAAGAGCTCTGGCCCAGGGAGCCTGGTTAGCAGGGGCCCAGGGCACTACAACTTCTAGGACACATCAACATCAGTCAAAAAGTGGGGAGCTAACCATGCAAAAAGAGGCCTCCTCTTACAGTGACAAATGCACAAATGCTTTTGGAAACAGTGTATTTATGTTCTCAGACTAACAATAAGTGATTTATACATGCATAGATGCATAAGGTTTCTAAAGTATGAACCTAGCAAGGAAGCATGGAAGTGAGCACACTAGGTAGCAATAGTTGGTATAGAAACTATGCCATGTGAAGGAGGGTCACCTTACAGAAGACATGAGTCCAAATGTTATAAGGGCTTGTGTTGCCCTTGCGTCGAGCAAGGCGACGGAAGACAACACACAACCTTTAGTCAGAATTACTAAGCAGCACAAAGCCATCTTGTTTGGCTCTGCGTGGCTTAGTAGATTTAGAGTAATGCAAGGCAGGGCATGTCACTACCTTGCGTTACTCTGCATTGGGAAGGTGTTCCTGTATGTGGAGTGTGGACATTCCCATGCATCCCCCCATAGATTTTGGTGCATTCCCAGATTTACTAAGAAATGTAAACTTGGGAATGTGTCAAAATGGTACGCCATTTCAACAGTGGAGTAATGATGAGAAATGTTTATTTCACCATGTTATTTCCTTCTTCTACATGTGCTTTATTCTGCAGCACACACTGGGGAAAATGGCTCTAATGGGTATCCCATCCTTCACAATAGCAATCCTACTTGTACCACAAGCACACTTGCACTATGGCGTAGGGTGCCTGTGTTGGATTTAGGCTGTATACAGTGCACTAGCACCGAGAGAAAGCAGGAATTCACCATATTTTAGTTAATATGGTGAATTCATGCTCTCTTCTTTTGAAGGAGTGCAGCAAGTTGTCTTACTGCTTTGCATTGCATGAAATCCAATGTGAGGTATGGGGCATTATTCCAGATCCTGAGTGTACCGATGTAAAGGTTTGGCTCTTGTTTTGAGAGACTAAGAATCTCATTTAAGAGGCCATAGCGGCACATTGCGCTACAGAAGCATAATTATTTTTTTAAGCTCCAGTGGTGCAGTGTCCCAGCTCATATTTACAAGGCCATGCAAAGCCACCTTGCTTGGGTTTTCATGACCTTGTAAATATGGACCCCTTTGATGCATAACACTCACTGCATGAAAGAGGGGTTCCATTGGTGTTGCTTGGGATGTTCCCTTGCAACACCCATGGAACCCGAAGGAATCTGGTGCATTCCCAGATTTACCAGTCTGGGAATGAGTCTGATTCCTACACCACCTCAGGGTTGGCGTAAGAATTATGCCTCGTGGAGCAATATCTCCCCGTTATTTCCTCTTTCTATGTGTGCTGCATTCTGCAGCACACATAGAAAGAGGAAAGCACCTCTTGTGATTATATTTGTGCAGGTAGGTGTCCCTTCCTGCACAAAAACAATCATCCGGCAAACATAAGCATTCTTGCACAATGGTGCAAGGGTGCCTGCATTGGCGCTAGGCAGCAATTTGTGTACCAGTGCAAGGGGAGAGGACAGATATGCACTTCATGTTGTAGATACCGCACATTTCTGCCTTTTCCCAGTGGCGCAGGGTGGCATAGCAAGGCATTTGCTGTGCTGCCCTGTGCCACGGACCTCGTAAATGAGGCCCTAAGTTCTAAGTATCATGTGGTATCAATTTTTTTATGCTGCCATCCTAGGTGGGATAAGAAGATTGCATTTTAGCCCCTTTTCACGTTTCACATGGGACTGGTACTATGAATTGATTATTTCTAGTGGCAGCAGCATGATATTTCTGCATATTCAGTCTCTACATCAAGAAAACCTCATTTTCATTTTAGAATACACTTTTCTAACCGTAGTCATATTTTTGTGTTCACAGTTTCTTAGCAACTATAGTTTAATCAGTCTAGAAGTCAAATCCAGTGATAACAACTTTCTCTGTTCTATAATACTGTGAGTCATGCACCTAGCATTTGTTGAGTTTTAGAATGTGTTTAATAGAGGATACTAAAATAGCTTTTTTTTGTTTTCACATTGCCAATGTTCACACCTAGGAGCATCTTGGTTCTAAACTATACCTCTACCAAAAATAAAATGACAAAAATAAAATAGTAGCTTTAGAAGGAGATTAAAAGAACCGGATAGTCTTGGGTATTTTTCTCAAGCACTATTGTTTTGTATTCGACAGAGTTGAATAGCCAGATTATTTCAGAGTTTAGGTCGCTGATACTTTAGAAACATTCCTCTAGCAAAGGCAAACTTTAGTATGTGGTGCTGATAGCAAAGGAGAAGTGAGATTCAAGCAGTCTACCAGAAGAATGTATATGGAATCTATCTTTAAGACAGCAGATGACAGTGTAAAGATTTTGGGCCAAATTGGGCCTTTGTGACTGCAAAAAGGCTTTTTCCTGCTGTATCAAACTCGAATTGCAATTCAGTAATATGGAACTGAATCACAATTCGGGTCTGCAACCAAATACCTGTTTGTTATTTGGAAGGGGAGTTTTTAGGGTATCTCTTCCAAATACTGAATTGGAATCGTATGTTTTGCCACCGAATTTTGGTTATGAAATATTAATCTTTTATCACCTCCTCTAAGGAGGTGATAAGCTTTTCACACTTTTAGGGCCATATTTATACTCTGTTTGCGCAGGATTTGCGTCGTTTTTTTTTACGCAAATTCGACGCAAACGAACTCTATATTTATACTCTGCCGTTAGACGCGTCTAGCGCCAAAGTTCATGGAGTTTGCGTCATTTTTTAGCGTGGACACCTACTTTGCGTTAATGATATGCAAGGTAGGCGTTCCCTTCTAAAAAATTACTCCGAGGCATGTGCGCCGTATTTACACTCCCGGGCAAAAATGACGCCCGGGAGTGGGCGGGTCAAAAAAAATGACATCCAGGCGCTTTTGCGTCGTTTTTTAGCGCCTGGTCAGGGCAGGCGTTAAGGGACGTGTGGGCTCGGAAGGAGCCCAGAGGTGCCCTCCCATGCCCCCAGGGACACCCCCTGCCACCCTTGCCCACCCCAGGAGGACGGCCAAGGATGGAGGGACCCATCCCAGGGAACTTAAGGTAAGTTCAGGTAAGTATTATTATTTTTTTTTTGTGGCATAGGGGGGCCTGATTTGTGCCCCCCTGCATGCCACTATGCCCAATGACCATGCCCAGGGGACATAAGTCCCCTAGGCATGGACATTGGGCAAGGGGGCATGACTCCTGTCTTTGCTAAGACAGGAGTCATTTCAATGGGGGTTGGGAGTAAAAAAAAATGGCGCAAATCGGGTTGAGGCGAAAATTTTGCCTCAGCCTGACTTGCCCCATTTTCTGACGCCCAAGCTCCATATTCCCCTACGCCGGCGCTGCCTGGTGTAAGTCATTTTTTTTTACGCACACCAGGCAGCTCCGCCGGCTAACGCCGGCTAACGCCGGCTAACGTCATTGAATAAATACGGCGCCCGCATGGCGCTTCAGAATGGCGTTAGATTTTTTGACGCACAACTGCGTTGGCGCAGTTGTGCGTCGAAAAGTATAAATATGGCCCTTAGTTTTTTTGTGTTTAAATGCATCCTATTTTCCTTTCAATAAAACGGGTTGCAATTAAAGGGAAAAAAATGTTTTACCTAAAGCAATCAAAGACAGTGGCCTGCTGAACTCAGCAGGCCATCATCCCCGTGATGGTTGTGATTCCTGGGGCCAGATGTAGCAAACAGTTTGCGAGTCGCAAACCTGAGTTTGCTATGCAGAAATGCATTTTGCGAGTCAGAACCGACTCGTAAAATGCATTTCAGAGTCGCAAATAGGTAGGGGTGTTCCCTTCCTATTTGCGAGTCGCAGTGGTATGCAACTCCATTTGCGACCGCGTACGCAGTCGCAAATGGAGTCGCAGTTACCATCCACTTGAAGTGGATGGTAACCCACTCGCAAACGGGAAGGGGTCCCCATGGGACCCCTTCCCCTTTGTGACTGGACCCTAAATTATTTTTTCAGAGCAGGTAGTGGTCCAAGGGACCACTACCTGCCCTGAAAAAATCCGAAACAAAAGGTTTCGGTTTTTTTTTTTCAGTGCAGCTCGTTTTCCTTTAAGGAAAACGGGCTACACTTGAAAAAAAAAAAACTGCTTTATTTAAAAGCAGTCACGGACATGGAGGTCTGCTGACTACAGCAGGCCTCCATACCCGTGAGTGCCCATAGTCGCTATGGGGCCGCAAATTGCGACCCACCTCATTAATATTAATGAGGTGGGTCTTTGCGACCCCATAGCGACTCGCAGACGGTGTCTAGGACACCGTTCTGCATTGCAAATTGCGAGTTGCAATTTGCAAGTCGCTCGGACTCGCAAATTGCAAGTCGCAATTTGCAAAGTTGCTACATCTGGACCCTAGTGAGTCACATTTTGCGACCCACTTCATTAATGTTGACGAGGTAGGTTGAATTGCAGCACACTAAGAAACAATTGTTTGCCAACTGACCTATTAGTACATAGCTCAGGTCACAATTTTCCACTCTGGTCGCAAAAATACTCATCATACGTTGTAACTGGTATTTTGTGACCAGAGTTTAATAGAGCTGGCCATCAGACCTTAAAGTAGAGTGTGGCAGATGCAGCACATCTGCTAAAAGGGTTGGGATGTCCTGTTCACTCTTATTAGAGTGTTTAGGGCCTCTACACACTCAAAATAAGACAATGGGACACCCAGTGGTTGCATAATGCATAACACTGTAAATAGCAAATTCTATTTTATTGAGAATAACCGTTTCCCATACCAGTAGTACCTGAGGGCTTTCATGACTGAAAATTAAATATTAATTTGTAGGACTTTTGAAAGTGTAGTTTTAGGAAGGCTAAAAAAAGCCGTTTCAATAGTTGAGCTACGGGAATACGCAGGCTGACATAATATGTGAATTTAGGACTCTGGTAGGAAAGGGAGAACTTTACTTCAAAAAGTATATGCTTGTGAAAGCACTAAGATGACACGGAATTCAGCTGTGCTTTAAAGGAGACATCCTGGTTAAAATATATTGGTCAAGTATGTGGTCAAGGATTTATACGCACAAAGATTTATGCCACCAGGAATTAAAATGTAGTTCCAAGAGCAGTAGGAGCACCTACGAAAGTCGCTTTCATAACGAATCTTGGCAGTAGCGTTTGATTTTTCTTATGAGCAGCAAATTAGGTTTATTGCCATTGACTTTTTTCAAAATGATTTCTCACCCATCTAGATACCGCAGTGAGAAAAGTGTAGATTAAACTGTGACTGTATGGTTCTTTACTCGACACTTACAGGCATTTTGCAGGATGCGCATACGACAGTGCTGCGTAGCCAAAGGATCAAATCAATGTCGTTGGGAGTCTGACAATGGTATATTAAAGTATACACTTTGTATCATACAGCATTTGCTTTCTTCTGCAATGATTTTTAGTATAAAAGTATATTTTGATTCTTTCCCAAAAACGGGTAATGCAAGTACTGACGCTTGCTAAACACTGATTCCAAACTATATTTCTGACGAATGATTTATAGATCTACTTAGAGTTCAAAGTGATGATTGAGGCCGGAAGCCAAGGTGCAGACACACCACATCAACCTCCTGTTTCACTGTATCTCTGTCCATTGTTGATTGGGAAATATTCATGAGTGGAAGGTACTAGAGGTTCTGCTCTGTTGCACAATTTTTCTTGTCAAAATGTTCGTGTTATTTTTAAGATTTGCTGAGGATGTAGAAAGCATTGAGAGGCTGCCTCATCGTGGGGACGTTTGGTCAATTTGCCCTTAGATAAAAATGGCTGTGGTGAAAAAGGACTAGGTACCTGATTCTGATGGTAGTGAGATTTTTTTTTAACAGTAGAATAATGTATTGTTTTAAGTGAATAAAAACGATCACAATATTACCATCTACACAATAAAACGTAAAACATAAACACAACATAAAATACTTCATTTAAGTAGTTTTTCTTAAAAAAAAGAACAATTAATCTGGGGGACCAGAGGGTTAACTTAAGACCCTTTGTAATGGCCATTCTTCAGTTTCTGATGCCCCGGCTAATAAAGATTTTTTTCAGCATCAGGGTACAAGTGGTCTTTAAAAAGTGCAAATGCAAACCACATGAATGATGTCCTCCTTCGTTGTGCCACATAGCCAACATGATTTTGGGCCACTATATTTCGAAGATGGTTGATCTGCTAAGGATGGCAGGACACCAAACCTGATGACCATCAGTTTTGTTTTTAAATAAACTGAGGGCCGTATTTATACTCTGGTTGCGCCGAATTTGCGTCGTTTTTTTCGACGCAAATTCGACGCTAAACTAACGCCAACTAACGCCATATTTATACTATGGCGTTAGACGCTTCGGGCGCCAAAGTGCCCGGAGTGGGCGTCATTTTTTAGCGTGAACCCCTTCCTTGCGTTAATGATATGCAAGGGAGGCGTTCCCGTCTTAAAAAATGACTCCCAGGCCTTTACGTGGTATTTATACTCCCGGGCAAAAATGACGCCCGGGAGTGGGCGTGGCCAAAAACGGCGCTTTTGCGCCGCTTTTTAACGCCTGGGTCAGGCATGGCGTTAAGGGACAAGTGGGCTCAAAATGAGCCCAGAGGTGCCCTCCCCTGCCCCCAGGGACCCCCCTGCCACCCTTGCCCACCCCAGGAGGACACCCAAGGACGGAGGGACCCACCCCAGGGACATTCAGGTAAGTTCAGGTAAGTATTTTTTTTTTTTTTTTTAATAATTTTTTTTGGCATAGGGGGGCCTGATTTGTGCCCCCCTACATGCCACTATGCCCAATGACCATGCCCAGGGGACATAAGTCCCCTGGGCATGGCCATTGGGCAAGGGGGCATGACTCCTATCTTTACAATGATAGGAGTCATGTTGATGGGGGATGGGCGTCGAAAAAAAATGGCGCAAGTCGGGTTACGACGATTTTTTAGCGTCAACCTGACTTGCGCCATTTTAAGACGCCCTAACGTCATTTTTTCCCAACGCCGGAGCTGCCTGGTCTACGTGGTTTTTTTCCACGCACACCAGGCAGCGCCGGTCTGATTGCGCCGTCTAACGCCATTCCATAAATACGGCGCCCGCATGGCGCTTCAGAATGGCGTTAGACGGCGCAAATTTTTTTTACGCTAAACTGCGTTAGCGCAGTTTAGCGTCAAAAAGTATAAATATGGGCCCGAGTATGTCATATTTAGATACACTGATGGCTCGAGTTTGCGGTACGACTGGAGTGCCATCTTGGCCTGCTTACGACTGGAGAGTGTGTATTTATAATTTAAAAATTAGTACATTTTTGCTACTTGATTGTTTTGCAAAAAGCAGAGTGGGGTAAGTTCAGGCTCCAGAGACATATTATATTCATTTCTTTTAATGGTGATGAGAGAAATTTCTGATAAATGGAGCAAGGGCCCTTTTCTACTGACTGTCATTAAGCATTATGGAGTGGATTGATTTGATTGAACCGTTTCTTTATCACACGTGTTAATAGTGGCATACCGTTTCCCAATTAATTGTTGCAATAATACAAACTCCAGGAGGACTCGTGCATATGATGCGCTCTAAGGCAGTCGAAATACTTGCTTACACGTGTTTGTTTGCAATTTGTCCAACGTTGAAGCGCCAGTTCCTTACATGACGGCGCTCGCGTGGGTGACGGTTCGTAAGAATTTAGCCAATAGTGGTTTATAGGAGGGCCCATCCAGCTTTTTTACAAGAATGCAGAAGGCATGGGTCATAGCATTTACTGTCCTCGGTAGATGCTGGTTATGCACTTTAAAGTTTAGCTTCTTGTCTAAATATAGCCCAGGTATTTATAGCTGCTGACTTCCTCAAGTGTCTTATCTCCCAATATGATCTTGAGTGGAGGCCCAGGTCGATTCGATACGGTCACTATTTTTGTTTTTGTCATGTTTATTTCTAACTTGTTACCTTTGGTGTATGCTGCTAGTTTTTAAAGTGATCGTTGCAGCCCCACTCTTGTGTTGCTGAGTAGGACAATATCATCTGCGTAAGAAAGATGTGACAACATTAATGGGACCAGTCGCGGTGGATGCGTGATAATCTGGTCAAGCCTTTGGGACAGAGCCACCAAAAGCGGATTGAATAACTGCGGGGGTAAAACACAGCCTTGCTTAACTCACTTTGAGTTGTGTGTTTGGCTATATATTTCCATAGATGCTGGAACAGCAGTAAAGAAAGAATTCTGTAGTCTATTATTGGTCTTTCATTTGCCCCAAAATTCGTGAACCTTGGGGGGTTATCATCCTGGGTTCTGCCACTAATACTCTCAACCCTAGGTGTTCAAGGGCAGTGACTATTTTTTTCCCTTTGAGATTATGGAGTAGCACAGATCAGACAGCCTGTTGCGGGACAGCCTAAATTGCGTTTTTAGCTGGCAGGAGCTTATCTTCATTGGGGGTGCATAGTAGGCTTGTATTAAAGACGCCTGTCACGAGGATATCCCAAGTTGGGTTCGTAAACCTTAATGCCCTTAACTCAGAAATTAGAGTGTTAGAAAGTGCAGCCTTTTTTGTGCATTATGATGGAAAAAGACATTGAATAGGATTATTTATAATATTAGTGAGCTTTTTAAGATGCATGGTAAACTTGACAGCTTGTAAATTGGGACTTGAGTTGGTCAGTTGCTCAGCTGTGGCATTTAAACCTGTGGACACACAGACAGTGAGGCCCCCTTTTAGTCTACCAGATTGGTAGGACTTCCTGGCCTCAACGTAGTGGAGGATGTAACCAGCCATTTGGACTGGATCGATCAGTCAGGTGTCCTGAAGTGCAATGATATTGAAATTCCCCCATTTTAATGGGGGCACTCCATCACAGAGCTTGCACCTTGCTCCTGCAATGTTCCACAAGAGGATACATAGGCCCTCATTACGAGTTTGGTGGTGCGAGGATCGAACACAGCCAATACACTGCCAGTACCGCCAGTGCGGACGGACCGCAGTGGACGTCAGTAGGCATCTCCAGGCCGATTACGAGATTGTACACCACCAGGATTTCTGCTGCTGTCCCACCTCCACCAAAGCCTTGTCAGAAACTAACCATATAAAAGGAGACACTCACCTTCAGGAACACAGATATGTTACACACACAAAACACTTCAGTAGCTGCTGGACCAATGGCAGGCCCACACACACACATCTATTCCAGACACAAAAGCCAGCACTACCAACACACACAACTCACACACCCACAAACCAAAGCCCACAAGTAAGTCATCATCAACACCAACAGCAGGTTGGCACTGGGTTATTCAAACTTAAATATAAATAAAGAACTATGTACATTCAAAAGGCCATTGGTCAGCCCATGTGTCTCCATACCATCGGACACAAATGGCACGTCTCAGTGTCCCAACACAGACATGTCCGGAGCTGCCATAGAACACGAACTTGAAATCTTCCCAATGCTCCTGTTCGCTCTGCTTCCTCGGAACCAGTGATGAGGAAGAGGACAACAATGGTAAATACACTTACATAGCACACACTGGGGGGAAAGGTATTGGAACACACGCAGACACAACACACACATCCAGGACAGTGAGTGACTACCGCCCATTCCAACACACACACATACATGTGTACATACATACTCACACACCTGCACACACGCACACGCACATGAACAACACACACCATGCACAACACACATGTGCCATACACATACCACCCCACACACACATCACTGCCACAGTCCAACACACATATAAACAACACCACCGAGTCACACAATATCACAACTGCAGCTACACAAATGGCTGCCAATACATTGCACAACTACACATGACAACACATACCGACAACAACACGTGAAGAAAACACACAACCAATCAACAAAAGCACACACCCACACAACGTACCAAATGTCACACCACGCCCACACAACACACAATGCAGATGACATAGCCATCACCACACATACAGAGGCACACACAACAATGACACAATGGCACACAACACTACAGCACATCATACCAAATACAATGCTCAACTCAGCTACACACGTGCATGGAACCGCACAATCATATTACACACACAAAACACTTCAGTAGCTGCTTGACCAATGGCAGGTCCACACGCACACATGTATTCCAGGCACAACAGCCAGCACTACCAACACACACAACTCACACACCCACAAACCAAAGCCCACAAGTAAGTCATCATTAACACCAACAGCAGGTTGGCCCTGAGGTTTTCAAACTTAAATATAAATAAAGAACTATGTACATTCAAAAGGCCATTGGGCAGTCCATGTAGCTCCATACCATGACACAAATGGCACGTCTCAGTGTCCCAACTTGACTCCTGACTGCAAAATCACCTCCACATGCTTTGGGCATCAATGGGACAGGCAGGCACCTCAGGCGTGAGGGGGTGGTCGAGGAGAGAAGGGATGGGTTTGGGAGGAGGAACCTTGAGTTTGGGGGGTAGACTTCTGGGCGGGGGGAGCATGGGCAACACCAGCGGGTCACAGGAGGAGGCAGAGGTGGAAAGGCTGTACTTGGGCAGGGACACATGGGTGCTATGGGGACTGACAGGGTGGGAAAAGGTCAGGGAGCTGGGTAAACTCATAAAGGAAATGTTTCATAGGGACACAAGGGCGGTCATGGGAGAAGTGTTTGGGAGTGGAGGGAGTGGGGGTGGTTGTCAGATGTGCCTTTGTGTGTGTCATGGGTGCAGGTGTGTGAGTGGAATGCCTGTGTGTGCTGGGTGTCTGTTGCATGGGTGAGTGCGGGTGTTTATGTGTCTTGGGAGGAGGTGCTGGGAATTGCCATGCTGGATGGGTGACTGTGTGTTGGGGTGGTGGCTGCAGGAACAATGGATGTGCTGCATGTGGGGGTGCCAGTGGTTGTGGAAAGTGCAGGTATAGTGACTCGGGAGGATGGGTGCAGGTCAGATATTGTGGTGACTGTGGGTAATATGGCAGTTGTGGTGGGATCAGGGAGTGTTGATGTTGTGCCAGCAGGTGTGAGGGGTGAAGTGGGTGGTGGGGGTGTCTGTGCAGGCAGTAGATGTTGTTGTGTCTGCAGGTGGGTGTTGTCTGTGTGCATGCCGGTGGTGGATCTTGTGGTGCTTGTGTTTGTCATGTGGAACTGTGTCTGTTGTAGTGGACTACACTAACCTTCTGGCCAGCGTCTGTTGCCCTCCCCAGCTACTCCTGCTGCTGCTGCTTCTGCCTCAGGGAAGAAACTGGGGCCCGTATTTATACTTTTTTAGCACCGCATATGCGCCGCTTTTTGACACAAAAGTGGCGCAAAGTTACAAAATACAATTGTATTTTGTAGGTTTGCACCGCTTTTGCGTCAAAAACTGACGCAAATGCGATGCTACAAAAGTATAAATATGGGTGTGAGACTGTCTGACTCTCAGTTTGAGGCCCTTCTCCACCCGCAGGCTCCGGCATGCGTCTCATTCCTGGTAGCCTAGTGTCCATCTACAAGTAAGTATCTTCTGTCTCTCTCGCCCTCCTTACTCCTGCTTTTTACTTCTGGCCTTTACCTCTATTTTTACTTCATTTTCTTTCTTTCTTCTTCTTCCTGTCTCTTCTACTATTTTTCTGTCTTTCTGTTTCCCCTCTTCCTCCCATGCCACTGCTGCCGTTGTGGCCCCACCGCCCTGCTCCCTTGAAGTGCTTTTCCCACCCTCCTACCTTCCAGCTGACCAGATCCCCCGCCTCCCTCCCCTTCGTAATGGTGGCATCAGCGCTGTGAGAGGGCGTATACACTGACCTCCTGGTCAGCTTCTGTTGCCCTCCCCAGCTCCTCCTGCTGCTGCTACTGCCTCTGACTCAGGGAACAAACTGAGAGTCTGCCTGACTCTCAGTTCGAGGCCCTCCTCCACCCGCAGGCTCCTGTCTGTGCCTCATCACTGATGGCCTAGTGGCCATTTACAAGTAAGTATCTTCCGTCTCTCTCCATCTCTCCTTACTCCTGTTTTTTAATTCTGCCTTTTACCTGTTTTTACTGTTTTGTTTCTTTCTTCTTCTTTCTGTCTCTTCTCCTATTTTTCTGTTTTTCTGTTTCCCCTCTCCGTCCCATGCCACTGCTGTCCCTGTGCCCCCCCTTGCCCTCCCGTGAAGTGCTTTGCCTGCCCTTCCACCTCCCAGCTGACTGGACCCCTCACCTCCCTCCCCCTTTTAATAGCGGCTGGAGCGTGGGCGCACAGCTGGTGTGCCGCTGGTGCACCAGAGGCACGCTAAAGGCAGGCCCGTCTGCGCCCGTCCACACCAGGACCACACCCAGAACCAGAAACCCTGGATTTCTGAAGAACCCTCCATTACGACACCAAAATCCTCCATCGCCTTAACACAGGATGTTTTCGCACCTTCTGCACCGCATCTCCTAAGGACCTTTTTTCTGCCGGAACTTCAACCTCAGTTTCAGCTACAACAGACAAGTGGGACACCCCAAACCTGAAACCATTGACGCCCACCACAACCTCATCAACTGCCTCCTTCTGAATATGCGCTCCCTCCACAAGCACACCACCCATCCAGATATCGCCTTCCTAACCGAGGCTTGGACCAACCCTACCTCCAGACCGGACATCACCATTGCAATCCCGGATGGCTACAACTTTCTAAGGAAGGACTGACCCTCCCGTACGGGCGGAGGACTGGCCATCGTACATAAGTTCTCACTCCGCATCACAGGCAACACAGAGGAACATTGCACCACCATGGAAAACCTATACTTCCTGATCCATGCCACTCACAACTCTTTACTCCATGGCACCCTGGTTTACACACCCCTTGGCCCCCGCCCAACCTTCATCAATGCCATTGTAGACATCGCCAGCCCCCACGCCATGTCCTCCACCAAATATATCCTCCTGGGTGACTTGAATTTCCACCTTGAGGACCACAATGACTGAAACACCACTTCCCTACTCAACAATCTCGCCACCCTTGGCTTCAAGCAACTGATCATCGCAACCCACGCATGCCGCAGGACACACACTAGACCCCATTTTTACCTCAAGCAACCAGATCACCTTCAAGAATACCTCCACTCTGGACTGGACCGACCATCACTGCATACACTTCGCCATCACCACACCCAACCCAACAGCCGCCTCCGCGTCCCCATGGCCCCCACAGGAAATGGAACAGAATCACTGACAAGCAACTCACCACGCCCCTCGCCAAATCATCCCCGCCCCCCACTGACGACCCCATTTCTACAGCATCAACCTCAGCTCCTAGATCACTGAATGCGCCAACTTCTTAGCCCCCCTCTGATCAACTTCGGCCAAGCGAGTCCCAAAAAAGCCAGCTGGTTCACTAACGAACTCCAAGAATCCAAATGCACCTGCAGGTGCCTAGAGAGCAAAGAGAGAAACAGCAAAACCAGCAAAGACCTCACATCCTTCAGAGCCGCCATTGCACCCATCACCAACACATCAAGAATGCAAAAAGCCACACTCCGTGAACACATCAACACCTCCGCGCACAACCCGAGAAAACCCTTTACGGTAATCAACAAGTTCACCAATCCTCCCTCCATAGCACAGAACATCCCCCTATTGCAAGACCTCTGCGACAAACTGGCCACTTTCTTCCACAGCAAGATTAAGGACATTTAGGGCAACTTCCTCCCGCAGAACCCACCAAGCGTCAGAACTTACGACTGACCCAGCTACCCAGAACCCACCCAATCCATCCACAGCTGGGCCACGCTCACCACAGAAGAGACTGAAATCATCATGAACAACATTCACTCCAGAGCACCAACAGAACCCTGTCATCCACACATCTACAACAGAGCCAGTGCATCCATCGCCCCCGAACTCTGCAAGATGCTGAACTGCTCCATCACAACAGCCACCTTCCCCGAAGATTGGAAACACTCTGAAATCCACCGCCTCCTGAAGAAACCCACAGCCGACCCATCAGAGCTCAAGAACTTTCGACCCATCTCGCTGCTACCATCTCCAGCCAAAGTCCTGGAAAATCATAAACTTGCAGTTGTGACAGTTCCTCAAGGACAACAACTCTCTGTATACCTCTCAGTCTGAATTCCACAGCAACCACAGCACGTAGAAAGCTCTTCTTCAAGCCACTGATGACATCTGCACACTCCTCGACCGCGGACACACTGCAGCACTCATGCTCCTCTCAGCAGCCTTCGACAAGGTCACCCACAGCACCTTATGCACCAGGCTCCACAACATAGGAATCTGCGGAAAAGCCTTGTAATGGATACACTTCTTTCTCACCAGAAGAACACAGAGAGTCAGGCTCCCACCCTTCGTATCCAAACCAACAGAAGTCAGCTGCGAAGTCCATGAGGAATCCTCCCTGAGCCCAACGCTCCTCAACATATACATGGCCCCACTGGTAGCCATCATCAGAGACCACAAAATAACACACAACTCATCATATCCCTCACTGAAGACCCAGAAAAAGTTAAGAGGAACGTTCATACCAGGATGAAAGCTGTCGCCGCCTGAATGAAGGAGAGCTCCCTCAAGCTCAACTCAGACAGGACTAAGCTCAGCATCTTCGGAAACTCCACCTCAGCCTGGGATGACTCTTGGTGGCCCACATTGCTCAGGGCACCTCCTACTCGGACTGACCATGCCTGCAACCTAGGAATCATCCTCGACTCCTCCCTATCAATGACCTGACAGGTAAACGCAGTCATCTTTTCCTGCTGGCACACCCTCTGCCAACTCCGCAAAATCTTCAAATGGATCCCGGTCAACTGCCGCAAAACAATCATCCATGCCCTAGTCACTAGCAAGCTTGACTACGACAACGCATTCTAAGCCGGCACCACAACAAAGAACATCGGGAAACTAAAACTCATCCAAAATGCCGCAGCAAGACTCGTCCTGAACCTCCCCCACCAAGAACACATCTCCCAAAACCTGTGGACCCTCCATTTCTTTCCAGTAAAGAAGCGAATCAACTTCAAACTACTCACCCACACCTACAAGGCCCTGCACAACATCCGACCAGCATTCCTGAACCATCGCATCTCCTTCCATAACCCCACCCGACCCCTCCGCTCTGCCCAGCAGGTGCTGGCAACCATCCCATGCATCTGGAAAGCCACCGCTGGAGGAAGATCTTTCACATAACTCGCAGCTAAAAGCTGGAACAACCTGCCCACGCACCTCAAACAAAGCCCATCTCTCACCATCTTCAGGAAGAACTTCAAAACATGGCTCTTCGAATGAGGCTCAGACCCACCACCAGCTACTTGAGATGGGTGAGTAGTTGTGGTTTACAAAAACATATTGATTGATTGAGTGGATGCATGCGTGTGTGAAGTTGTGCTCTGGATTGGTGTGGGGAGAGGGGATCAGGATTTAGAAGAGGTAGGTGGAGGGGGATGGTAGACAAAGGAACACTGGCTGCCTTCAGGGAGGAGGCCAGAGACTGAAAGGATCTCTGCAGGGCAACTATGGCACAGTGAATGCCTTCCAGGAACACGTTGCTGTGCTGCACTTAAGCCACCAGTCCCTGGATGGCATTTACGATGCTGGTCTCACCCACAGAGATTGACCTCAGGAGGTCAATAGCCTCCTCAGTGAAGGCAACAGGATTGACTGGGGTTGGGGCTGGGGCAGAGGTGCCTATGGAGAAGGAGATGCCTACCCTCCTGGGTAAGCGGGCATAGGCAACTGGCTGGGGAGATACAGGGAGGGTGGTGCTAGTAAGAGAGGTGGTGGACAATGATGGTGCTGAGGCAGTCCCAGATAGGTCCACCACCACCAGGGAGTGTCCACTGGAGGAGGATTCGAGGGATGAGGTATACTATCCAGTCTCTGCCATGGCACTCCCCTCTGTCACCACTGGGTCCCTTGGCCTCACTGGAATCAGCCTCCTGGGTCCCGTGGGCTGCCACTTCCCCACTCACCTGTGCCCCTTCTCCTTCACCAGATAATGCTGATGCACACAACGGGAGAGAAAGAGAGAGAGAGAGTGAGAGAGAGAGAAGATAGGGTGGAAAAGGGTCAACACCTAACTTCCATAAACATGTATGAATGTATGCATATCTCACAGAACATCTCATGTCCGGGCATGACATTGCAATTGCACTTCAAGTCGGATAATACCTATTGCCCATTGAAAGCTGTAATGGACAGTTAACATCTGACGTGCACACAGGTACATATATGGACATTCAAAAGGCAGTGACTCACCATTGCAGCAGAGGAATTGGCAGGGACATCTCAAAAATGATATGAACACACAATGTTGGTACTTCCAGGACCTCCCAGGGTACTTACCACATCAAGTATCATCCCATAGTTGTAAGACCAAGTCCACACAATGATATCTACAATAGCAGCAATTGCTGTACAATCTGCCCTCATGTATTCTCATGTAGCTGTTTCCCTACACTCTGAAGGTGACATATGTTTAAATAGTCAACAATCAGGGCAATACTCCTGTCCCATTGAGGCCCTTATTGTGTTGGAACTGTAAAGCCAGACCCACAATCAATCCATGGCATCAACTGTACAATACCAAGACATTCTCAGTTCATGTAGGAGACTAACACAGATGAGATTTCATTAACACCTCCAATACACTGATGCCAAGGGTTGGAGCTGGTCAGACAGAATGCTGAGGTTGACAAATCTGCCCCAACCAAGGGAAATGTGACATTTCAATCCAATGACAGCATTTTCGTGTCACCCATAAATCATATTTACCTTGGCTGGGTCACTTATACCCATTGTCATTGTGCATCTACCATTGTCCAAAATCACAGTATACCAGTAGCAGCCCATCTAATCCCACTCAAGGCCTGACGAGGGAGAGGTTACAGTCACTACTCACCCACTTGTGGCTGCTGTGCTGCCCTCAAGTGCCCATCCAAGTCCGGGTATGCCACCGTCAAAATACGGGCCATTAGGGGGTCAGGGTCTGACGGGCACCACTCCCTCATTTGGAGGGCATCCCCAGCTGGGCCTCTGTGGTCTTCCAGGCCCAGCATCTCTGGTCCTCCCACCGCTTCTGACATTGGGTAGTCCACCGGCTATGGACCCCAGGGTCCGCACTTGCTTGGCGATGACATGCCAAAATCCCTTTATTCTGATGGGCGCTGACCTGGATGGGTGACACACAGACATGAGGAGAAAGTGATTAGGACTGACACAAAGTAGACAGCAATGATCTATACAATGGTTCCCAACCTGTGGTCTGGGTGTACCCCTGGGGGTCCATGGATCCTACTTAGGGGGTCCGTGACTGCTTAGAAAATGTAATAATATTAACAGATTAGATCCCCAGCTTTCAGTAATGGCTCGGGGGGAGGGGGTCCCTGGATTACAATTATGATTCATTGGGGGTCCTCGGGTTCCAGTATTGATAAAGTGGGGATCCGCAGAAGTCAAAAGGTTGGGAACCACTTATCTACAAATATTAGACACCCCACATCGCCATCAACACCTATCATAATGGGTCACACTCCTAATATCCATGCCCCCAGCATGCATGTACTCCGTGGCCGGTATGGCTACACCATTCACAATGACACAGACCTCTACCACACACGAAAATGGCAATGAGCTCACCTGCTCCTCTGGGGCTCCATACAGCTGTCCATACAGGGCTAGGACCCCTTTGACCAGCTTGTCCATTTCTTCTTTGGTGAATGCCGGGACCCTATCACCTGCAGGACATGGCATGATGGCTCCCAGAGACAGTACACAGGAGCTCAGGTAATGAAGGTGTTGCTTGCAGGGGTGTCAGGAATCAAGTGAGCTACTCAGTATAAAATGGAGGTCATGGCCGCCATGTACATGACCGTCACCACTGGTGGTGATCATCATTGGCCCCAGTCCCTCATAGGCAGCAATATTAACCAAATAGAAGTTGCATGGCAGTTGCGACTGCCTACCGCCATGACGGCATATGCCGGCGGACTTGCATCAGTTACATCTATCTTGTGCTGCAGGGCAGGTGGTACTTATATGTCTAGAAGGCTGTGCAGGCCCATGTTGTACCATCCTGTGTTTGTACATAAATGTCACTTTCAATGTACAGTGCTGTAATATTGGTGGAGGTCACATGACCTGCATGTTGATATACTAACTGCCTTATAGGCAGTGTTGCACCCTAGATCACTGTAACAACTGAATACAGGGCTCATGCAGGACACATATATGCACACAATATGTGTTGTGTGGCACAAACAATGTACACGGCCAACAATGGCCAGTATGGATAGTAGAAATGGCCCTCCAGCATAAACAATATAGGCCCTCATTACAACCCTGGCGGTCGGTGGTAAGGCGGCAGTAAAACAGCCAACAGGCCGCCGTTTAAAAAAATGGAATTATGACCATGGCGGAAACCGCCAACATAGACAGACACTTTAACTCTCCGACCGCCAGGGAGGTACAAACAAACAGCATGGCGGTCACCGCCAACAGACAGACGGAAGACAATGTACTGCCCACACTATTATGAGAGGCCAATCTGCCACCTTTTCCGGGGCGGATTCAACGCGGACAAAAACACGGTGGAACCAGGACTTGGAAGGGAAAACACTCACCTCTACACACCCCATGAGGAACCAGGACGCCATGGAGCCTGAACTCCAAATCTTCCCTGCGATTGTCTTCCTGCTCCTCTACCATGAGCATGAACGACGGCGGTGACAACCACGGTGAGTACTGCACCTACAACACAGGGGAGGGGCGAGGGAAAAGAGAGTGACACACACACACAACACGCAACACCCTCACCCACACCCACAACAACATACACACCAATACATGCTGCAACATTACATTTCCACCCCCCAAATCCCCCTGGAAGAACGCAATGAGAAAAGGAAATGATTGTAACCATTGTAATCAAGAATAATCCATTAGTCAAAAATGTATATATACTATAAACAATTATGTCCACCAAGAATTCAAGTCCCGGTACAGCACCTATATAGTCCGTGGACCACTGGGCCCAAAATACATGGGCGAGGCCCTCACTCGATATCCGATCGAAACGGAGAGAACACCGCAGGGGCATCAGATCAAAATAAACAGGCACCTCAGGGGGAAAGGAAGGGGGCACCTCAGCCGGATGAGTGCACGATGCCAGCTCCACGAGGGGGCTCCATGCCCATTGATGTATCCTGGGGAGTACAAAGCCACAGTCTCTCAAGTCTCTCCAGTGGGTAGGTTGCCCACTGCTGCATCCTGGGGATTGCAAAGTCACAGGCTCTCAAGTCTCTCCAGTGGGTGGGTTGCCACTGCTTTATCCTGGGGAGTGCAAAGCCACAGTCTCTCAAGTCTTTCCAGTGGGTGGGTTGCCCACTGCTTTATCCTTGGGAGTGCAAAGCCAGTCTTCCAAGTCTTTCCAGTGGGTGGTTTGCCACTGCTTCATCCTGGGGAGTGCAAAGCCACAGTCCTTCAAGTGGATAACAGTCTCCACTGGTTCTGGAGGGGGCTTTGTGCCCAGAGTGCTTCATCCTGCCAAGGAACGAGGCAGTGGATGTCTTTCTCCACTGGTTCTGGAGGGGGCTTTGTGCCCAGAGTGCTTCATCTGGCCAAGGACAGAGGTAGTGGATGTCTTTTTCCACTGGTTTTGGAGGGGGCTTTGTGCCCAGAGTGCTTCATCCCGCCAAGGACAGAGGTAGTGGATGTCTTTCTCCTCTGGTTCTGGATGGGGCTTTGTGCCCAAAGTGCTTCATCCTGCCAAGGACTGAGGTAGTGGATGTCTTTCTCCACTGGTTCTGGAGGGGGCTTTGTGCCCAGAGTGCTTCATCCTGCCAAGGACAGAGGTAGTGGATGTCTTTCTCCACTGGTTCTGGAGGGGGCTTTGTGCCCAGAGTGCTTCATCCTGCCAAGGACTGAGGTAGTGGATGTGACACTTCACTGACGGTGGTGCAACATGCAAGCTTCCCAGGACCCTGGAATTGACCACCAGCCTCATACGAATGACCACTGGGGATGGCAGCCATGTCTGCGGTGGTGCCACTGGCACAGGATGTCGCGGGGCCGCTGGCCGTGCTGGCGGCGGGGTCAGTAGTGGCAGTGCCTGCGGCGGTCATTGTGGCGGCAGTGCTGGTGGTGCCTGCACTAACTGCCGTGCCGGTGGCTGGCTCACTGACTGCCGTGCTGGTGGCTGGCTCACTGACTGCCGAGCTGGTGGCGGGCTCACTGACCATGGTGCTGGCGGCGGTGTCAGTAGCGGCGGTGCTGGTGGCAAGCACATTGACTGCGGTGCTGGAGGTGGTGTCAGTAGCGGTGGTTCTGGTGGCGGGCTCACTTACTGCGGTGCTGCTGAAGGGCAAAGTGTCGGAGGTGCAGGTGAAGGGCTCAGTATCTGGGGTGCTGGCGGCGATGTCCGTGGCGGCGCCGGTGGCGGTCTTGTCCGCCGTGCAGGTTAACGGCAGCATTGACTTGCCTTTCATTTTCTGGCCCTTCCCCACCTTGGATGGTGGCACAGCTGTCTTGCCACTTCCAGCAATTGTCTTGCCTGAGCCCTTGGTGGCAGGTGTTTTGGCCTTCTCCCTCTGGGATGTGGGCAACTTTTTCTGTTTTGGAGGTGGGGGAATGTCCTTGGCTTTGCTCCTTGGGACACTGGCAGCCCTGTTGCTTGGCACACTCCAAAATCCAGCTATTGCTGGCATCACTGTGCCCGGTGATGTGGTGGCTGAGGTGCTGGATTGGGACTTGGAAAGGTGGGCCCTAGGGGACAGACGGGGTGGGGAGGTGAAGGGAAGAGGTCAAGGTTTGACAGGAAAAGTTTTTTACACACACTGGGATGGGTAGATGGAGGGGGTTTGGGAGTGGAGGAAGAGGTAGTGGCTGTAGGAGGTGTTTGTTGGCTGACTTTGGGTGAAGGTGAAGGGCCTGGAGGCTGTCGTGAGGTGGATGGCTGTTGGGTGGGTGTGTGCCTGCGTTTGTGTACTTTGGGAGGAGGGCTCACAGACACACTGGGAGAGGACACAGGGGATATGTGAATGGTAGTGGGGGTGGTAAGTGCACGTGAGCGGTGTGTGGTGATGGGCGTGCTGGTGATGGAGGTAGTGGATGAAGATGTAGTGCATGCGGGTGTGAGTGGAGACGTGACAGGGAGGGAGGAGGAAGACGTGGAGGAGGGGGACACAGTGGAGGCAGTGGATGTTGGTATGTGTGCATGGGTATGATGCTTGTGTGAGTGCCTGTGGGATGTGTGGTGCTTATGTTTGCCTAAGACACCCTTGTGTGTTGAGGTGTGTGCATGCTGATCAGATTGTGTGCTTGGGATAGGCCGAGGTACAGGGGATTGGGTATGGGTGGAGGAAGTTGGAGGGGGGAGGCTGGACACAGGGACAATGGCTGCCATCAGTGCTGAGGCCAGAGCCTGAAATGCTCGCTGTTGAGCTGCCTGACCCGAATGAATGCCCTCCAGGTATGCATTTGTCTGTTGCAACTGCCTCTCTACACCCTGGATGGCATTCAGAATGGTAGATTGCCCAACAGTGAGGGATCGCAGGAGGTCAATGGCCTCCTTACTGATGGCAGCAGTGCAGACTGGGGCAGGGCCTGAGGTGCCTGGGGCGAAGAAGATGCCCACCCTCCTGGGTGAGCGGCCACGGGACACACGCTGAGGGGCTGCTGGGAGGGCAGTGCTGGTGGGGGGGTGGCGGTTGTACCTGTAGATGCGGTGGGCACAGAGGGGCCCGCCACCGCAAGGGAGCTCTCATCAGAGGAGGAGTCGGTGTCGCTGGTCTCTGCTCCAGTCCCCGCCGTGGACCTCCCCTCGCCCTCCGTCCCACTGGTGACTTCAGACCCTGTTGTCTCACCCTCCAGGGCTATGTGGGATGCAGCTCCGTCCTGCTCCAGTGGCACTGCTCCTCCGCCTGATGATGCTAATGCACACAAGAACAGGGAGACCACAAAAAGGGGGGGGGGAGAAAGAACAAAGACATGTTCAGAGCATGTAATACCGCTACTGTTGGCAGGCACTACAGACACAGCAGCCCTCTGCACTACGCCATGCACTTAGAGTTCCCTTATTAATCACAGGGATATGGGGTACATGGCCTATGCCTGATTGCTGCACACATGGAAGTCACAGGAGCCTGACTAGGTGTAGATGGGTCTTACCACTGGTGAGGTTGGGGTGCCACTTAGCCTGCCTCACAAAGGGGCCTAGCCTACAAAGCTCGCCCTAGCCTAGGGGAACCCAATGCCCACATCCCCCACCCAGACACCTCCAATGCGCGCAGAGTCAGATAGATGTGACGGTACTCCCCCCCTTGTTGCTGCTGTGATGCCCTCAAGCACCCATCCATCTCTGGATAAGCCACCGCCAGGATCCGGAACATCAAGGGGGTCATGGTGCGACGGGCACCCCTCCCACGTTGGGAGGCCATCCCCAGCTGGGCCTCCGCCATCTTCTTGCTCCAGCGGCGAATGTCCTCCCATCTTTTACGGCAGTGGGTGCTCCGTCTGTGGTGGACCCCCAGGGTCCACACGTCCTTGGCGATGGCACGCCTAATATCCTTCTTCTGGTGGGCGCTGACCTTCAGGAATAGTACAGGGGAAAAGGGAAAACTTTAACCGTCTGGACCGTCACAGTCATTGTCTCACGTTCCCACCCTTGCCCTGTTGCACATACACTTACCGTCCGATCATGCAGGCCTCATCCCCCCCGTATCTTCCATCCACACCACTCCAAACAGGCATTGCCCATACAGCATGCTCACAGTGTGCTCACCTGTTTGTCTGGAGGACCGTAGATTAGCATGTACTGGGGGAGGACCCCATCCACTAGTTTATCCAACTCCTCCGATGTGAAGGCAGGGGCCCTTTCCCCAGACACATGAGCTATCGTTGCTTCCAGACACAGGTCACAGCAGCACTTGCAGTGTAGGTCCTCTCCTGTAGAAGATCAGGTATCAAGCGAGTGAAAAGACAGAAAATAGCGGCCACGTCCACGTCGGTGTGCACCGTCACCACCGGCATACATCGTCATTGGCTCCTGGGATCCAGAGGGTACAATGTTAACCAATGCAGTATTGCGATGCGGTCTTCGACCGCCTACCGCGACAGTGTACAACGCCAGCGCAGTTACCTCATATGCCCTTGTCCCACATTACATGTCAGGCAGCCACCATTTCATGGGGCCACATGGCATTACTTTTAAATGCATAACACATATCTAGGCCTTGCATATGCACAAAGACAGGCACATTGCAGATTGACAAATGTGTGCAATAAAATTGTTTTTTTACTACCTCAGTGTTGGCTGACTCTGTGCTCGCTGTTCTCATCCATAGGGCACATCCGCTGGGGCAGGTGAGGAGATGGCGGCATCCTCCGGTGTACAGACCGCTGGTAGACCTGTCAACAATGGAAGAGAGACATATAATAGTCCCCTACAGACTTGATTGTGCTACAATCCAGGAACTGTGAGCCCATTTGGAAAAAGACCTGATGTCAGCAATCTGCCATCCCACAGGAATCCCCCCTCTAGTGCAGGTCCTGTCAGTACTCCATTTCCTGGCAAGTGGGTCTTTTCAAACAACAGTGGCCATAGCATCAGGGATGTCCCAGCCTATGTTCTCAAACGTGTTGTCCAGAGTGTTGTCTGCCCTGCTGAAACACATGCGCAGCTACATCGTGTTCCCTCAGGTGGAGGATTTGCCTACAGTGAAAGGTGACTTCTATGCCCTGGGACATATCCCCAACATCATAGTTGCCATTGATGGGACACATGTGGCCTTGGTATCACCCCCCCCGCAGGAGTGAACAGGTGTACAGAAACCGGAAGAGCTATCATTCAATCAATGTGCAGATGTTGTTTTTGGCTGACCAGTACATCTCCCATGTGAACGCCAAGTTTCCTGGCTCAGTGCATGACGCTTACATTCTGAGGAATAGCAGCATCCCTTATGTGATGGGGCAACTCCAGAAGCATTGTGTGTGGCTAATAGGTGAGGACAAGGACCCTATACCCTGTGAATAGTTGTCTGTGTCTGGGGTTGTCCCTAAGGGTTAGTGTGTGTCTAACAGTTGTCCCTCGACATTTGCAGGTGACTCTGGTTACCCAAACCTGTCATGGCTACTGACCCTAGTGAGAAATCCCAGGACAGGGCAGAGGAACACTGCAACGAGGCACATGGGCGAACTATGAGAGTAATAGAAATGACCTTCGGCCTCCTGCAGGCCAGGTTCTGGTGCCTCCATATGACAGGTGGTTCTCTGTACTACTCACCAAAGAAGGTGTGCCAGATCATTGTGGCCTGCTGTATGCTGCACAACTT
Source organism: Pleurodeles waltl (assembly GCF_031143425.1). Lineage (NCBI taxonomy): Eukaryota > Metazoa > Chordata > Amphibia > Caudata > Salamandridae > Pleurodeles > Pleurodeles waltl. Next base: position 779,188,820 of record NC_090443.1, on the reverse strand, counting down.
GGCTTTGCAACGACAGGTGCCTTTTCTGCAGGAGGATGGTCCAGAAGGAGGTCTTGTGGCAGCTGTGGAGCCTGTGGAGCCTGTGGACAGTGAAGAAGAGGAGGCAGAAGAAGAGGATATCGACAACAGAAACAACGTGATCCAGCAATACTTCCAGTGAGACACAGGTAAGAAGACATCACTGCCTCCTACATCTGATAAAATTGTTAGACCTATCATATGTCTGTCACTTTCACCCAGTGTATGGACCCTGACCTGTCACTTTGCCTTTCCATTTCACAGATGTGGGCCCCACTGTGTGACCTCTGCTATCTTACCTCATGGACTAGAGCTGTTTGTCATAGGTATGTTGACAATACAATGGACATTGCTATTTTCCTCAGTTATTGCAAATACACATTTGTGAAAGCACAGACTGACTCCAGATTGTCATGTGATTCAATGGTATTTATTTAAGTGCAAAATAGTGGAGGGGGTTGTAAAATGGTCAGGGGTGATGGTGGAGGAATGTCCATGGCAGAGTTCAGTTATTAGTTTCATAGGTGCATTGCCCAAAGGGGCATAGGAAGTGGAGCTAGGGCAGTTTAGGGATGGACAGGGTGACAAAGTGGGACAGAAGGATGACATTCAGAGTGGTCTCATTTCTTGGCGGGGGTCTTGGCATTGCTCTCTGTCTTTCTCCTGGATCGCAGGGACCGTTTGCGGGGTGGTTCTCCATCTGCAGGGCGTGGGGTGCTGGTGTCGTGGTCCTGTGAAGGTGCCTCCTGTCCACTAGCGCTGGTGGAGGTGGTGGGCAGTCATCGACCAGGATAGTGTCAGGGGCCCCCTGTTGTGCCACAGTGTCCCTCCTGGTGTTCACAAGGTCCTTCAGCACCCCTTCAATGGTGACCAGGGTGGTGTTGATGGACTTGAGTTCCTCCCTGATCCCCAAATACTGTTTCTCCTGCAGCCGCTGGGTCACCTGAAACTTGGCCAGTACCGTTGCCATTGTCTCTTGGGAAAGATGTTATGTTCCCATGATGTTGGAGAGGGCCTCGTGGAGAGTGGGTTCCCTGGGCCTGTCCTCCTCCTGGCGCACAGCAGACCTCCCAGTTCCCCTGTTTTCCTGTGCCTCTCCCCTGAACTGTGTGCCCACTGCCACTGCCCCCAGGTCCCTGCTGTTCTTGGGTTGGTGGGTTTGCCTGGGTTCCCTGTAGTGGTGGACACACTGGTGCTTGACGTGTCCTGGGGACAGAGGGATGGGCCCGCTGGGTGGGTGCTGTGCTGGTGTTTCCTGAGGGGGGAGGCTATGTGGTGGCTTGTGACTGTGTCAGGGGAACCGACTGTCCCGAGGTCCCACATGGGCCGGGCTGGTCATCTAGATCCAGTTGGACAGAGCTGCTGTCATCACTGTGGGCATCCTCTGTGGGGGGGTGGACATGTCTGGAACCTCCTGTCTGGTGACGTTGGGTAGGGGTCCTGCAGGGGAGTAAAGGTATGATTATTGCATCTGTGTGTGCCATCGTGTGCAATGGGTGGGTGACCCCGTACCCCAGTCTTACATTCTTTTGTAGGACCTTGCGTGATAATTGTTTTGGGGTCTGTGTGGGTATCTGTAGTGGACATGCTTTGATGATGGGTGTCCATGCTTTGTTGTTGCATGCAGTGCTTGGTGTTGGGATGGGTGGGCTGTGATAGTGGGACATATGTAAGGTGTTGATGGGGGTGAGGGTGGGAGTATGTGATAGCATGCAGGTAGGGTGGGGGGTATGGTATTTAAGAAGTGACTTACCAGAGTCCATTCCTCCAGCTACTCCTGCGAGGCCCTCAGGATTCAGTATAGCCAAGACCTGCTCCTCCCAGGTTGTTAGTTGTGGGGGAGGAGGTGGGGGTCCGCCGCCAGTCCTCTGAACTGCAATCTGGTGTCTTGAGACCACGGAACGCACCTTCTCCGTAGGTCGTTCCACCTCTTCCTGATGTCATCCCGTGTTCTTGGATGCTGTCTCACTGCGTGGACCCTGTCCACAATTCTGATCCATAGCTCCATCTTCCTAGCTATGGAGGTGTGCTGCACCTGTGTTCCGAATAGCTGTGGCTCTACCCGGATGATTTCCTCCACCATGACCCTGAGCTCCTCCTCAAAAAACCTGGGGTGTCTTTGTGGTGCCATGGGGTGGTGTGGTTGATGTGTGAGGTGGTGTGTGTTGTGATGTGTGAGGAGATGTGTTTGTGTGTGTTGTGTGAGGTGCGTGGATGTTGTGTGAGTGATGGTGTTGAGTGCCTGTGGATGCTAGCTTCTTGATGGTGGTGTCTCTCTCTGGCCTTCTGTCGTAATTCTGGTCGTATTGTTTTGTGGGTGATGTGGGTGTGTGTTTTATATTGTATTGGGTGTGTGGGAGTGGTGTGTGTATGTGTATCAGACTTTTGTATTTCAATTTGTCCAATGTGGTTGTGTTTTGTAAATGTGTGTGTATTTTGAGCGTGGCGGTGTGTACCGCCAATGGAATACCGTGGTTGAAATACCGCCACGTGGATTCGTGGGTCATGATAGTGTGGGTGTATTCCTGTTGGCGTGATGGTGGAGGTTTTATTATTGCCAGTTTATCACTGACCTTTGGTGTGGCGGACTTCTGTGGGTGTCTAGATTTTGGCGGATTCCAAGCTGTGAGTCGTAATAGCTGTAGCGGAATTCCACTGCCGCAGCGGTGTGTTGGCGGTCTTCTGCACAGCGGTAAGCGGAATTTACCGCCAATGTTGTAATGAGGGCCATAGTGTGTGTCACCTGTACAGGCATTTATGCATAGTTTGGTGTGTGGCACAACATTTTGTCCGGCTAACATGTGTGGAGTGCTAATCTCATTCTACATTCTCTGCTCTCCATCCTAGACACCATGTAATGACGAGAATGAGAAATGCACCGGTGTACCGTCCCCTAGTCAATCTCGCTACCTTGGAAGAGAAACACATCATCCAGACCTTTTTTCTGAATCGTGTCACCAACATGAAGCTCTGTATCCAGTTGGAGCCAGTTCTACTGCCTGCTATCCTCAATCCCTATGCCATCCCTCACACAGTAAAAGTCTTGATGGTACTACATTTCCTTGCCACAGGGTCCTTTCAGGTCACAGTGAGCTTGGCTGCAGGGATGTCACAGCCCATGTTCAGTTTTGTTCTGAAGGATGTACTGTCTGCTTTCCTAATGCAAATGGACAGCTACTTCAGGTTCCCCCAAACTGAGGATTTGGCCACTGTAAAGGCAGGCTTCTGTGACCTTGGACATATTCCTTACGTCATAGGAGCAATTGATGGCAACATTATTGCTTTGGTTCCTCCCAATGTTAACGAACGAGTATATAGGAACTGGAAAAACCTTCACTCTATTAATGTGCAGGTGGTGTGTTTGGCAGACCAGTACATCTCCCAAGTGTCTGGGATCTGTGCATGACATCTACATAATGAGTAACAGCAACATCCCACACATATCTACAGAGAGAGAAGGCTTGGCTCATTGGTAGTTATCAATATGGATGTGTGTCTCTGTTGTAGCATCTGTCAACACATTTTTCTCTGTGGCTGGTTTGTAACATGTCCTGCCTTTATTCGTACAGGCGACTTAGGCTGTCCTAACCTGCCCTGGCTGTTAACAACAGTGAGGTTCTCTGTCACGGATGCTGAGACACGTTACAATGAGGCCCACAGAAGGACAAGGCATGATTGAAAGGACCTTTGGCCTACTTAATACACAATTCCGGTGTCTCCATGTCTCTGGAGGTATGGTCCTCTACAGTCTCTAAATGGTGTGCCAGATCATAGGTTCCTGCTGCGTGCTCCACAATCTGGCCCTACAATGTCACATCCCATTACTGGCAGATGAGGATGTGGCCGCTGGACCGGTGGGTGGTGATGGTGACATGAAAAGTGATGAGGAGGCAGATGAGGATGGTGCAGCACACTCTAGGACAGAGCTCATCAATCAGTACTTCCAGTAACATACAGGTATGTTGTGTGTGTTGTAGCAGGTGATATACCTGTACTCGGATTAATAACAATGCCCCTCCTGGTAATTTACATTAGTGCAGATATATCCTTTACCCATTCCTATTTGTGGGTGGTGATAGATGACTGATTGTATGTCAGGAGCAGTGTAATTGGTCACAACTCAGCCATATGTCGCCTATGCAGGTACATCTCCTCACTACATTCCTGTAGTGTGCTATGTGTCCTGTCAACTCATGTCTAGATGGAAGTACAACTATGGACTCTGTACAGTGTATCCTTCCTCTCCTAGCAGTTGCCTGAGCCGTTCTTGTAAAGCTGCCTCGGCTAACAAATGGAGTTGTTGAGTTGACCAAATTACAGCTGTCACCTACAGCTATTTAGTCATGTACTTATTGTGTTTGGTATAAACAGTTGCACCCTGTTGGCTTGCCAATCCACAATGGCTACCACAATGATAGACAGCATTTGTGTTTAGAGTCCCACCATGCCTCACTTCCTGATTTGTGTCCCTGTGTTGTGTTTTTTCAGATTTTATTACAGAATCTACGCTGGTATGTGGCTGGACTACTGTCTTTCGTTCAAATGACTATTGTGACAGCTCTGGTGTACTGGGTCCCCTGCAGAGGATGCCTCCCTCTGCTGTAATTTGCACTGGCTGTTGGTAGAGGGCTATTACTACACATGACATTTAGCTGACCACACATTAGACACCACACAATGAAGACAGAAATGCATTTGCTGTGATCTACAGTGTTTACTCTGTACATTTTGTCCAATACTTGGTCAGTAGGGTCATGGTGGATGAAATCATTGGAGTGGATGGCCTAGCTGTAGGTAGCACAGGTCCAGCGTCCCAGGGCCATAGATAAAATGGAGTAATGACAATGAACAGTCAACAGGGTGTGTCAGTGGCACACCAGGGAGGATGTTCAGGAGATGGTCACTTCCTGGCAGTGGGTTTGGTCTTGGCATCTGGTCCAGCCGAATGCCTGGTTGGACGACCATGTTTGAGGCGTCTTCCTCAGTTACAGAGGGAGAGGTGTCAGTGGCCTGTGGCTCCCTTTGCTGGGCCTCCAGTCCACTGGCTGCCACTGTTGTAGATGGGTCAGATAAGTGGTTTCCAGTAGAAGGTCCCTGCTGCTGGGTGGAGGTGGGATGCAGGATGTTGGGGAGATCCCTGAGCACTGCTACAATGGTGGCCATTGAGGCATTGAGTGTCTGCCACTGCTACATGGCCTCCTGATGATATTCCCTCTGCAGCCTTTAGTTTTCCTCCACTATGGGGAGTATTTGGCCCATCTTGCCTTGGCATTGCTGGTATGCTCCCAGGACTTGGAAAATGGAGTACTGGTCACTTGGCTCCCTTGGCTGCCTTGTCCTCTGGCCCACAGGTGCCTTCCCATACCTCCCCTGCCCTCATGCCTGTGCCACAAGCATGGTTTGACCACTCCCAGTGTCACCAGGACCTTCATTATCTTTGATGTGAAGGGTCGACTCTGGTCCCAGTACTGTGGGGCACACTACTAATTGACCAGTCCTTGTGACACAGGTTTGGGGACGAGGGGTTGGCTATACTGTTATTGCCACAAGGTGAGGGGGTTTGGATGCGGGCAGGGTGAGGCTGGGGATGGTGTCCCCAATGGGCCAGGTAAGTCGTCAATGTCAGACATCCTGAGGCGTAGTCACCACTGGGGCCTTCATCCTGGGGAGGGCTGGCATTCTCTGGCACCGTCTCCATAGTGGCAGTGGCAAGGGTACCTGTGGATGGAGTGGAAGTGTTACTTGGTGGAGATGTGATTGGTTGTCTCTTTGTCTGATGCATACAGCGGCTTCACTTGATTCCCAATTATGGCAATGACAGATGCAGCACTGCAGGCATTGTTTATGGATAATGGATTGTGGAGTAGGTCTCTTGTTCCACTGGGGTTTTAGGAAATGGGGTTTGCATTTCTCTCATGGCCATGTGTTTGTCCTCAGTTGAACATCCAGTTGGTGTGGCAGGTGCAATAGTTATAGATGCAGAAATTGCACTGTACATTGGACATAGCAGGTATATTTGTTGGTGGGCTGGTGCATTGTGGGATTTGTAGTGATTGTTGTTGGCAGTGCTATCTTTGCTCTTGGGAGGGACTTTGTGGGCATTGTGGCTTTGTGGTGGTGTGGCATGCAGGGGAGGGAGGTGAGTTTATTGGGAATGATGTGGAGTGGTAGATAAGTTGAGTCGGTGGGATGAGGTGGGGGTCCACCACCAGTCTTCTGTACAGCAATTTGGTGTCATGATGCCATGGAATGCACCTTCCTATGTATGTAGTTCCATCTCTTCCGAATGTCCTCCCTTGTATGTGGATGGTTGTCCACTTTGTTTACGCTGCAGTCAATTCTCTGCTATAAATCCATTTTCCAGGCTACAGATGTTTGCTGGACATGTGCTCCAAACAGTTGTGGCTCTACCCTTATGATTTCATTGACCATGACCCTCAGCTCATCATCTGTGAAGCATGGGTGCTTTTGACGTAACATGGTGGTTGTGTTGGTGGTGGTGTGTGTTGTGTGTAAGGGTGCAGTGTAGGGTGGTTGTTGGGGTGGGGGTGTTTAATTTTGTGTGCTGGTGGTATCTGGTGTTTGTATGCAGTGGTGATGTATGTATTGTGTTGCTGGTGCTGTTGTGTGATGTGTGATGAATGTGAAGTGTGATGCTGCCCATGGTATCGATGTGCCATGCCCTCCGTTGGTGTGTTCCTCGCTGTCTCTGGTGGTAGTTGTTTTTGCAAAAGATTGTGGTGGGGTGTGAAGGTGTGTTATATAGTGAAGTGAGCAGGTGTGTGTGGTGTGTGTATATATCTCAGGTGTGGGGAATTTGTACTGTCCAATGAGGTGCTGTGGTCTGTTGAAGGTGAGTTTTTGCCCACAGCAGTTCGGACAACTAATGGTTTTCCACATTGCAATGACTGCTATGCTGATTTGTGGGTCATAATCTGGAGGGCGGAATGTGTTTGGCACGGTGGTGCAGGTGGTGGGACCACCTCTATCCCGCCCTCGGTCATTTGGGCAGTGTTGGTTTTGTGGCTCTATTTGGCATTCTTCATTGTGGACTATTAATATAGAGGGAGGAAGGGATACCGCCAACATTGGCAGTCTTTTGGTGCCCACAGCCACGGCGGTCTTACCAAAAGACCACCAAAATCGTAATGAGGGCCAAAGTATGTTTTCTTGGGGTTTGCTTGTACCTGAGGTGTTAGTTGTGTAGGGTGTCACTCGCCTTTTGAACCATTTATGGTTGAAGCCAGTCTGTAACATTGGTCTTGATTCCCATGCTGTGTGATTTTTGTCTGTGTACATGTTCCTGTTGGCCAGCAAGTACTTTGTAGATCTGAATATACATGGGTTGGTTTTGGGAAGTTGGTTGGTCTTGGTACCGATTTTTATAGAGGAAAGGGATAACATGGCTTTATGGGCTTAGAGAGAACTATACCTCATCATTCAAATTGTTGAGCTTCGCTATTAATTAGGATATACCTTTAGACCTTCATGTGGTTAGTATTTGCCCCTGCCGCCTGTATTCCTCACTGGCTAGAAGTTTGACAGATAACAAGTCTGATAATTTTATTTGCTCCAAAATGGGTATTTCTGCGAGTAACCTCATGATGTTGCCTCTATTCAATGCATCCTGGTGGCTTTGGGAGGTGTAGTCAGAAGTTAGAAGGACTTTGAGCTTGTCATTTTTCAATTCTCTTGAGAGATTTGGTAAGGCTGGGGAATATTGTAAATTGCCCTTGACCTTGCTTCGTGTGTGTGACTTTGTATGTGACCTCTGTTCTTCTGGCATCATTTTTTGATAGGCCTTCCCTTTGAGTGGAGATTGACCTCCAGCGAATTACTGGAGAGTGTAACAATACGTCCTGTCGAAAATAGGCCTTAATTTCATTTGTCCCTATACATCATGCATTTGTTGCTTAATAGAAGAGCATTTTCGGTGAACCAATTTGACTTGTGCTGAGATTTTGTTTTAGGGGCGAAGGGAATTGTCATGGCTTACACAGGGGTGTGCATGCGCTTTTGAAAACGCACAAGCATTGACCCCTCCAGCAACTTTGTGTCATGTTGTTTTGCCTTGGTTTCACATCCCTTCTGCATTTTGTCGATGCTGTCTGCTGTTACTTACGATATGGGCTGGGGGATCAAATGAGCCTGGTGTCCCTCCAGTTCATTCCTTTCCGAGCCCGGTAGTTTTGTACCATATCACTTGCCTTCTGCAGAGTGTCTATCCTGCCCATCTAATGAATCAGGATATGTCTGCTTTGTTACTGGTGCTTCCAGTTCTTTGTGTTCATCACCTCTAAGTAAGGTTGTAACTGTTTCAGTAGTTGCTGACTCCTGATATCGCTGCCTAGTTTTGAAGATGGGATATAATTTGTTGTTGCGCCAATCCTTGTTCTCCAGATTGAGGACGTACCTTTTTGCCTTCCTGGCACATTTCTTCTGTCTTTTTGACTGTTCCAAGGTCATAGGTTTGTACTTATCAGTAGGCCTTGAAGTAGGCAACTCTAAAGTATGGCTGCCTGTGCTAAACTCATTGTATCTACCATGTTTTTGCATGAAGGACAGTCAGCACAATTTTGCTCCAAGTCCTGCTGTATATCTAGTGTTTGATCTTCAGGGCAGGTGTTCCAGCCTATGGTGCCGGGATCACAGTGCTTGTGCTCATTTATAATTCTAGTTAGATGGCTGGGATGGAGCTCAACTTATTGATGATTTGGCCATTATGCAAATTTATTGCCAGACTGGGGAATTATTCCTTGTACGCTGACCACTTCCATCAATTTTTCCAGCTTGATGTAAATGTCGGAAACATGAGTGGCTATAATGTTCATAAGCTCTAGCTGAAGATCTAGTTTGTCTGATTGCATATTGAGGGCCAAGATAGTGGTTTGTAAAATGTTCAGTAGGGAGGAGTGTAGATTCAAAATGCTTTCCACCTTTAAGATGTCTTAGTTCAGATGTCTTAGTTCATGTTGCACTTGTTAACCACAACTACATAGTCCTTATCATTACTTGCACTCAATGCTGCGTTGCCTACCTGGTCTGGCAATAGTAACCTGTCTAGACAACTTAAAATACATACTTAGGTGTGATTGTGCCATTCAGTCGCGATGACTCGAGATTTCAATAATTGAGTGGGTGCATTCTTCATGGTGACTGGCCATGTTGATGGTCTAACGTCCATTACTTGTAGGAGGTCCAAATTATTTGTTAATGAGATTAAGTATAGCCAGCTGTCACCAGCTTTATCTGCTTTCCTTGCATCCTTTCTTGTATTGCTCACCTGTGCAGGTGACCTGGTTGGTGGCCTAGTGGGGTCCAGTTGTTGCTTAAGCCGTGGCGTGAAGTCAATTTAGGAGGAGAACCTGGGTCTGTGATAATGCCCCCCCTCCAGCGTTGCGCTCATATCTGTGGATGTAATGCGGACACCCTATTTTAAATGTAAGTTAGATCGTTGGTCGGGGCATGTACGAACCAACGTTTGGGGCATCAATGGGGTTGGCAGTCCCTTACTGATATTGCATACATACCTGTACTAGGGTCCTTTAGAAAAGTGAATTTATTGACACTGGAACAGCTGGTCATCCACAAAAAGTGTTTGGATGGGCGATTTCAGTGGGCTGACATGGCCTGCATTTGCTTTGGTCATATTAGCTGACGCATCAGTCCTGATCATCCTAGAGGTCTTTTTTTTGGAGCCACTTGCTAGTTCCTGTTAGTTGAACAGTAGTCCCCACCACCTCAGGTTTAGGCCTGTTAAAAGTGTTTATTTGGACAGGTCAACATGCAGTTTGAAATCTACATTAGCCAGGTTACAATTGCAGGCTTGAGACCATGTTTTACATTGTCACTGTAGTGGGTGGGACAATGGGTTCTGCCGTCCACTAGTGACATTTAACTTCAAGCCCCTAGCTACACCTTGTCCCATTTTGCAGCGACTTTCAGATAAGTTCACTATGTCAATTATGGGTATACCAATTTTATCATGTTGAAAGGAGGAGACTCACTTTACCCCTAGTAGCTGGGGTAAAGTGCACATAGTTCTATACAGGTAAGGCATGAATGTGAGAGTACAGAAGGCAACAGATGGTAATTTGCTTCAATTTACATAAATATGTTTTTGCTCACCAGACACTAAACTGCAAAGTTATATGTTTCCAAGGAAAATATGACACTTTATGCCTCACAATTATTTGACTATATGTAATGAACACTAATTGAGCTAACCCGAAAAGGTAACATGGTTTTTGGACAACTATTGGTAGATAATAAAAATAATAATTCCAGTGGCATTTCTCTATTCACGAGTCTCGCCATCATTAGTCCCACTCCCACATAACACCCTCCCCCCAAATTCATTATCAGTTGAACCAATATTATTCCCGTGTTAGGGAGAAAGTGAGCATTAGGTGAGGTTGATGTATTAGCTCAAGGTTTGGGTAAGGTTTATGTTTCATCATCAACAGGTTGGGTGGTGGTTAATGGAAGGCAGAATATGGACCAATGTAAAAGATGGCATAAGAAGAAACTGCAGAGTACTTTTTGGGGAAAATGTGGCACATGCCAGAAAGAAATACAATGGAAAGTGGAGGATACGGGTGGGCAATGGACAATGAGCAACACACCTCCCTACCCATTCATTTAAATGGTCAACAGGCAGTGTGCAGTGGGGCTGACTGAGTAAAATGCTAGGAGACAGGACTAGGATAAATCTGTCCCACATTTGTTACTCTATCTGCCCACTTCTTAAGACAGTCTTTATATGGTTCCTCACAATCCTTCTAGGCTCACAACAAAATTATTTTGTCTCTCTCCCTCTTCCAAATGTTCCTGATTAGTTTGTGGCAGTTTCCCCAAAAGAAAGAAATGAAAGTGACATGTAAGTGGGTGCCCTTTCACTCTCACTTTAGTCTATTCTGCAATTCCAGTTCTCTTGGTCTAGTTCTCTGCTTTACCTCCTTTAGACGATTTGAGCTCTATTCTCATTTCCATGCTTATGGCATCCCTTTTATCTATGATAATGGTATTCAAGCCCCTTTCTTTTTGTTTGTGAAAGACTCTCCTCTCCTCCATTTGAGGTTGCTGTCATGCCCTTGTAATTGTTATTGTTTACTCAGCCCCTTTGATCAGCTTTCTAGGTCGTGTTCCTAGCAATACCATGTCACCATGTGGAACTAACCCCTTAATTGGTTACTCACTTGTACAAGCCACGTTCCTTCAGGTACGTGGCTGAACCTAAGTGAAAGTCGAGCCCATACCATGCACAGTTTTTTCATAAAAGTTTTTCTTGCAAATATTGCATTGATATTATCAATGATGTTATCAAAGATGTCGTGAGTGCTGTAATTTGTGGGTTAATTAGCAGTGCAATGTGAGGGCGCAAGTTCTAGTATCCCTAGGGCATGAGTTATAATTATTTGAGGTAACACTAACTTTAACTTGTACATTTCTATAGTTTCATAAGTTTAAAATGTGAGCCTAACTATAACCTCCCTGCCACCATTTTTCAGTGAATTTCTACTTTTTTTAATTTATGGTAATTTTCATTACTATATGTTAATCCAACCACTGCCGCACACGGCCAGAGGCCACAGGGCCTGGCCGAGGCCAATCCTCTATGAGCACCCAACCTTGCACTGTGTACCACCCTCACCCGCGGAGGCTTCCTGCAAGACCTGACCAATCCCTCCCTTATCACCCATCCCCATGCTGTGCACAGCCCTTTGGCCATGTGCGGTGGGAATTGGCCACAGCCTCTCTGGATGTGAGAATAGTTGTGAGAGGATGCATCTGGGGTTGAGAGTGGCTGTGAGAGTGTCTGGCTGTCTGGGTGTGACAGTGCAAACACCAGTGTTTTAATGGGTGCATGAGGCTCTCAATGGATCTGTGAGTGGGTGTGTGAGAGTCTGAGTGGATCTGTGAGTGGGTGCCTAACTATCTGAGTGAGTCTGTGAGTGTTTGATTGGGCTGTAAATGGGTGGAAGAGGGTCTCAGTGGGTCAATGAGAGGGTGGGTGGGTGTCTGAGTAGGTTTGTGAGTGGGTCCGTAATTGTCTCAGTTGGTGTATGTGTGGCTGAAAGAGATTAAAAGAGAGAGAGAGAGAGAAAGAGATGGAGAAGGAGAGGGAGAGAGACGGATACGTTTTTAGCCTTTGATGTATGATATACTTAGAATTACATTTTTTTTTTTTTTAAATAAAAAAATATTTTTGATTTAAAAAAATAAAATCACCTATTATTTATTTAAACATTTGTAATATAAAAAAAAAGAGGGAAACAAGTCCAGCTGGACTCGAACCCTCAGTGCGAAAGACTGTGACCTTCTTGCTGAACTATTTTTTAAATTCCCTTTTCATTTTAGCTCTTTATGGGCTAGCTCTCCTGTGGTCTCTACATGTTTTTTATTTTTTTATTTGAAACAAGCCCTTTATGGGCTATCTAGGACCACAGGAGAAGCCTCTAGGCCTCCCCCATTCACATTGCTCCAAGGAGCTGTGTTAAGCAGCAGCTTCATGCTTGCTAAACATTTCATCTCTGTCCCCTGCACATGTGCAGTAGACAGAAATGAAAGCTTTGGATTTTGACAGCGGGACCTGCTTTACAGGTCCCGCTGTCAAAACCCAAAGGGTTTGCTGTGGCTTGGCTGTATCCTCCGCAAAAAAATGACATTTTCCCACAGGGGGTAGTGGTCCCCAGGCATGGCGGGTCACAGGCCACGCATATTATTTCTTAAACGACTCAGGGAGGTGGTGGTCCCCAGGGCAAAGGGTAGGGACTGGGTGCCCCCTGCGTATTATAACACAGCCCTGGGAGGTGGAAGTCCCCAGAGCAGCATGGGCTTGCAGCCCCCTTCATATACATTATAAGCCCCGGGGAGCTGGCAGTAACTGGGGCAGAGGGAAGGGGCCAGGAGCATTACTCCCCCACATCATTAAATAAATGCCCCCAGGACTTGGCCCACCTGGGGGCTTTATGATATTAAAGCACAGGAGACCGCACTTCTTTTTAAAAATAATTTTACAGTGTATCTGACCATAAAATACAAAAAATGCTTTTTGCCTTTGGGACCCCACCACCAGAGCTTAGGGGTCAGGGTATTCATACCCCAGCCCCTTTTCATATCTCAGCACGAGACCGGGAGGAATCATGAATCCTTTGCGTCCCTATACATACAAACTTGGATTATTTTAAATTTCTCGAAAACTACTGAACGGATGTACACCAAATAACTAAAAGGGCTCTTTCAGGATGAAGAGCTACCTTTCTGCCAAATTTGGTGTAATGCTGTCCAATGCTTTTTGCGCTATCACTGTTCAATTTTTCCTATGAGAATTAACAGTGGAAGCCTTAAAAATCCCACCCTCCGTTAACCTCAGCCCCACTTCAAGAATCACCCAGAAATTTTCAAGACAGCAGCACACGTGACTGTCAATGTTTTGGGGAAAAGTTTGTGAAGATTTGTCAAGCGGCGCCAAAGATATAGGCAAGCAAAAAACAGCTTTTTCTATAGTAACTAGGGGCCAGATGTATCAAGCAATTTTGCACTCGCAAACGGTGCGAATCGCAAAAATCGGCCGTTTGCAAGTGCAAAAACGTGGTCTGCAATGCATGAAAGGCCTTCGCAGACCAAAAATAAGAAATCGCAATTTTTGTGATTTTGTGCATTGGGACCTGGTTTTGCGAGTCACATTTTGCGATTCAGTATTTCCAGTAGGAAATTGCGAGGCGCAAAATGCGATTCGCAAAATCCAAATCACAAAGAGATGCATCAAAAAATCGCAAATTGCGATTTTTCGCAGAATGACATTTTGCACAAGCAAAATATCATGAACTGAAACCACGTGGTAACCAGATGCAACCTATATAAAGAGGCCCATAATGCCTCAGACTCTTTTCAACAATGGCTGTCATTTACGTCATGGCGAGGAGGATGAGGATCTTGGCAGGTTTGAGGAGAGGGAGGAGGAGGAGACAGGAGCGCATCTTCAGAGTGTGCATAACTCTTTTTGACCTCACAGAGGAGGAAATATATGAGAGGTATAGGTTGAACTCAACCATGATACTTGACCTGATAGCTGAGCTACAACCCATACTGCAGCGCGCAACACATAGGAGTCATAGCATACCCACCCATGTGCATGTATTATGCTCCCTACACCTGCTCACCTCACGGAGTTATCAAGGGGTCATAGCAGCAGCTAGAGGGGTCTCACAGAGTACCCTCTCCAGATTTTTTAATTCTTTCATCAACGCCATGCTGAGCAAACTACACCAGTACATCAGATTCCCCCACACCCCACAGGAAATACAGCAGACAAAAATCGATTTCTACCAGATAGCACAGTTCCCCCACGTCATAGGTGCCATAGATGGCACACATGTGACAATATGTCCACCATCAGCCACCGAGTATGTGTACCAAAACCATAAATACCAACATTCCATGAATATTCAGGTGATATGCAATGCCTCCTATATCATAACTGATCTCGTAGCCAGGTACCCAGGGAGCACACATGATTCGTACATCTTTCGCCACAGCAGCATTCACACAAGACTGCTAGCTGGGGAGTTTGGTGAAGGATATCTACTAGGTAATGTCACTCTGTACACTGGTGCATAGATGGCGAACCCATGTCAGATGGCTCAGTTACTCATCACACTCTTTGTCCCTTCCCTTCCAGGTGACAGTGCCTACGCAGTGCCCACCTACATGATGACGCCCTACCTCAATCCTACAACACCAGCTGAACGGAGATACATGCAGCACACAGGGCAACCCGCAAAGTGGTGGAGCGCACATTTGGACTGCTGAAGAGTCGCTTCCGGCGCCTCCACAAAAGTGGAGGGGCACTACAGTACAGTTCAGAGACAACATGTAGAATAGTGGCTACTTGTGCAATCTTGCACAATATAGCTACAACCAGGGGCATACCTGTAGAAATCAGTGATACTGAATCAGATGGGGATGACGATCCCATACCACCTCTACAGCCAGCAGACAAGACCAGTGCAGCAGAGGGAAGGCAAAGGAGTGCCGACATCACACACAACCATTTCAGACGTGAGTATTAATGACACAAATCCACTGACATCTGTACCTGTAGTGATGTAAATTTATTACCTTACATCAGGTAATGTATGAGTGAGTAATAAATGAAACAGGTGATGTGACAAACGCAAAACAACAAATAAGCAGAGTTATGCACTATTTCCTCATTGTGGCAACAGCAGTCTAATGGCAGCAAGAGTCATTTTTTTCTCCCACGCACACCACTCGGGTGCCCAGTTACGTCACTGGCACCTCTATTGTCACCTTCAGTGGCAGTGCTGTGCCTGGCACTGCGCCGTCTGGTGTCTGCTACTGGTACGGCAACACTGCTGATGCTGGAACCTTCCTCAGTGTCCCCCAGTGCTAGCTCACTTGGAGTGGCTGATCGTGGTCCCATGATGTGTTCGATCACATTTGTGATCTGAACAAGTCCCTGGACAACGTCCCTGCTGCTATGTGCAGCCTCCACTTGCGCAGCCACTGCACGACGGGCAATCAATGCAGTTGAATTTGCCATCCTGTTAGAGGACCGGAAATAGCTGCCAAACATTGTCCGGAATCTGCGCTCCTGTCTGCGCCGGCTCACCCTCTCATGGCGCAGCTCCTGGCACAGTTCACGGACAGCACTTGTAAGGTCCCTGGTGTCCTGTGAAGCCTGCACCTGTCCCTCATGCAGCTGTACAATATTACCATTGAGTGCGTCAAATTGCCGATGTAGGCCCATCATGTTGCGGTTGTGTTTGCGCAGGTTTCGGTCTAAACCAAGGATCCGCTTATTTTGCAGAAGCTGCTGCTGCAACATGGCAGCTTCAAGGCCCCCGAATAAGGAGGGACCCTCACCTGCCTCATGCTGTTGTGCCGGGGACTCCGTCACAATCCTGCGTGGTGCTGTGATTGGCTGACCCCTGCCCTCCGGAATCTGGCTGCGCCTGTCTGGTGCTGATGATGTGCTTGGCCCTTCCTGCTGCTCATCAGAGTCGTTGCTGAGCTCTGGCAGTGGCAGTGCCCTGGGCCTGCGTCAGACAGTCGACATGTGGAGGGACCCACTGGTGTTGGAATCTGAGGGCAGATGGGTGTCTGTCTCTCCTACACATGCAGATGGTGTGGCTGCTGGGCCTGGCCCACCTGAAACAACAATATGCAGCATGTCAGTTCTGTATGTTACTTTATGTGTCAGACAATGGCAATAAAGGTACAGGTACTGATCTACATGGTGTTGTGTGTGTTGTGTTACTTTGGGTGTCACTATACTTAATTACATTGTTGTGCTACTTTCAGTTCTAGGTTGTGGACTGCCACTCCCATAATGCATTGTTGTGCTGCTTCTAAGATGTGGACTGGACTACTTCACTCACTGTTTCACATTACATGCTAATTCCTAAGGGGCTTTTGTGCATATACATATACAATATTGCACCTACCTTGGCTGGTACTCGGTGTGCCGGAGGTGTCGATGTCTGTGACCCCAGTCACAGCTTCAGGGAGGACTGTGGACTCCACTAGGTCCTCCAATGGAGGTGATGGTGCCTCTGTTGGTGGTCCGCCACCTGTACCCCTGCCCTCCACAAGTCTCCTTGCCACCCTCTCCTTTGCACGGTACCGCAGGTCGTGCCACCTTTTTTTGATCTCTTCGATGGAGCGCTGTGCCACTCCAATGGCGCAGATTTTGGACTGTATGTCCAGCCAGAGTCTCCTCTTTTCACTCTCAGGCACCTGGAGTGAGCTTTTTCCAAACAGGCGGTCATGGCTCCTCACCACCTCCTCAGTTAGAACCTCAAGCTCCTGTTCTCTGAATTTCAGCTTGCGCTTCCTTTCAGCCTTCTCCAGTGCTTGGCCTGGGGTGTCCATCCTGGCTCAGGTGTTCTTGCTCCTTCTAAGTGCTGCTCTGTGTGGCCAGGCTGCTCTCTCTCAGGATGCTGGTTTGGGTGTGGCACCTGAAACTGCGTGGGATTACTCATTTCCTGCTGGTGATGTCATCAAGCTCCTCCAGGTTTGCATTCTTGAACTTTCACGCAATTTGTGATTTTTTACCAAATTGCAAAAAAATCGCAATTTGCGATAATGCAAATTGCAATTCGGTAAATGGTCCTCGCAAACCACAAATAGCGATTTTTAAGAAATCGCTTTTTCCGATTCGCAATTTTGTTACATGGCCAATTGCGACTTGGAAATAGCGATTTCTTAAAAATCGCTATTTGCGATTCGCAAGCTCCAGTTTTCATACATATGGCCCTAGGTCCTAACTATAACTACCTACTGGCGACTGCCACATATAAAATAGATAGATAGATAGACAGATCGATAGATAGATAGATAGATAGATAGATAGATAGACAGATAGATAGATAGATAGATAGATAGATAGATAGATAGATAGATAGATAGACAGACAGACAGATAGATAGATAGATAGATAGATAGATAGATAGATAGATAGATAGATAGATAGATAGATAGATAGATAGATAGATAGATAGATAGATAGATAGATAGATTTGTTTTGAAAACTTTCGGAGTGATCCGTCAAGTCCAAGAAAAGGGGGGGCCCAAAACGCATTTTTCCCATGCATTTTCCCATAGGGATTTTGAACATGACTACAGCCTTAACCCCTTCGCTGCCAGGCCTTTTCCCCCTCCTGTGCCAGGCCTTTTTTTGCCTATTTGGAGCAGTTCGCGCTTAGGCCCTCATAACTTTTTGTCCACATAAGCTAACCAAGCCAAATTTGCGTCCTTTTTTTCCAACATCCTAGGGATTCTAGAGGTACCCAGACTTTGTGGGTTCCCCTGAAGGAGGCCAAGAAATTGGCCAAAATACAGGGAAAATTTTGTTTTTTTCGAAGAAATTGGAAAAAGTGGCTGCAGAAGAAGGCTTATGGTTTTTCCCCTGAAAATGGCATGAACAAAGGGTTTGCAGTGCTAAACTCAGCAGCTTCCCAGATTTCAGGAACAGGCAGACTTGAATCAGAAAACCCAATTTTTCAACACAACTTTGGCATTTTACTGGGGCATACCCCATTTTTGCAATTTTTTGTGCTTTCAGCCTCCTTCCAGTCAGTGACAGAAATGGGCATGAAACCAATGCTGGATCCCAGAAACCTAAACATTTCTGAAAAGTAGACAAAATTCTGAATTCAGCAAGGGGTCATTTGTGTAGATCCTACAAGGGTTTCCTACAGAAAATAACAGCTGAAAAAGAAAAATATTGAAATTGAGGTGAAAAAACCATCAATTCATCTCTACGTTTTACTCTGTAACTTATCCCTGCAATGTCAGATTATCAAAAGCAATATACCGTTACGTCTGCTGGACTCCTCTGGTTGCGGGGATATATAGGGCTTGTAGGTTCATCAAGAACCCGAGGAACCCAGAGCCAATAAATGAGCTGCACCCTGCAGTGCGTTTTCATTCTATACCGGGTATACAGCAATTCATTTGCTGAAATATAAAGAATAAAAAATTTCTATTAAGAAAACCTTTGTATTTCCAAAAAGGGCACAAGATAAGGTGTTGAGGAGCAGTGGTTATTTTCACATCTCTGAATTCCGGGGTGACCATACTAGCATGTGAATTACAGGGCATTTCTCAAATAGATGTCTTTTTTACACACTCTGCTATATTTGGAAGGAAAAAATGTAGAGAAAGACAAGGGGCTATAGCAATTGTTTTGCTAATCTATGTTCCCCCAAGTCTCCCGATAAAAATGATACCTCACTTGTGTGGGTAGGCCTAGCGCCCGCGACAGGAAACGCCCCAAAACGCAACGTGTTTTAAAGAAAACAGAGGTGTTTTTTGCGAAGTGCCTACCTGTAGATTTTGGCCTCTAGCTCAGCCGGCACCTAGGGAAACCTACCAAACCTGTCCATTTCTGAAAACTAGAGACCTAGGGGAATCCAAGATGGGGTAACTTGCGGGGCTCGAACCAGGTTCTGTTACCCAGAATCCTTTGCAAACCTCAAAATTCGGCTAAAAAAACACATGTTCCTCACATTTCTGTGGCAGAAAGTTCTGGAATCTGAGAGGAGCCACAAATTTCCTTCCACCCAGCGTTCCCCCAAGTCTCCCGATATCAATGATACCTCACTTGTGTGGGTAGGCCTAGCGCCCGCGACAGGAGACGCCCCAAAGCGCAACGTGGACACATCCAAATTTTTTGAAGAAAACAGAGGTATTTTTTGCAAAGTGCCTACCTGTAGATTTTGGCCTCTAGCTCAGCCGGCACCTAGGGAAACCTACCAAACCTGTGCATTTCTGAAAACTAGAGACCTAGGGGAATCCAAGATGGGGTGACTTGCGGGGCTCGGACCAGGTTCTGTTACCCAGAATCCTTTGCAAACCTCAAAATTTGGCTAAAAAAACACATGTTCCTCACATTTCTGTGGCAGAAAGTTCTGGAATCTGAGAGGAGCCACAAATTTCCTTCCACCCAGCGTTCCCCCAAGTCTCCCGATAAAAATGATACCTCACTTGTGTGGGTAGGCCTAGCGCCCGCGACAGGAAATGCCCCAAAGCGCAACATGGACACATCCACATTTTTGGAAGAAAACAGAGGTGTTTTTTGCGAAGTGCCTACCTGTAGATTTTGGCCTCTAGCTCAGCCGGCACATAGGGAAACCTACCAAACCTGTGCATTTCTGAAAACTAGAGACCTAGGGGAATCCAAGGAGGGGTGACTTGCGGGGCTCGGACCAGGTTCTGTTACCCAGAATCCTTTGCAAACCTCAAAATTTGGCTAAAAATACACATGTTCCTCACATTTCTGTGGCAGAAAGTTCTGGAATCTGAGAGGAGCCACAAATTTCCTTCCACCCAGCGTTCCCCCAAGTCTCCCAATAAAAATGATACCTCACTTGTGTGGGTAGGCCTAGCGCTCGCGACAGGAAACGCCCCAAAGCGCAACGTGGACACATCCAAATTTTTGGAAGAAAACAGAGGTGTTTTTTGCGAAGTGCCTACCTGTAGATTTTGGCCTCTAGCTCAGCCGGCACCTAGGGAAACCTACCAAACCTGTGCATTTCTGAAAACTAGAGACCTAAGGGAATCCAAGATGGGGTGACTTGCGGGGCTCGAACCAGGTTCTGTTACCCAGAATCCTTTGCAAACCTCAAAATTTGGCTAAAAAAACGCATGTTCCTCCC
Source organism: Pleurodeles waltl (assembly GCF_031143425.1). Classification (NCBI taxonomy): domain Eukaryota; kingdom Metazoa; phylum Chordata; class Amphibia; order Caudata; family Salamandridae; genus Pleurodeles; species Pleurodeles waltl. The sequence goes on along the minus strand of NC_090443.1, from coordinate 779,168,616 downwards.
ATTTCTGTGGCAGAAAGTTCTGGAATCTGAGAGGAGCCACAAATTTCCTTCCACCCAGCGTTCCCCCAAGTCTCCTGATAAAAATGATACCTCACTTGTGTGGGTAGGCCTAGCGCCCGCGACAGGAAACGCCCCAAAGCGCAACGTGGACACATCCACATTTTTGGAAGAAAACAGAGGTGTTTTTTGCGAAGTGCCTACCTGTAGATTTTGGCCTCTAGCTCAGCCGGCACCTAGGGAAACCTACCAAACCTGTGCATTTCTGAAAACTAGAGACCTAGGGGAATCCAAGGAGGGGTGACTTGCGGGGCTCGGACCAGTTTCTGTTACCCAGAATCCTATGCAAACCTCAAAATTTGGCTAAAAAAACACATGTTCCTCACATTTATGTGGCAGAAAGTTCTGGAATCTGAGAGGAGCCACAAATTTCCTTCCGCCCAGTTTTCCCCCAAGTCTCCCGATAAAAATGATACCTCACTTGTGTGGGTAGGCCTAGCGCCCGCGACAGGAAACGCTCCAAAGCGCAACGTGGACACATCCAAATTTTTGGAAGAAAACAGAGGTGTTTTTTGCGAAGTGCCTACCTGTAGATTTTGGCCTCTAGCTCAGCCGGCACCTAGGGAAACCTACCAAACCTGTGCATTTCTGAAAACTAGAGACCAAGGGGAATCCAAGATGGGGTGACTTGCGGGGCTCGGACCAGGTTCTGTTACCCAGAATCCATTGCAAACCTCAAAATTTGGCTAAAAAAACACATGTTCCTCACATTTCTGTGGCAGAAAGTTCTGGAATCTGAGAGGAGCCTCAAATTTCCTTCCACCCAGCGTTCCCCCAAGTCTCCCGATAAAAATGATACCTCACTTGTCTGGGTAGGCCTAGCGCCCGCGACAGGAAACGCCCCAAAGCGCAACGTGGACACATCCAAATTTTTTGAAGAAAACAGAGGTATTTTTTGCGAAGTGCCTACCTGTAGATTTTGGCATCTAGCTCAGCCGGCACCTAGGGAAACCTACCAAACCTGTGCATTTCTGAAAACTAGAGACCTAGGGGAATACAAGGAGAGGTGACTTGCGGGGCTCGGACCAGGTTCTGTTACCCAGAATACTTTGCAAACCTCAAAATTTGGCTAAAAAAACACATGTTCCTCATATTTCTGTGGCAGAAAGTTCTGGAATCTGAGAGGCGCCACAAATTTCCTTCCACCCAGCCTTCCCCCAAGTATCCCGATAAAAATGATTCCTCACTTGTGTGGGTAGGCCTAGCGCCCGCGACAGGAAACGCCCCAAAGCGCAACATCGACACATCCAAATTTTGGGAAGAAAACAGAGGTGTTTTTTGCAAAGTGCCTACCTGTAGATTTTGGCCTTTAGCTCAGCCGGCACCTAGGGAAACCTACCAAACCTGTGCATTTCTGAAAACTAGAGACCTAGGGGAATCCAAGATGGGATGACTTGCGGGGCTCGGACCAGGTTCTGTTACCCAGAATCCTTTGCAAACCTCAAAATTTGGCTAAAAAAACACATGTTCCTCACATTTCTGTGGCAGAAAGTTCTGGAAATTGAGAGGAGCCACACATTTCCTTCCACCCAGTGTTCCCCCAAGTCTCCCGATAAAAATGATACCTCACTTGTGTGGGTAGGCCTAGCGCCTGTGACAGGAAACGCCCCAAAGCGCAACGTGGACACATCCAAATTTTTGGAAGAAAACAGAGGTGTTTTTTGCGAAGTGCCTACCTGTAGATTTTGGCCTCTAGCTCAGCCGGCACCTAGGGAAACCTACCAAAGCTGTGCATTTCTGAAAACTAGAGACCTAGGGGAATCCAAGGAGGGGTGACTTGCGGGGCTCAGACCAGGTTCTGTTACCCAGAATCCTATGCAAACCTCAAAATTTGGCTAAAAAAACACATGTTCCTCACATTTCTGTGGCAGAAAGTTCTGGAATCTGAGAGGAGCCACAAATTTACTTCCACCCAGCGTTCCCCCAAGTCTCCCGATAAAAATGATACCTCACTTGTGTGGGTAGGCCTAGCGCCCGCGACAGGAAACGCCCCAAAGCACAACGTGGACACATCCAAATTTTTGGAAGAAAACAGAGGTGTTTTTTGCGAAGTGCCTACCTGTAGATTTTGGCCTCTAGCTCAGCCGGCACCTAGGGAAACCTACCAAACCTGTGCATTTCTGAAAACTAGAGACCTAGGGGAATACAAGGAGGGGTGACTTTCGGGGCTCGGACCAGGTTCTGTTACCCAGAATCCTTTGCAAACCTCACAATTTGGCTAAAAAAACAAATGTTCCTCACATTTCTGTGGCAGAAAGTTCTGGAATCTGAGAGGAGCCACAAATTTACTTCCACCCAGCGTTCCCCCAAGCCTCCCGATAAAAATGATACCTCACTTGTGTGGGTAGGCCTAGCGCCCGCGACAGAAAACGCCCCAAAGCGCAACGTGGACACATCCAAATTTTTTGAAGAAAACAGAGGTATTTTTTGCGAAGTGCCTACCTGTAGATTTTGGCATCTAGCTCAGCCGGCACCTAGGGAAACCTACCAAACCTGTGCATTTCTGAAAACTAGAGACCTAGGGGAATACAAGGAGAGGTGACTTGCGGGGCTCGGACCAGGTTCTGTTACCCAGAATACTTTGCAAACCTCAAAATTTGGCTAAAAAAACACATGTTCCTCATATTTCTGTGGCAGAAAGTTCTGGAATCTGAGAGGAGCCACAAATTTCCTTCCACCCAGCCTTCCCCCAAGTCTCCCGATAAAAATGATACCTCACTTGTGTGGGTAGGCCTAGCGACCGCGACAGGAAACGCCCCAAAACGCAACGTGTTTTAAAGAAAACAGAGGTGTTTTTTGCAAAGTGCCTACCTGTAGATTTTGGCATCTAGCTCAGCCGGCACCTAGGGAAACCTACCAAACCTGTGTATTTCTGAAAACTAGAGACCTAGGGGAATCCAAGGAGGGGTGAGTTGCGTGGCTCGGACCAGGTTCTGTTACCCAGAATCCTTTGCAAACCTCAAAATTTGGCTAAAAAAACACATGTTCCTCACATTTCTGTGGCAGAAAGTTCTGGAAATTGAGAGGAGCCACACATTTCCTTCCACCCAGTGTTCCCCCAAGTCTCCCGATAAAAATGATACCTCACTTGTGTGGGTAGGCCTAGCGCCTGTGACAGGAAACGCCCCAAAGCGCAACGTGGACACATCCAAATTTTTGGAAGAAAACAGAGGTGTTTTTTGCGAAGTGCCTACCTGTAGATTTTGGCCTCTAGCTCAGCCGGCACCTAGGGAAACCTACCAAACCTGTGCATTTCTGAAAACTAGAGACCTAGGGGAATCCAAGATGGGGTGACTTGCGGGGCTCGGACTAGGTTCTGTTACCCAGAATCCTTTGCAAACCTCAAAATTTGGGTAAAAAAACACATGTTCCTCACATTTCTGTGGCAGAAAGTTCTGGAATCTGAGAGGAGCCACAAATTTCCTTCCACCCAGCCTTCCCCCAAGTCTCCCGATAAAAATGATACCTCACTTGTGTGGGTAGGCCTAGCGCCCGCGACAGGCAACGCCCCAAAGCGCAACGTGGACACATCCCAATTTTTGGAAGAAAACAGAGGTGTTTTTTGCGAAGTGCCTACCTGTAGATTTTGGCCTCTAGCTCAGCCGGCACCTAGGGAAACCTACCAAACCTGTGCATTTCTGAAAACTAGAGACCTAGGGGAATCCAAGATGGGATGACTTGCGGGGCTCGGACCAGGTTCTGTTACCCAGAATCCTTTGCAAACCTCAAAATTTGGCTAAAAAAACATATGTTCCTCATATTTCTGTGGCAGAAAGTTCTGGAAATTGAGAGGAGCCACACATTTCCTTCCACCCAGTGTTCCCCCAAGTCTCCCGATAAAAATGATACCTCACTTGTGTGGGTAGGCCTAGCGCCTGTGACAGGAAACGCCCCAAAGCGCAACGTGGACACATCCAAATTTTTGGAAGAAAACAGAGGTGTTTTTTGCGAAGTGCCTACCTGTAGATTTTGGCCTCTAGCTCAGCCGGCACCTAGGGAAACCTACCAAACCTGTGCATTTCTGAAAACTAGAGACCTAGGGGAATCCAAGATGGGGTGACTTGCGGGGCTCGGACTAGGTTCTGTTACCCAGAATCCTTTGCAAACCTCAAAATTTGGGTAAAAAAACACATGTTCCTCACATTTCTGTGGCAGAAAGTTCTGGAATCTGAGAGGAGCCACAAATTTCCTTCCACCCAGCGTTCCCCCAAGTCTCCCGATAAAAATGATACCTCACTTGTGTGGGTAGGCCTAGCGCCCGCGACAGGAAACGCCCCAAAGCGCAATGTGGACAGATCCAAATTTTTGGAAGAAAACAGAGGTATTTTTTGCGAAGTGCCTACCTGTAGATTTTGGCATCTAGCTCAGCCGGCACCTAGGGAAACCTACCAAACCTGTGCATTTCTGAAAACTAGAGACCTAGGGGAATACAAGGAGAGGTGACTTGCGGGGCTCGGACCAGGTTCTGTTACACAGAATACTTTGCAAACCTCAAAATTTGGCTAAAAAAACACATGTTCCTCACATTTCTGTGGCAGAAAGTTCTGGAATCTGAGAGGAGCCACAAATTTCCTTCCACCCAGCGTTCCCCCAAGTCTCCCGATAAAAATGATACCTCACTTGTGTGGGTAGGCCTAGCGCCCGCGACAGGAAACGCCCCAAAGCGCAACGTGGACACATCCAAATTTTTGGAAGAAAACAGAGGTGTTTTTGCGAGGTGCCTTCCTGTAGATTTTGGCCTCTAGCTCAGCCGGCACCTAGGGAAACCTACCAAACCTGTGCATTTCTGAAAACTAGAGACCTAGGGGAATCCAAGGAGGGGTGACTTGCGGGGCTCGGACCAGGTTCTGTTACCCAGAATCCTTTGCAAACCTCAAAATTTGGCTACAAAAACACATGTTTCTCACATTTCTGTGGCAGAAAGTTCTGGAATCTGAGAGGAGCCACAAATTTCCTTCCACCCAGCGTTCCCCCAAGTCTCCCGATAAAAATGATACCTCACTTGTGTGGGTAGGCCTAGCGCACGCGACAGGAAACGCCCCAAAGCGCAACGTGGACACATCCAAATTTTTGGAAGAAAACAGAGGTGTTTTTTGCAAAGTACCTACCTGTAGATTTCGGACTCTAGCTCAGCCGGCACCTAGGGAAACCTACCAAACCTTGTCATTTCTGAAAACTAGAGACCTAGGGGAATCCAAGGAGGGGTGACTTGCGGGGCTCCGACCATGTTCTGTTACCCAGAATCCTTTGCAAACCTCAAAATTTGGCTAAAAAAACACATGTTCCTCACATTTCTGTGGCAGAAAGTTCTGGAATCTGAGAGGAGCCACAAATTTCCTTCCACCCAGCGTTCCCCCAAGTCTCCTGATAAAAATGATACCTCACTTGTGTGGGTAGGCCTAGCGCTCGCGACAGGAAACGCCCCAAAGCGCAACGCGGACACATCCACATTTTTGGAAGAAAACAGAGGTGTTTTTTGCGAAGTGCCTACCTGTAGATTTTGGCCTCTAGCTCAGCCGGCACCTAGGGAAACCTACCAAACCTGTGCATTTCTGAAAACTAGAGACCTAGGGGAATCCAAGATGGGGTGACTTGTGGGGCTCGGACCAGGTTCTGTTACCCAGAATCCTTTGCAAACCTCAAAATTTGGCTAAAAAAACACATGTTCCTCACATTTCTGTGGCAGAAAGTTCTGGAATCTGAGAGGAGCCACAAATTTCCTTCCACCCAGCGTTCCCCCAAGTCTCCCGATAAAAATGATACCTCACTTGTGTGGGTAGGCCTAGCGCCCGCGACAGGAAACGCCCCAAAGCGCAACGTGGACACATCCAAATTTTTGGAAGAAAACAGAGGTGTTTTTGCGAGGTGCCTACCTGTAGATTTTGGCCTCTAGCTCAGCCGGCACCTAGGGAAACCTACCAAACCTGTGCATTTCTGAAAACTAGAGACCTAGGGGAATCCAAGGAGGGGTGACTTGCGGGGCTCGGACCAGGTTCTGTTACCCAGAATCCTTTGCAAACCTCAAAATTTGGCTACAAAAACACATGTTTCTCACATTTCTGTGGCAGAAAGTTCTGGAATCTGAGAGGAGCCACAAATTTCCTTCCACCCAGCGTTCCCCCAAGTCTCCCGATAAAAATGATACCTCACTTGTGTGGGTAGGCCTAGCGCACGCGACAGGAAACGCCCCAAAGCGCAACGTGGACACATCCAAATTTTTGGAAGAAAACAGAGGTGTTTTTTGCAAAGTACCTACCTGTAGATTTCGGACTCTAGCTCAGCCGGCACCTAGGGAAACCTACCAAACCTTGTCATTTCTGAAAACTAGAGACCTAGGGGAATCCAAGGAGGGGTGACTTGCGGGGCTCCGACCAGGTTCTGTTACCCAGAATCCTTTGCAAACCTCAAAATTTGGCTAAAAAAACACATGTTCCTCACATTTCTGTGGCAGAAAGTTCTGGAATCTGAGAGGAGCCACAAATTTCCTTCCACCCAGCGTTCCCCCAAGTCTCCTGATAAAAATGATACCTCACTTGTGTGGGTAGGCCTAGCGCTCGCGACAGGAAACGCCCCAAAGCGCAACGCGGACACATCCACATTTTTGGAAGAAAACAGAGGTGTTTTTTGCGAAGTGCCTACCTGTAGATTTTGGCCTCTAGCTCAGCCGGCACCTAGGGAAACCTACCAAACCTGTGCATTTCTGAAAACTAGAGACCTAGGGGAATCCAAGATGGGGTGACTTGCGGGGCTCGGACTAGGTTCTGTTACCCAGAATCCTTTGCAAACCTCAAAATTTGGGTAAAAAAAACACATGTTCCTCACATTTCTATGGCAGAAAGTTCTGGAATCTGAGGGGAGCCACAAATTTCCTTCCACCCAGCGTTCCCCCAAGTCTCCTGATAAAAATGATACCTCAATCGTGTGGCTAGGCCTAGCGCCCGCGACAGGAGACGCCCCAAAGCACAACGTGGACACATCCAAATTTTTGGAAGAAAACAGAGGTGTTTTTTGCGAAGTGCCTACCTGTTGATTTTGGCCTCTAGCTCAGCCGGCACCTAGGGAAACCTACCAAACCTGTGCATTTCTGAAAACTAGAGACGTAGGGGAATCCAAGGAGGGGTGACTTGCGGGGCTCGGACCAGGTTCTGTTACCCAGAATCCTTTGCAAACCTCAAAATTTGGCTAAAAAAACACATGTTCCTCACATTTCTGTGGCAGAAAGTTCTGGAATCTGAGAGGAGCCACAAATTTACTTCCACCCAGCATTCCCCCAAGTCTCCCGATAAAAATGATACCTCACTTGTGTGGGTAGTCCTAGCGCCCGCGACAGGGAACGCCCCAAAGCGCAACGTGGACACATCCAAATTTTTTGAAGAAAACAGAGGTATTTTTTGTGAAGTGCCTACGTGTAGATTTTGGCATCTAGCTCAGCCGGCACCTAGGGAAACCTACCAAACCTGTGCATTTCTGAAAACTAGAGACCTAGGGGAATCCAAGATGTGGTGACTTGTGGGGCTCGGACCAGGTTCTGTTACCCAGAATCCTTTGCAAACCTCAAAATTTGGCTAAAAAAACACATGTTCCTCACATTTCTGTGGCAGAAAGTTCTGGAATCTGAGAGGAGCCACAAATTTCCTTCCACCCAGCGTTCCCCCCAGTCTCCCGATAAAAATGATACCTCAATTGTGTGGGTAGGCCTAGCGCCCGCGACAGGAAACGCCCCAAAGCGCAACGTGGACACATCCAAATTTTTGGAAGAAAACAGAGGTGTTTTTTGCGAAGTGCCTACCTGTAGATTTTGGCCTCTAGCTCAGCCGGCACCTAGGGAAACCTACCAAACCTGTGCATTTCTGAAAACTAGAGACCTAGGGGAATCCAAGATGGGGTGACTTGCGGGGCTCGGACTAGGTTCTGTTACCCAGAATCCTTTGCAAACCTCAAAATTTGGGTAAAAAAAACACATGTTCCTCACATTTCTGTGGCAGAAAGTTCTGGAATCTGAGAGGAGCCACAAATTTCCTTCCACCCAGCGTTCCACTCAGTCTCCCGATAAAAATGATACCTCACTTGTGTGGGTAGGCCTAGCGCCCGCGACAGGAAACGCCCCAAAGCGCAACGTGGACACATCCACATTTTTGGAAGAAAACAGAGGTGTTTTTTGCGAAGTGCCTACCTGTAGATTTTGGCCTCTAGCTCAGCCGGCACCTAGGGAAACCTACCAAACCTGTGCATTTCTGAAAACTAGAGACCTAGGGGAATCCAAGATGGGGTGACTTGCGGGGCTCGGACTAGGTTCTGTTACCCAGAATCCTTTGCAAACCTCAAAATTTGGGTAAAAAAAACACATGTTCCTCACATTTCTATGGCAGAAAGTTCTGGAATCTGAGGGGAGCCACAAATTTCCTTCCACCCAGCGTTCCCCCAAGTCTCCTGATAAAAATGATACCTCACTTGTGTGGCTAGGCCTAGCGCCCGCGACAGGAGACGCCCCAAAGCACAACGTGGACACATCCACATTTTTGGAAGAAAACAGAGGTGTTTTTTGCGAAGTGCCTACCTGTAGATTTTGGCCTCTAGCTCAGCCGGCACCTAGGGAAACCTACCAAACCTGTGCATTTCTGAAAACTAGAGACCTAAGGGAATCCAAGATGGGGTGACTTGCAGGCTCGGACCAGGTTCTGTTACCCAGAATCCTTTGCAAACCTCAAAATTTGGCTAAAAAAACGCATGTTCCTCCCATTTCTGTGGCAGAAAGTTCTGGAATCTGAGAGGAGCCACAAATTTCCTTCCACCCAGCGTTCCCCCAAGTCTCCTGATAAAAATGATACCTCACTTGTGTGGGTAGGCCTAGCGCCCGCGATAGGAAACGCCCCAAAGCGCAACGTGGACACATCCACATTTTTGGAAGAAAACAGAGTTGTTTTTTGCGAAGTGCCTACCTGTAGATTTTGGCCTCTAGCTCAGCCGGCACCTAGGGAAACCTACCAAACCTGTGCATTTCTGAAAACTAGAGACCTAGGGGAATCCAAGGAGGGGTGACTTGCGGGGCTCGGACCAGTTTCTGTTACCCAGAATCCTTTGCAAACCTCAAAATTTGGCTAAAAAAACACATGTTCCTCACATTTATGTGGCAGAAAGTTCTGGAATCTGAGAGGAGCCACAAATTTCCTTCCGCCCAGTGTTCCCCCAAGTCTCCCGATAAAAATGATACCTCACTTGTGTGGGTAGGCCTAGCGCCCGCGACAGGAAACGCTCCAAAGCGCAACGTGGACACATCCAAATTTTTGGAAGAAAACAGAGGTGTTTTTTGCGAAGTGCCTACCTGCAGATTTTGGCCTCTAGCTCAGCCGGCACCTATGGAAACCTACCAAACCTGTGCATTTCTGAAAACTAGAGACCTAGGGGAATACAAAGAGAGGTGACTTGCGGGGCTCGGACCAGGTTCTGTTATCCAGAATCCTTTGCAAACCTCAAAATTTGGCTAAAAAAACACATGTTCCTCACATTTCTGTGGCAGAAAGTTCTGGAATCTGAGAGAAGCCACAAATTTCCTTCCACCCAGCGTTCCCCCAAGTCTCCCGATAAAAATGATACCCCACTTGTGTGGGTAGGCCTAGCGCCCGCGACAGGAAACACCCCAAAGCGCAACGTGGACACATCCAAATTTTTGGAAGAAAACAGAGGTGTTTTTTGCGAAGTGCCTACCTGTAGATTTTGGCCTCTAGCTCAGCCGGCACCTAGGGAAACCTACCAAACCTGTGCATTTCTGAAAACTAGAGACCTAGGGGAATACAAAGAGAGGTGACTTGCGGGGCTCGGACCAGGTTGTGTTATCCAGAATCCTTTGCAAACCTCAAAATTTGGCTAAAAAAACACATGTTCCTCGAATTTCTGTGGCAGAAAGTTCTGGAATCTGAGAGGAGCCACAAATTTCCTTCCACCCAGCGTTCCCCCAAGTCTCCCGATAAAAATGATACCTCACTTGTGTGGGTAGGCCTAGCGCCCGCGACAGGAAACGCCCCAAAGCACAACGTGGACACATCCAAATTTTTGGAAGAAAACAGAGGTGTTTTTTGCAAAGTACCTACCTGTAGATTTCGGACTCTAGCTCAGCCGGCACCTAGGGAAACCTACCAAACCTGTGCATTTCTGAAAACTAGAGACCTAGGGGAATCAAAGGAGGGGTGACTTGCGGGGCTCGGACCAGGTTCTGTTACCCAGAATCCTTTGCAAACCTCAAAATTTGGCTAAAAAAACACATGTTCCTCACATTTCTGTGGCAGAAAGTTCTGGAATCTGAGAGGAGCCACAAATTTCCTTCCACCCAGCGTTCCCCCAAGTCTCCCGATAAAAATGATACCTCACTTGTGTGGGTAGGCCTAGCGCCCGCGACAGGGAACGCCCCAAAGCGCAACGTGGACACATCCACATTTTTTGAAGAAAACAGAGGTATTTTTTGCGAAGTGCCTACCTGTAGATTTTGGCATCTAGCTCAGCCGGCACCTAGGGAAACCTACCAAACCTGTGCATTTCTGAAAACTAGAGACCTAGGGGAATACAAGGAGAGGTGACTTGCGGGGCTCGGACCAGGTTCTGTTACCCAGAATACTATGCAAACCTCAAAATTTGGCTAAAAAAACACATGTTCCTCACATTTCTGTGGCAGAAAGTTCTGGAATCTGAGAGGAGCCACAAATTTCCTTCCACCCAGCGTTCCCCCAAGTCTCCCGATAAAAATGATACCTCACTTGTGTGGGTAGGCCTAGCGCCCGCGACAGGAAACGCCCCAAAGCGCAACATGGACACATCCAAATTTTGGGAAGAAAACAGAGGTGTTTTTTGCAAAGTGCCTACCTGTAGATTTTGGCCTCTAGCTCAGCCGGCACCTAGGGAAACCTACCAAACCTGTGCATTTCTGAAAACTAGAGACCTAAGGGAATCCAAGGAGGGGTGACTTGCGTGGCTCGGACCAGGTTCTGTTACCCAGAATCCTTTGCAAACCTCAAAATTTGGCTAAAAAAACACATGTTCCTCACATTTCTGTGGCAGAAAGTTCTGGAATCTGAGAGGAGCCACAAATTTCCTTCCACCCAGCGTTCCCCCAAGTCTCCTGATAAAAATGATACCTCACTTGTGTGGCTAGGCCTAGCGCCCGCGACAGGAGACGCCCCAAAGCACAACGTGGACACATCCAAATTTTTGGAAGAAAACAGAGGTGTTTTTTGCGAAGTGCCTACCTGTTGATTTTGGCCTCTAGCTCAGCCGGCAGCTAGGGAAACCTACCAAACCTGTGCATTTCTGAAAACTAGAGACCTAGGGGAATCCAAGGAGGGGTGACTTGCGGGGCTCGGACCAGGTTCTGTTACCCAGAATCCTTTGCAAACCTCAAAATTTGGCTAAAAAAACACATGTTCCTCACATTTCTGTGGCAGAAAACTCTGGAATCTGAGAGGAGCCACAAATTTACTTCAACCCAGCGTTCCCCCAAGTCTCCCGATAAAAATGATACCTCACTTGTGTGGGTAGTCCTAGCGCCCGCGACAGGGAACGCCCCAAAGCGCAACGTGGACACATCCAAATTTTTTGAAGAAAACAGAGGTATTTTTTGTGAAGTGCCTACCTGTAGATTTTGGCATCTAGCTCAGCCGGCACCTAGGGAAACCTACCAAACCTGTGCATTTCTGAAAACTAGAGAACTAGGGGAATACAAGGAGAGGTGACTTGCGGGGCTCGGACCAGGTTCTGTTACCCAGAATACTTTGCAAACCTCAAAATTTGGCTAAAAAAACACATGTTCCTCACATTTCTGTGGCAGAAAGTTCTGGAATCTGAGAGGAGCCACAAATTTCCTTCCACCCAGCGTTCCCCCAAGTCTCCCGATAAAAATGATACCTCACTTGTGTGGGTAGGCCTAGCACCCGCGACAGGAAACGCCCCAAAGCGCAACATGGACACATCCAAATTTTGGGAAGAAAACAGAGGTGTTTTTTGCAAAGTGCCTACCTGTAGATTTTGGCCTCTAGCTCAGCCGGCACCTAGAGAAATCTACCAAACCTGTGCATTTCTGAAAACTAGAGACCTAGGGGAATCCAAGGAGGGGTGACTTGCGGGGCTCAGACCAGGTTCTGTTACCCAGAATCCTTTGCAAACCTCAAAATTTGGCTAAAAAAACACATGTTCCTCACATTTCTGTGGCAGAAAGTTCTGGAATCTGAGAGGAGCCACAAATTTCCTTCCACCCAGCGTTCCCCCAAGTCTCCCGATAAAAATGATACCTCACTTGTGTGGGTAGGCCTAGCGCCCGCGACAGGAAACGCCACAAAGCGCAACGTGGACACATTCAAATTTTTGGAAGAAAACAGAGGTGTTTTTTGCAAAGTGCCTACCTGTAGATTTTGGCCTATAGCTCAGCCGGCACCTAGGGAAACCTACCAAACCTGTGCATTTCTGAAAACTAGAGACCTAGGGGAATCCAAGATGGGGTGACTTGTGGGGCTCGGACCAGGTTCTGTTACCCAGAATCCTTTGCAAACCTCAAAATTTGGCTAAAAAAACACATGTTACTCACATTTCTGTGGCAGAAAGTTCTGGAATCTGAGAGGAGCCACAAATTTCCTTCCACCCAGCGTTCCCCCCAGTCTCCCGATAAAAATGATACCTCACTTGTGTGGGTATGCTTAGCGCCCGCGACAGGAAACGCCCCAAAGCGCAACGTGGACTCATCCAAATTTTTGGAAGAAAACAGAGGTGTTTTTTGCGAAGTGCCTACCTGTAGATTTTGGCCTCTAGCTCAGCCGGCACCTAGGGAAACCTACCAAACCTGTGCATTTCTGAAAACTAGAGACCTAGGGGAATCCAAGATGGGGTGACTTGCGGGGCTCGGACTAGGTTCTGTTACCCAGAATCCTTTGCAAACCTCAAAATTTGGGTAAAAAAAACACGTTCCTCACATTTCTATGGCAGAAAGTTCTGGAATCTGAGGGGAGCCACAAATTTCCTTCCACCCAGCGTTCCCCCAAGTCTCCTGATAAAAATGATACCTCACTTGTGTGGCTAGGCCTAGCGCCCGCGACAGGAGACGCCCCAAAGCACAACGTGGACACATCCAAATTTTTGGAAGAAAACAGAGGTGTTTTTTGCGAAGTGCCTACCTGTTGATTTTGGCCTCTAGCTCAGCCGGCACCTAGGGAAACCTACCAAACCTGTGCATTTCTGAAAACTAGAGACCTAGGGGAATCCAAGGAGGGGTGACTTGCGGGGCTCGGACCAGGTTCTGTTACCCAGAATCCTTTGCAAACCTCAAAATTTGGCTAAAAAAACACATGTTCCTCACATTTCTGTGGCAGAAAGTTCTGGAATCTGAGAGGAGCCACAAATTTACTTCCACCCAGCATTCCCCCAAGTCTCCCGATAAAAATGATACCTCACTTGTGTGGGTAGTCCTAGCGCCCGCGACAGGGAACGCCCCAAAGCGCAACGTGGACACATCTAAATTTTTTGAAGAAAACAGAGGTATTTTTTGTGAAGTGCCTACCTGTAGATTTTGGCATCTAGCTCAGCCGGCACCTAGGGAAACCTACCAAACCTGTGCATTTCTGAAAACTAGAGACCTAGGGGAATCCAAGGAGGGGTGACTTGCGGGGCTCGGACCAGGTTCTGTTACCCAGAATCCTTTGCAAACCTCAAAATTTGGCTAAAAAAACACATGTTCCTCACATTTCTGTGGCAGAAAATTCTGGAATCTGAGAGGAGCCACAAATTTACTTCCACCCAGCGTTCCCCCAAGTCTCCCGATAAAAATGATACCTCACTTGTGTGGGTAGTCCTAGCGCCCGCGACAGGGAACGCCCCAAAGCGCAACGTGGACACATCCAAATTTTTTGAAGAAAACAGAGGTATTTTTTGTGAAGTGCCTACCTGTAGATTTTGGCATCTAGCTCAGCCGGCACCTAGGGAAACCTACCAAACCTGTGCATTTCTGAAAACTAGAGACCTAGGGGAATACAAGGAGAGGTGACTTGCGGGGCTCGGACCAGGTTCTGTTACCCAGAATACTTTGCAAACCTCAAAATTTGGCTAAAAAAACACATGTTCCTCACATTTCTGTGGCAGAAAGTTCTGGAATCTGAGAGGAGCCACAAATTTCCTTCCACCCAGCGTTCCCCCAAGTCTCCCGATACAAATGATACCTCACTTGTGTGGGTAGGCCTAGCACCCGCGACAGGAAACGCCCCAAAGCGCAACATGGACACATCCAAATTTTGGGAAGAAAACAGAGGTGTTTTTTGCAAAGTGCCTACCTGTAGATTTTGGCCTCTAGCTCAGCCGGCACCTAGAGAAACCTACCAAACCTGTGCATTTCTGAAAACTAGAGACCTAGGGGAATCCAAGGAGGGGTGACTTGCGGGGCTCAGACCAGGTTCTGTTACCCAGAATCCTTTGCAAACCTCAAAATTTGGCTAAAAAAACACATGTTCCTCACATTTCTGTGGCAGAAAGTTCTGGAATCTGAGAGGAGCCACAAATTTCCTTCCACCCAGCGTTCCCCCCAGTCTCCCGATAAAAATGATACCTCACTTGTGTGGGTAGGCCTAGCGCCCGCGACAGGAAACGCCCCAAAGCGCAACGTGGACACATCCAAATTTTTGGAAGAAAACAGAGGTGTTTTTTGCGAAGTGCCTACCTGTAGATTTTGGCCTCTAGCTCAGCCGGCACCTAGGGAAACCTACCAAACCTGTGCATTTCTGAAAACTAGAGACCTAGGGGAATCCAAGATGGGGTGACTTGCGGGGCTCGGACTAGGTTCTGTTACCCAGAATCCTTTGCAAACCTCAAAATTTGGGTAAAAAAAACACATGTTCCTCACATTTCTGTGGCAGAAAGTTCTGGAATCTGAGAGGAGCCACAAATTTCCTTCCACCCAGCGTTCCCCCCAGTCTCCCGATAAAAATGATACCTCACTTGTGTTGGTAGGCCTAGCGCCCGCGACAGGAAACGCCCCAAAGCGCAACGTGGACACATCCAAATTTTTGGAAGAAAACAGAGGTGTTTTTTGCGAAGTGCCTACCTGTAGATTTTGGCCTCTAGCTCAGCCGGCACCTAGGGAAACCTACCAAACCTTTGCATTTCTGAAAACTAGAGACCTAGGGGAATCCAAGATGGGGTGACTTGCGGGGCTCGGACTAGGTTCTGTTACCCAGAATCCTTTGCAAACCTCAAAATTTGGGTAAAAAAAACACATGTTCCTCACATTTCTATGGCAGAAAGTTCTGGAATCTGAGGGGAGCCACAAATTTCCTTCCACCCAGCGTTCCCCCAAGTCTCCTGATAAAAATGATACCTCACTTGTGTGGCTAGGCCTAGCGCCCGCGACAGGAGACGCCCCAAAGCACAACGTGGACACATCCAAATTTTTGGAAGAAAACAGAGGTGTTTTTTGCGAAGTGCCTACCTGTAGATTTTGGCCTCTAGCTCAGCCGGCACCTAGGGAAACCTACCAAACCTGTGCATTTCTGAAAACTAGAGACCTAAGGGAATCCAAGATGGGGTGACTTGCGGGGCTCGGACCAGGTTCTGTTACCCAGAATCCTTTGCAAACCTCAAAATTTGGCTAAAAAAACGCATGTTCCTCCCATTTCTGTGGCAGAAAGTTCTGGAATCTGAGAGGAGCCACAAATTTCCTTCCACCCAGCGTTCCCCCAAGTCTCCTGATAAAAATGATACCTCACTTGTGTGGGTAGGCCTAGCGCCCGCGATAGGAAACGCCCCAAAGCGCAACGTGGACACATCCACATTTTTGGAAGAAAACAGAGTTGTTTTTTGCGAAGTGCCTACCTGTAGATTTTGGCCTCTAGCTCAGCCGGCACCTAGGGAAACCTACCAAACCTGTGCATTTCTGAAAACTAGAGACCTAGGGGAATCCAAGGAGGGGTGACTTGCGGGGCTCGGACCAGTTTCTGTTACCCAGAATCCTTTGCAAACCTCAAAATTTGGCTAAAAAAACACATGTTCCTCACATTTATGTGGCAGAAAGTTCTGGAATCTGAGAGGAGCCACAAATTTCCTTCCGCCCAGTGTTCCCCCAAGTCTCCCGATAAAAATGATACCTCACTTGTGTGGGTAGGCCTAGCGCCCGCGACAGGAAACGCTCCAAAGCGCAACGTGGACACATCCAAATTTTTGGAAGAAAACAGAGGTGTTTTTTGCGAAGTGCCTACCTGCAGATTTTGGCCTCTAGCTCAGCCGGCACCTATGGAAACCTACCAAACCTGTGCATTTCTGAAAAGTAGAGACCTAGGGGAATACAAAGAGAGGTGACTTGCGGGGCTCGGACCAGGTTCTGTTATCCAGAATCCTTTGCAAACCTCAAAATTTGGCTAAAAAAACACATGTTCCTCACATTTCTGTGGCAGAAAGTTCTGGAATCTGAGAGGAGCCACAAATTTCCTTCCACCCAGCGTTCCCCCAAGTCTCCCGATAAAAATGATACCCCACTTGTGTGGGTAGGCCTAGCGCCCGCGACAGGAAACACCCCAAAGCGCAACGTGGACACATCCAAATTTTTGGAAGAAAACAGAGGTGTTTTTTGCGAAGTGCCTACCTGTAGATTTTGGCCTCTAGCTCAGCCGGCACCTAGGGTAACCTACCAAACCTGTGCATTTCTGAAAACTAGAGACCTAGGGGAATACAAAGAGAGGTGACTTGCGGGGCTCGGACCAGGTTGTGTTATCCAGAATCCTTTGCAAACCTCAAAATTTGGCTAAAAAAACACATGTTCCTCGAATTTCTGTGGCAGAAAGTTCTGGAATCTGAGAGGAGCCACAAATTTCCTTCCACCCAGCGTTCCCCCAAGTCTCCCGATAAAAATGATACCTCACTTGTGTGGGTAGGCCTAGCGCCCGCGACAGGAAACGCCCCAAAGCACAACGTGGACACATCCAAATTTTTGGAAGAAAACAGAGGTGTTTTTTGCAAAGTACCTACCTGTAGATTTCGGACTCTAGCTCAGCCGGCACCTAGGGAAACCTACCAAACCTGTGCATTTCTGAAAACTAGAGACCTAGGGGAATCAAAGGAGGGGTGACTTGCGGGGCTCGGACCAGGTTCTGTTACCCAGAATCCTTTGCAAACCTCAAAATTTGGCTAAAAAAACACATGTTCCTCACATTTCTGTGGCAGAAAGTTCTGGAATCTGAGAGGAGCCACAAATTTCCTTCCACCCAGCGTTCCCCCAAGTCTCCCGATAAAAATGATACCTCACTTGTGTGGGTAGGCCTAGCGCCCGCGACAGGGAACGCCCCAAAGCGCAACGTGGACACATCCACATTTTTTGAAGAAAACAGAGGTATTTTTTGCGAAGTGCCTACCTGTAGATTTTGGCATCTAGCTCAGCCGGCACCTAGGGAAACCTACCAAACCTGTGCATTTCTGAAAACTAGAGACCTAGGGGAATACAAGGAGAGGTGACTTGCGGGGCTCGGACCAGGTTCTGTTACCCAGAATACTATGCAAACCTCAAAATTTGGCTAAAAAAACACATGTTCCTCACATTTCTGTGGCAGAAAGTTCTGGAATCTGAGAGGAGCCACAAATTTCCTTCCACCCAGCGTTCCCCCAAGTCTCCCGATAAAAATGATACCTCACTTGTGTGGGTAGGCCTAGCGCCCGCGACAGGAAACGCCCCAAAGCGCAACATGGACACATCCAAATTTTGGGAAGAAAACAGAGGTGTTTTTTGCAAAGTGCCTACCTGTAGATTTTGGCCTCTAGCTCAGCCGGCACCTAGGGAAACCTACCAAACCTGTGCATTTCTGAAAACTAGAGACCTAAGGGAATCCAAGGAGGGGTGACTTGCGTGGCTCGGACCAGGTTCTGTTACCCAGAATCCTTTGCAAACCTCAAAATTTGGCTAAAAAAACACATGTTCCTCACATTTCTGTGGCAGAAAGTTCTGGAATCTGAGAGGAGCCACAAATTTCCTTCCACCCAGCGTTCCCCCAAGTCTCCTGATAAAAATGATACCTCACTTGTGTGGCTAGGCCTAGCGCCCGCGACAGGAGACGCCCCAAAGCACAACGTGGACACATCCAAATTTTTGGAAGAAAACAGAGGTGTTTTTTGCGAAGTGCCTACCTGTTGATTTTGGCCTCTAGCTCAGCCGGCAGCTAGGGAAACCTACCAAACCTGTGCATTTCTGAAAACTAGAGACCTAGGGGAATCCAAGGAGGGGTGACTTGCGGGGCTCGGACCAGGTTCTGTTACCCAGAATCCTTTGCAAACCTCAAAATTTGGCTAAAAAAACACATGTTCCTCACATTTCTGTGGCAGAAAACTCTGGAATCTGAGAGGAGCCACAAATTTACTTCAACCCAGCGTTCCCCCAAGTCTCCCGATAAAAATGATACCTCACTTGTGTGGGTAGTCCTAGCGCCCGCGACAGGGAACGCCCCAAAGCGCAACGTGGACACATCCAAATTTTTTGAAGAAAACAGAGGTATTTTTTGTGAAGTGCCTACCTGTAGATTTTGGCATCTAGCTCAGCCGGCACCTAGGGAAACCTACCAAACCTGTGCATTTCTGAAAACTAGAGAACTAGGGGAATACAAGGAGAGGTGACTTGCGGGGCTCGGACCAGGTTCTGTTACCCAGAATACTTTGCAAACCTCAAAATTTGGCTAAAAAAACACATGTTCCTCACATTTCTGTGGCAGAAAGTTCTGGAATCTGAGAGGAGCCACAAATTTCCTTCCACCCAGCGTTCCCCCAAGTCTCCCGATAAAAATGATACCTCACTTGTGTGGGTAGGCCTAGCACCCGCGACAGGAAACGCCCCAAAGCGCAACATGGACACATCCAAATTTTGGGAAGAAAACAGAGGTGTTTTTTGCAAAGTGCCTACCTGTAGATTTTGGCCTCTAGCTCAGCCGGCACCTAGAGAAATCTACCAAACCTGTGCATTTCTGAAAACTAGAGACCTAGGGGAATCCAAGGAGGGGTGACTTGCGGGGCTCAGACCAGGTTCTGTTACCCAGAATCCTTTGCAAACCTCAAAATTTGGCTAAAAAAACACATGTTCCTCACATTTCTGTGGCAGAAAGTTCTGGAATCTGAGAGGAGCCACAAATTTCCTTCCACCCAGCGTTCCCCCAAGTCTCCCGATAAAAATGATACCTCACTTGTGTGGGTAGGCCTAGCGCCCGCGACAGGAAACGCCACAAAGCGCAACGTGGACACATTCAAATTTTTGGAAGAAAACAGAGGTGTTTTTTGCAAAGTGCCTACCTGTAGATTTTGGCCTATAGCTCAGCCGGCACCTAGGGAAACCTACCAAACCTGTGCATTTCTGAAAACTAGAGACCTAGGGGAATCCAAGATGGGGTGACCTGTGGGGCTCGGACCAGGTTCTGTTACCCAGAATCCTTTGCAAACCTCAAAATTTGGCTAAAAAAACACATGTTCCTCACATTTCTGTGGCAGAAAGTTCTGGAATCTGAGAGGAGCCACAAATTTCCTTCCACCCAGTGTTCCCCCAAGTCTCCCGATAAAAATGATACCTCACTTGTGTGGGTAGGCCTAGCGCCCGCGACAGGAAACGCCCCAAAGTGCAACGTGGACACATGCAAATTTTTGGAAGAAAACAGAGGTGTTTTTTGCGAAGTGCCTACCTGTAGATTTTGGCCTCTAGCTCAGCCGGCACCTAGGGAAACCTACCAAACCTGTGCATTTCTGAAAACTAGAGACCTAGGGGAATCCAAGATGGGGTGACTTGCGGGGCTCGGACTAGGTTCTGTTACCCAGAATCCTTTGCAAACCTCAAAATTTGGGTAAAAAAAACACATGTTCCTCACATTTCTATGGCAGAAAGTTCTGGAATCTGAGGGGAGCCACAAATTTCCTTCCAGCCAGCGTTCCCCCAAGTCTCCTGATAAAAATGATACCTCACTTGTGTGGCTAGGCCTAGCGCCCGCGACAGGAGACGCCCCAAAGCGCAAAGTGGACACATCCAAATTTTTGGAAGAAAACAGAGGTATTTTTTGCGAAGTGCCTACCTGTAGATTTTGGCATCTAGCTCAGCCGGCACCTAGGGAAACCTACCAAACCTGTGCATTTCTGAAAACTAGAGACCTAGGGGAATACAAGGAGAGGTGACTTGCGGGGCTCGGACCAGGTTCTGTTACCCAGAATACTTTGCAAACCTCAAAATTTGGCTAAAAAAACACATGTTCCTCATATTTCTGTGGCAGAAAGTTCTGGAATCTGAGAGGAGCCACAAATTTCCTTCCACCCAGCCTTCCCCCAAGTCTCCCGATAAAAATGATACCTCACTTGTGTGGGTAGGCCTAGCGCCCGCGACAGGCAACGCCCCAAAGCGCAACGTGGACACATCCCAATTTTTGGAAGAAAACAGAGGTGTTTTTTGCGAAGTGCCTACCTGTAGATTTTGGCCTCTAGCTCAGCCGGCACCTAGGGAAACCTACCAAACCTGTGCATTTCTGAAAACTAGAGACCTAGGGGAATCCAAGATGGGGTGACTTGCGGGGCTCGGACTAGGTTCTGTTACCCAGAATCCTTTGCAAACCTCAAAATTTGGGTAAAAAAACACATGTTCCTCACATTTCTGTGGCAGAAAACTCTGGAATCTGAGAGGAGCCACAAATTTACTTCAACCCAGCGTTCCCCCAAGTCTCCCGATAAAAATGATACCTCACTTGTGTGGGTAGGCCTAGCGCCCGCGACAGGAGACGCCCCAAAGCGCAAAGTGGACACATCCAAATTTTTGGAAGAAAACAGAGGTATTTTTTGCGAAGTGCCTACCTGTAGATTTTGGCATCTAGCTCAGCCGGCACCTAGGGAAACCTACCAAACCTGTGCATTTCTGAAAACTAGAGACCTAGGGGAATACAAGGAGAGGTGACTTGCGGGGCTCGGACCAGGTTCTGTTACCCAGAATACTTTGCAAACCTCAAAATTTGGCTAAAAAAACACATGTTCCTCATATTTCTGTGGCAGAAAGTTCTGGAATCTGAGAGGAGCCACAAATTTCCTTCCACCCAGCTTTCACCCAAGTCTCCCGATAAAAATGATACCTCACTTGTGTGGGTAGGCCTAGCGCCCGCAACAGGCAACGCCCCAAAGCGCAACGTGGACACATCCCAATTTTTGGAAGAAAACAGAGGTGTTTTTTGCGAAGTGCCTACCTGTAGATTTTGGCCTCTAGCTCAGCCGGCACCTAGGGAAACCTACCAAACCTGTGCATTTCTGAAAACTAGAGACCTAGGGGAATCCAAGATGGGATGACTTGAGGGGCTCGGACCAGGTTCTGTTACCCAGAATCCTTTGCAAACCTCAAAATTTGGCTAAAAAAACACATGTTCCTCATATTTCTGTGGCAGAAAGTTCTGGAATTGAGAGGAGCCACCCAGTGTTCCCCCAAGTCTCCCGATAAAAATGATACCTCACTTGTGTGGGTAGGCCTAGCGCCTGTGACAGGAAACGCCCCAAAGCGCAACGTGGACACATCCACATTTTTGGAAGAAAACAGGTGTTTTTTGCGAAGTGCCTACCTGTAGATTTTGGCCTCTAGCTCAGCCGGCACCTAGGGAAACCTACCAAACCTGTGCATTTCTGAAAACTAGAGACCTAGGGGAATCCAAGATGAGGTGACTTGCGGGGCTCGGACTAGGTTCTGTTACCCAGAATCCTTTGCAAACCTCAAAATTTGGGTAAAAAAACACATGTTCCTCACATTTCTGTGGCAGAAAGTTCTGGAATCTGAGAGGAGCCACAAATTTCCTTCCACCCAGCGTTCCCCCAAGTCTCCCGATAAAAATGATACCTCACTTGTGTGGGTAGGCCTAGCGCCCGCGACAGGAAACGCCCCAAAGCGCAATGTGGACACATCCACATTTTTGGAAGAAAACAGAGGTATTTTTTGCGAAGTGCCTACCTGTAGATTTTGGCATCTAGCTCAGCCGGCACCTAGGGAAACCTACCAAACCTGTGCATTTCTGAAAACTAGAGACCTAGGGGAATCCAAGGAGAGGTGACTTGCGGGGCTCGGACCAGGTTCTGTTACACAGAATACTTTGCAAACCTCAAAATTTGGCTAAAAAAACACATGTTCCTCACATTTCTGTGGCAGAAAGTTCTGGAATCTGAGAGGAGCCACAAATTTCCTTCCACCCAGCGTTCCCCCAAGTCTCCCGATAAAAATGATACCTCACTTGTGTGGGTAGGCCTAGCGCCCGCGACAGGAAACGCCCCAAAGCGCAACGTGGACACATCCAAATTTTTGGAAGAAAACAGAGGTGTTTTTTGCGAGGTGCCTACCTGTAGATTTTGGCCTCTAGCTCAGCCGGCACCTAGGGAAACCTACCAAACCTGTGCATTTCTGAAAACTAGAGACCTAGGGGAATCCAAGGAGGGGTGACTTGCGGGGCTCGGACCAGGTTCTGTTACCCAGAATCCTTTGCAAACCTCAAAATTTGGCTACAAAAACACATGTTTCTCATATTTCTGTGGCAGAAAGTTCTGGAATCTGAGAGGAGCCACAAATTTCCTTCCACCCAGCGTTCCCCCAAGTCTCCCGATAAAAATGATACCTCACTTGTGTGGGTAGGCCTAGCGCACGCGACAGGAAACGCCCCAAAGCGCAACGTGGACACATCCAAATTTTTGGAAGAAAACAGAGGTGTTTTTTGCAAAGTACCTACCTGTAGATTTCGGACTCTAGCTCAGCTGGCACCTAGGGAAACCTACCAAACCTTGTCATTTCTGAAAACTAGAGACCTAGGGGAATCCAAGGAGGGGTGACTTGCGGGGCTCGGACCAGGTTCTGTTACCCAGAATCCTTTGCAAACCTCAAAATTTGGCTAAAAAAACACATGTTCCTCACATTTCTGTGGCAGAAAGTTCTGGAATCTGAGAGGAGCCACAAATTTCCTTCACCCAGCATTCCCCCAAGTCTCCTGATAAAAATGATACCTCACTTGTGTAGGTAGGCCTAGCGCCCGCGACAGGAAACGCCCCAAAGCGCAACGTGGACACATCCACATTTTTGGATGAAAACAGAGGTGTTTTTTGCGAAGTGCCTACCTGTAGATTTTGGCCTCTAGCTCAGCCGGCACCTAGGGAAACCTACCAAACCTGTGCATTTCTGAAAACTAGAGACCTAGGGGATTCCAAGATGGGGTGACTTGTGGGGCTCGGACCAGGTTCTGTTACCCAGAATCCTTTGCAAACCTCAAAATTTGGCTAAAAAAACACATGTTACTCACATTTCTGTGGCAGAAAGTTCTGGAATCTGAGAGGAGCCACAAATTTCCTTCCACCCAGCGTTCCCCCCAGTCTCCCGATAAAAATGATACCTCACTTGTGTGGGTATGCTTAGCGCCCGCGACAGGAAACGCCCCAAAGCGCAACGTGGACACATCCAAATTTTTGGAAGAAAACAGAGGTGTTTTTTGCGAAGTGCCTACCTGTAGATTTTGGCCTCTAGCTCAGCCGGCACCTAGGGAAACCTACCAAACCTGTGCATTTCTGAAAACTAGAGACCTAGGGGAATCCAAGATGGGGTGACTTGCGGTGCTCGGACTAGGTTCTGTTACCCAGAATCCTTTGCAAACCTCAAAATTTGGGTAAAAAAAACACGTTCCTCACATTTCTATGGCAGAAAGTTCTGGAATCTGAGGGGAGCCACAAATTTCCTTCCACCCAGCGTTCCCCCAAGTCTCCTGATAAAAATGATACCTCACTTGTGTGGCTAGGCCTAGCGCCCGCGACAGGAGACGCCCCAAAGCACAACGTGGACACATCCAAATTTTTGGAAGAAAACAGAGGTGTTTTTTGCGAAGTGCCTACCTGTTGATTTTGGCCTCTAGCTCAGCCGGCACCTAGGGAAACCTACCAAACCTGTGCATTTCTGAAAACTAGAGACCTAGGGGAATCCAAGGAGGGGTGACTTGCGGGGCTCGGACCAGGTTCTGTTACCCAGAATCCTTTGCAAACCTCAAAATTTGGCTAAAAAAACACATGTTCCTCACATTTCTGTGGCAGAAAGTTCTGGAATCTGAGAGGAGCCACAAATTTACTTCCACCCAGCATTCCCCCAAGTCTCCCGATAAAAATGATACCTCACTTGTGTGGGTAGTCCTAGCGCCCGCGACAGGGAACGCCCCAAAGCGCAACGTGGACACATCCAAATTTTTTGAAGAAAACAGAGGTATTTTTTGTGAAGTGCCTACGTGTAGATTTTGGCATCTAGCTCAGCCGGCACCTAGGGAAACCTACCAAACCTGTGCATTTCTGAAAACTAGAGACCTAGGGGAATCCAAGGAGGGGTGACTTGCGGGGCTCGGACCAGGTTCTGTTACCCAGAATCCTTTGCAAACCTCAAAATTTGGCTAAAAAAACACATGTTCCTCACATTTCTGTGGCAGAAAATTCTGGAATCTGAGAGGAGCCACAAATTTACTTCCACCCAGCGTTCCCCCAAGTCTCCCGATAAAAATGATACCTCACTTGTGTGGGTAGTCCTAGCGCCCGCGACAGGGAACGCCCCAAAGCGCAACGTGGACACATCCAAATTTTTTGAAGAAAACAGAGGTATTTTTTGTGAAGTGCCTACCTGTAGATTTTGGCATCTAGCTCAGCCGGCACCTAGGGAAACCTACCAAACCTGTGCATTTCTGAAAACTAGAGACCTAGGGGAATACAAGGAGAGGTGACTTGCGGGGCTCGGACCAGGTTCTGTTACCCAGAATACTTTGCAAACCTCAAAATTTGGCTAAAAAAACACATGTTCCTCACATTTCTGTGGCAGAAAGTTCTGGAATCTGAGAGGAGCCACAAATTTCCTTCCACCCAGCGTTCCCCCAAGTCTCCCGATAAAAATGATACCTCACTTGTGTGGGTAGGCCTAGCGCACGCGACAGGAAACGCCCCAAAGCGCAACGTGGACACATCCAAATTTTTGGAAGAAAACAGAGGTGTTTTTTGCAAAGTACCTACCTGTAGATTTCGGACTCTAGCTCAGCTGGCACCTAGGGAAACCTACCAAACCTTGTCATTTCTGAAAACTAGAGACCTAGGGGAATCCAAGGAGGGGTGACTTGCGGGGCTCGGACCAGGTTCTGTTACCCAGAATCCTTTGCAAACCTCAAAATTTGGCTAAAAAAACACATGTTCCTCACATTTCTGTGGCAGAAAGTTCTGGAATCTGAGAGGAGCCACAAATTTCCTTCACCCAGCATTCCCCCAAGTCTCCTGATAAAAATGATACCTCACTTGTGTAGGTAGGCCTAGCGCCCGCGACAGGAAACGCCCCTAAGCGCAACGTGGACACATCCACATTTTTGGATGAAAACAGAGGTGTTTTTTGCGAAGTGCCTACCTGTAGATTTTGGCCTCTAGCTCAGCCGGCACCTAGGGAAACCTACCAAACCTGTGCATTTCTGAAAACTAGAGACCTAGGGGAATCCAAGATGGGGTGACTTGTGGGGCTCGGACCAGGTTCTGTTACCCAGAATCCTTTGCAAACCTCAAAATTTGGCTAAAAAAACACATGTTACTCACATTTCTGTGGCAGAAAGTTCTGGAATCTGAGAGGAGCCACAAATTTCCTTCCACCCAGCGTTCCCCCCAGTCTCCCGATAAAAATGATACCTCACTTGTGTGGGTATGCTTAGCGCCCGCGACAGGAAACGCCCCAAAGCGCAACGTGGACACATCCAAATTTTTGGAAGAAAACAGAGGTGTTTTTTGCGAAGTGCCTACCTGTAGATTTTGGCCTCTAGCTCAGCCGGCACCTAGGGAAACCTACCAAACCTGTGCATTTCTGAAAACTAGAGACCTAGGGGAATCCAAGATGGGGTGACTTGCGGGGCTCGGACTAGGTTCTGTTACCCAGAATCCTTTGCAAACCTCAAAATTTGGGTAAAAAAAACACGTTCCTCACATTTCTATGGCAGAAAGTTCTGGAATCTGAGGGGAGCCACAAATTTCCTTCCACCCAGCGTTCCCCCAAGTCTCCTGATAAAAATGATACCTCACTTGTGTGGCTAGGCCTAGCGCCCGCGACAGGAGACGCCCCAAAGCACAACGTGGACACATCCAAATTTTTGGAAGAAAACAGAGGTGTTTTTTGCGAAGTGCCTACCTGTTGATTTTGGCCTCTAGCTCAGCCGGCACCTAGGGAAACCTACCAAACCTGTGCATTTCTGAAAACTAGAGACCTAGGGGAATCCAAGGAGGGGTGACTTGCGGGGCTCGGACCAGGTTCTGTTACCCAGAATCCTTTGCAAACCTCAAAATTTGGCTAAAAAAACACATGTTCCTCACATTTCTGTGGCAGAAAGTTCTGGAATCTGAGAGGAGCCACAAATTTACTTCCACCCAGCATTCCCCCAAGTCTCCCGATAAAAATGATACCTCACTTGTGTGGGTAGTCCTAGCGCCCGCGACAGGGAACGCCCCAAAGCGCAACGTGGACACATCCAAATTTTTTGAAGAAAACAGAGGTATTTTTTGTGAAGTGCCTACGTGTAGATTTTGGCATCTAGCTCAGCCGGCACCTAGGGAAACCTACCAAACCTGTGCATTTCTGAAAACTAGAGACCTAGGGGAATCCAAGGAGGGGTGACTTGCGGGGCTCGGACCAGGTTCTGTTACCCAGAATCCTTTGCAAACCTCAAAATTTGGCTAAAAAAACACATGTTCCTCACATTTCTGTGGCAGAAAATTCTGGAATCTGAGAGGAGCCACAAATTTACTTCCACCCAGCGTTCCCCCAAGTCTCCCGATAAAAATGATACCTCACTTGTGTGGGTAGTCCTAGCGCCCGCGACAGGGAACGCCCCAAAGCGCAACGTGGACACATCCAAATTTTTTGAAGAAAACAGAGGTATTTTTTGTGAAGTGCCTACCTGTAGATTTTGGCATCTAGCTCAGCCGGCACCTAGGGAAACCTACCAAACCTGTGCATTTCTGAAAACTAGAGACCTAGGGGAATACAAGGAGAGGTGACTTGCGGGGCTCCGACCAGGTTCTGTTACCCAGAATACTTTGCAAACCTCAAAATTTGGCTAAAAAAACACATGTTCCTCACATTTCTGTGGCAGAAAGTTCTGGAATCTGAGAGGAGCCACAAATTTCCTTCCACCCAGCGTTCCCCCAAGTCTCCCGATACAAATGATACCTCACTTGTGTGGGTAGGCCTAGCACCCGCGACAGGAAACGCCCCAAAGCGCAACATGGACACATCCAAATTTTGGGAAGAAAACAGAGGTGTTTTTTGCAAAGTGCCTACCTGTAGATTTTGGCCTCTAGCTCAGCCGGCACCTAGAGAAACCTACCAAACCTGTGCATTTCTGAAAACTAGAGACCTAGGGGAATCCAAGGAGGGGTGACTTGCGGGGCTCAGACCAGGTTCTGTTACCCAGAATCCTTTGCAAACCTCAAAATTTGGCTAAAAAAACACATGTTCCTCACATTTCTGTGGCAGAAAGTTCTGGAATCTGAGAGGAGCCACAAATTTCCTTCCACCCAGCGTTCCCCCCAGTCTCCCGATAAAAATGATACCTCACTTGTGTGGGTAGGCCTAGCGCCCGCGACAGGAAACGCCCCAAAGCGCAACGTGGACACATCCAAATTTTTGGAAGAAAACAGAGGTGTTTTTTGCGAAGTGCCTACCTGTAGATTTTGGCCTCTAGCTCAGCCGGCACCTAGGGAAACCTACCAAACCTGTGCATTTCTGAAAACTAGAGACCTAGGGGAATCCAAGATGGGGTGACTTGCGGGGCTCGGACTAGGTTCTGTTACCCAGAATCCTTTGCAAACCTCAAAATTTGGGTAAAAAAAACACATGTTCCTCACATTTCTGTGGCAGAAAGTTCTGGAATCTGAGAGGAGCCACAAATTTCCTTCCACCCAGCGTTCCCCCCAGTCTCCCGATAAAAATGATACCTCACTTGTGTTGGTAGGCCTAGCGCCCGCGACAGGAAACGCCCCAAAGCGCAACGTGGACACATCCAAATTTTTGGAAGAAAACAGAGGTGTTTTTTGCGAAGTGCCTACCTGTAGATTTTGGCCTCTAGCTCAGCCGGCACCTAGGGAAACCTACCAAACCTTTGCATTTCTGAAAACTAGAGACCTAGGGGAATCCAAGATGGGGTGACTTGCGGGGCTCGGACTAGGTTCTGTTACCCAGAATCCTTTGCAAACCTCAAAATTTGGGTAAAAAAAACACATGTTCCTCACATTTCTATGGCAGAAAGTTCTGGAATCTGAGGGGAGCCACAAATTTCCTTCCACCCAGCGTTCCCCCAAGTCTCCTGATAAAAATGATACCTCACTTGTGTGGCTAGGCCTAGCGCCCGCGACAGGAGACGCCCCAAAGCACAACGTGGACACATCCAAATTTTTGGAAGAAAACAGAGGTGTTTTTTGCGAAGTGCCTACCTGTTGATTTTGGCCTCTAGCTCAGCCGGCACCTAGGGAAACCTACCAAACCTGTGCATTTCTGAAAACTAGAGACCTAGGGGAATCCAAGGAGGGGTGACTTGCGGGGCTCGGACCAGGTTCTGTTACCCAGAATCCTTTGCAAACCTAAAAATTTGGCTAAAAAAACACATGTTCCTCACATTTCTGTGGCAGAAAATTCTGGAATCTGAGAGGAGCCACAAATTTACTTCCACCCAGCGTTCCCCCAAGTCTCCCGATAAAAATGATACCTCACTTGTGTGGGTAGTCCTAGCGCCCGCGACAGGGAACGCCCCAAAGCGCAACGTGGACACATCCAAATTTTTTGAAGAAAACAGAGGTATTTTTTGTGAAGTGCCTACCTGTAGATTTTGGCATCTAGCTCAGCCGGCACCTAGGGAAACCTACCAAACCTGTGCATTTCTGAAAACTAGAGACCTAGGGGAATACAAGGAGAGGTGACTTGCGCGGCTCGGACCAGGTTCTGTTACCCAGAATACTTTGCAAACCTCAAAATTTGGCTAAAAAAACACATGTTCCTCGAATTTCTGTGGCAGAAAGTTCTGGAATCTGAGAGGAGCCACAAATTTCCTTCCACCCAGTGTTCCCCCAAGTCTCCCGATAAAAATGATACCTCACTTGTGTGGGTAGGCCTAGCGCCCGCGACAGGAAACGCCCCAAAGCGCAACATGGACACATCCAAATTTTGGGAAGAAAACAGAGGTGTTTTTTGCAAAGTGCCTACCTGTAGATTTTGGCCTCTAGCTCAGCCGGCACCTAGGGAAACCTACCAAACCTGTGCATTTCTGAAAACTAGAGACCTAGGGGAATCCAAGGAGGGGTGACTTGCGGGGCTCAGACTAGGTTCTGTTACCCAGAATCCTTTGCAAACCTCAAAATTTGGCTAAAAAAACACATGTTCCTCACATTTCTGTGGCAGAAAGTTCTGGAATCTGAGAGGAGCCACAAATTTCCTTCCACCCAGCGTTCCCCCAAGTCTCCCGATAAAAATGATACCTCACTTGTGTGGGTAGGCCTAGCGCCCGCGACAGGAAACGCCCCAAAGCGCAACGTGGACACATCCAAATTTTTGGAAGAAAACAGAGGTGTTTTTTGCAAAGTACCTACCTGTAGATTTCGGACTCTAGCTCAGCCGGCACCTAGGGAAACCTACCAAACCTGTGCATTTCTGAAAACTAGAGACCTAGGGGAATCAAAGGAGGGGTGACTTGCGGGGCTCGGACCAGGTTCTGTTACCCAGAATCCTTTGCAAACCTCAAAATTTGGCTAAAAAAACACATGTTCCTCACATTTCTGTGGCAGAAAGTTCTGGAATCTGAGAGGAGCCACAAATTTCCTTCCACCCAGCGTTCCCCCAAGTCTCCCGATAAAAATGATACCTCACTTGTGTGGGTAGGCCTAGCGCCCGCGACAGGGAACGCCCCAAAGCGCAACGTGGACACATCCACATTTTTGGATGAAAACAGAGGTATTTTTTGCGAAGTGCCTACCTGTAGATTTTGGCATCTAGCTCAGCCGGCACCTAGGGAAACCTACCAAACCTGTGCATTTCTGAAAACTAGAGACCTAGGGGAATCCAAGGAGAGGTGACTTGCGGGGCTCGGACCAGGTTCTGTTACCCAGAATACTATGCAAACCTCAAAATTTGGCTAAAAAAACACATGTTACTCACATTTCTGTGGCAGAAAGTTCTGGAATCTGAGAGGAGCCACAAATTTCCTTCCACCCAGCGTTCCCCCCAGTCTCCAAATAAAAATGATACCTCACTTGTGTGGGTAGGCTTAGCGCCCGCGACAGGAAACGCCCCAAAGCGCAACGTGGACACATCCAAATTTTTGGAAGAAAACAGAGGTGTTTTTTGCGAAGTGCCTACCTGTAGATTTTGGCCTCTAGCTCAGCCGGCACCTAGGGAAACCTACCAAACCTGTGCATTTCTGAAAACTAGAGACCTAGGGGAATCCAAGATGGGGTGACTTGCGGGGCTCGGACTAGGTTCTGTTACCCAGAATCCTTTGCAAACCTCAAAATTTGGGTAAAAAAAACACATGTTCCTCACATTTCTATGGCAGAAAGTTCTGGAATCTGAGGGGAGCCACAAATTTCCTTCCACCCAGCGTTCCCCCAAGTCTCCTGATAAAAATGATACCTCACTTGTGTGGCTAGGCCTAGCGCCCGCGACAGGAGACGCCCCAAAGCACAACGTGGACACATCCAAATTTTTGGAAGAAAACAGAGGTGTTTTTTGCGAAGTGCCTACCTGTTGATTTTGGCCTCTAGCTCAGCCGGCACCTAGGGAAACCTACCAAACCTGTGCATTTCTGAAAACTAGAGACCTAGGGGAATCCAAGGAGGGGTGACTTGCGGGGCTCGGACCAGGTTCTGTTACCCAGAATCCTTTGCAAACCTCAAAATTTGGCTAAAAAAACACATGTTCCTCACATTTCTGTGGCAGAAAGTTCTGGAATCTGAGAGGAGCCACAAATTTACTTCCACCCAGCATTCCCCCAAGTCTCCCGATAAAAATGATACCTCACTTGTGTGGGTAGTCCTAGCGCCCGCGACAGGGAACGCCCCAAAGCGCAACGTGGACACATCCAAATTTTTTGAAGAAAACAGAGGTATTTTTTGTGAAGTGCCTACGTGTAGATTTTGGCATCTAGCTCAGCCGGCACCTAGGGAAACCTACCAAACCTGTGCATTTCTGAAAACTAGAGACCTAGGGGAATCCAAGATGGGGTGACTTGTGGGGCTCGGACCAGGTTCTGTTACCCAGAATCCTTTGCAAACCTCAAAATTTGGCTAAAAAAACACATGTTCCTCACATTTCTGTGGCAGAAAGTTCTGGAATCTGAGAGGAGCCACAAATTTCCTTCCACCCAGCGTTCCCCCCAGTCTCCCGATAAAAATGATACCTCACTTGTGTGGGTAGGCCTAGCGCCCGCTACAGGAAACGCCCCAAAGCGCAACGTGGACACATCCAAATTTTTGGAAGAAAACAGAGGTGTTTTTTGCGAAGTGCCTACCTGTAGATTTTGGCCTCTAGCTCAGCCGGCACCTAGGGAAACCTACCAAACCTGTGCATTTCTGAAAACTAGAGACCTAGGGGAATCCAAGATGGGGTGACTTGCGGGGCTCGGACTAGGTTCTGTTACCCAGAATCCTTTGCAAACCTCAAAATTTGGGTAAAAAAAAAACATGTTCCTCACATTTCTGTGGCAGAAAGTTCTGGAATCTGAGAGGAGCCACAAATTTCCTTCCACCCAGCGTTCCCCCCAGTCTCCCGATAAAAATGATACCTCACTTGTGTGGGTAGGCCTAGCGCCCGCGACAGGAAACGCCCCAAAGCGCAACGTGGACACATCCACATTTTTGGAAGAAAACAGAGGTGTTTTTTGCGAAGTGCCTACCTGTAGATTTTGGCCTCTAGCTCAGCCGGCACCTAGGGAAACCTACCAAACCTGTGCATTTCTGAAAACTAGAGACCTAGGGGAATCCAAGATGGGGTGACTTGCGGGGCTCGGTCTAGGTTCTGTTACCCAGAATCCTTTGCAAACCTCAAAATTTGGGTAAAAAAAACACATGTTCCTCACATTTCTATGGCAGAAAGTTCTGGAATCTGAGGGGAGCCACAAATTTCCTTCCACCCAGCGTTCCCCCAAGTCTCCTGATAAAAAATGATACCTCACTTGTGTGGCTAGGCCTAGCGCCCGCGACAGGAGACGCCCCAAAGCACAACGTGGACACATCCACATTTTTGGAAGAAAACAGAGGTGTTTTTTGCGAAGTGCCTACCTGTAGATTTTGGCATCTAGCTCAGCCGGCACCTAGGGAAACCTACCAAACCTGTGCATTTCTGAAAACTAGAGACCTAGGGGAATCCAAGATGGGGTGACTTGTGGGGCTCGGACCAGGTTCTGTTATCCAGAATCCTTTGCAAACCTCAAAATTTGGCTAAAAAAACACATGTTCCTCACATTTCTGTGGCAGAAAGTTCTGGAATCTGAGAGGAGCCACAAATTTCCTTCCACCCAGCGTTCCCCCCAGTCTCCCGATAAAAATGATACCTCACTTGTGTGGGTAGGCCTAGCGCCCGCTACAGGAAACGCCCCAAAGCGCAACGTGGACACATCCAAATTTTTGGAAGAAAACAGAGGTGTTTTTTGCGAAGTGCCTACCTGTAGATTTTGGCCTCTAGCTCAGCCGGCACCTAGGGAAACCTACCAAACCTGTGCATTTCTGAAAACTAGAGACCTAGGGGAATCCAAGATGGGGTGACTTGCGGGGCACGGACTAGGTTCTGTTACCCAGAATCCTTTGCAAACCTCAAAATTTGGGTAAAAAAAACACATGTTCCTCACATTTCTGTGGCAGAAAGTTCTGGAATCTGAGAGGAGCCACAAATTTCCTTCCACCCAGCGTTCCCCCCAGTCTCCCGATAAAAATGATACCTCACTTGTGTGGGTAGGCCTAGCGCCCGCGACAGGAAACGCCCCAAAGCGCAACGTGGACACATCCACATTTTTGGAAGAAAACAGAGGTGTTTTTTGCGAAGTGCCTACCTGTAGATTTTGGCCTCTAGCTCAGCCGGCACCTAGGGAAACCTACCAAACCTGTGCATTTCTGAAAACTAGAGACCTAGGGGAATCCAAGATGGGGTGACTTGCGGGGCTCGGTCTAGGTTCTGTTACCCAGAATCCTTTGCAAACCTCAAAATTTGGGTAAAAAAAACACATGTTCCTCACATTTCTATGGCAGAAAGTTCTGGAATCTGAGGGGAGCCACAAATTTCCTTCCACCCAGCGTTCCCCCAAGTCTCCTGATAAAAAATGATACCTCACTTGTGTGGCTAGGCCTAGCGCCCGCGACAGGAGACGCCCCAAAGCACAACGTGGACACATCCACATTTTTGGAAGAAAACAGAGGTGTTTTTTGCGAAGTGCCTACCTGTAGATTTTGGCCTCTAGCTCAGCCGGCACCTAGGGAAACCTACCAAACCTGTGCATTTCTGAAAACTAGAGACCTAAGGGAATCCAAGATGGGGTGACTTGTGGGGCTCGGACCAGGTTCTGTTACCCAGAATCCTTTGCAAACCTCAAAATTTGGCTAAAAAAACGCATGTTCCTCCCATTTCTGTGGCAGAAAGTTCTGGAATCTGAGAGGAGCCACAAATTTCCTTCCACCCAGCGTTCCCCCAAGTCTCCTGATAAAAATGATACCTCACTTGTGTGGGTAGGCCTAGCGCCCGCGACAGGAAACGCCCCAAAGCGCAACGTGGACACATCCACATTTTTGGAAGAAAACAGAGGTGTTTTTTGCGAAGTGCCTACTTGTAGATTTTGGCCTCTAGCTCAGCCGGCACCTAGGGAAACCTACCAAACCTGTGCATTTCTGAAAACTAGAGACCTAGGGGAATCCAAGGAGGGGTGACTTGCGGGGCTCGGACCAGTTTCTGTTACCCAGAATCCTATGCAAACCTCAAAATTTGGCTAAAAAAACACATGTTCCTCACATTTATGTGGCAGAAAGTTCTGGAATCTGAGAGGAGCCACAAATTTCCTTCCACCCAGTATTCCCCCAAGTCTCCCGATAAAAATGATACCTCACTTGTGTGGGTAGGCCTAGCGCCCGCGACAGGAAACGCCCCAAAGTGCAACGTGGACACATCAAAATTTTTGGAAGAAAACAGGTGTTTTTTGCCAAGTGCCTACCTGCAGATTTTGGCCTCTAGCTCAGCCGGCACCTATGGAAACCTACCAAACCTGTGCATTTCTGAAAACTAGAGACCTAGGGGAATACAAAGAGAGGTGACTTGCGGGGCTCGGACCAGGTTCTGTTATCCAGAATCCTTTGCAAACCTCAAAATTTGGCTAAAAAAACACATGTTCCTCACATTTCTGTGGCAGAAAGTTCTGGAATCTGAGAGGAGCCACAAATTTCCTTCCACCCAGCGTTCCCCCAAGTCTCCCGATAAAAATGATACCCCACTTGTGTGGGTAGGCCTAGCGCCCGCGACAGGAAACACCCCAAAGCGCAACGTGGACACATCCAAATTTTTGGAAGAAAACAGAGGTGTTTTTTGCGAAGTGCCTACCTGTAGATTTTGGCCTCTAGCTCAGCCGGCACCTAGGGAAACCTACCAAACCTGTGCATTTCTGAAAACTAGAGACCTAGGGGAATACAAAGAGAGGTGACTTGCGGGGCTCGGACCAGGTTGTGTTATCCAGAATCCTTTGCAAACCTCAAAATTTGGCTAAAAAAATACATGTTCCTCGAATTTCTGTGGCAGAAAGTTCTGGAATCTGAGAGGAGCCACAAATTTCCTTCCACCCAGTGTTCCCCCAAGTCTCCCGATAAAAATGATACCTCACTTGTGTGGGTAGGCCTAGCGCCCGCGACAGGAAACGCCCCAAAGCGCAACGTGGACACATCCAAATTTTTTGAAGAAAACAGAGGTGTTTTTTGCAAAGTACCTACCTGTAGATTTCGGACTCTAGCTCAGCCGGCACCTAGGGAAACCTACCAAACCTGTGCATTTCTGAAAACTAGAGACCTAGGGGAATCAAAGGAGGGGTGACTTGCGGGGCTCGGACCAGGTTCTGTTACCCAGAATCCTTTGCAAACCTCAAAATTTGGCTAAAAAAACACATGTTCCTCACATTTCTGTGGCAGAAAGTTCAGGAATCTGAGAGGAGCCACAAATTTCCTTCCACCCAGCGTTCCCCCAAGTCTCCCGATAAAAATGATACCTCACTTGTGTGGGTAGGCCTAGCGCCCGCGACAGGGAACGCCCCAAAGCGCAACGTGGACACATCCACATTTTTTGAAGAAAACAGAGGTATTTTTGGCGAAGTGCCTACCTGTAGATTTTGGCATCTAGCTCAGCCGGCACCTAGGGAAACCTACCAAACCTGTGCATTTCTGAAAACTAGAGACCTAGGGGAATACAAGGAGAGGTGACTTGCGGGGCTCGGACCAGGTTCTGTTACCCAGAATACTATGCAAACCTCAAAATTTGGCTAAAAAAACACATGTTCCTCACATTTCTGTGGCAGAAAGTTCTGGAATCTGAGAGGAGCCACAAATTTCCTTCCACCCAGCGTTCCCCCAAGTCTCCCGATAAAAATGATACCTCACTTGTGTGGGTAGGCCTAGCGCCCGCGACAGGAAACGCCCCAAAGCGCAACATGGACACATCCAAATTTTGGGAAGAAAACAGAGGTGTGTTTTGCAAAGTGCCAACCTGTAGATTTTGGCCTCTAGCTCAGCCGGCACCTAGGGAAACCTACCAAACCTGTGCATTTCTGAAAACTAGAGACCTAGGGGAATCCAAGGAGGGGTGACTTGCGGGGCTCAGACCAGGTTCTGTTACCCAGAATCCTTTGCAAACCTCAAAATTTGGCTAAAAAAACACATGTTCCTCACATTTCTGTGGCAGAAAGTTCTGGAATCTGAGAGGAGCCACAAATTTCCTTCCACCCAGCGTTCCCCCCAGTCTCCCGATAAAAATGATACCTCACTTGTGTGGGTAGGCCTAGCGCCCGCGACAGGAAACGCCCCAAAGCGCAACGTGGACACATCCAAATTTTTGGAAGAAAACAGAGGTGTTTTTTGCGAAGTGCCTACCTGTAGATTTTGGCCTCTAGCTCAGCCGGCACCTAGGGAAACCTACCAAACCTGTGCATTTCTGAAAACTAGAGACCTAGGGGAATCCAAGATGGGGTGACTTGCGGGGCTCGGACTAGGTTCTGTTACCCAGAATCCTTTGCAAACCTCAAAATTTGGGTAAAAAAAACACATGTTCCTCACATTTCTGTGGCAGAAAGTTCTGGAATCTGAGAGGAGCCACAAATTTCCTTCCACCCAGCGTTCCCCCCAGTCTCCCGATAAAAATGATACCTCACTTGTGTTGGTAGGCCTAGCGCCCGCGACAGGAAACGCCCCAAAGCGCAACGTGGACACATCCAAATTTTTGGAAGAAAACAGAGGTGTTTTTTGCGAAGTGCCTACCTGTAGATTTTGGCCTCTAGCTCAGCCGGCACCTAGGGAAACCTACCAAACCTTTGCATTTCTGAAAACTAGAGACCTAGGGGAATCCAAGATGGGGTGACTTGCGGGGCTCGGACTAGGTTCTGTTACCCAGAATCCTTTGCAAACCTCAAAATTTGGGTAAAAAAAACACATGTTCCTCACATTTCTATGGCAGAAAGTTCTGGAATCTGAGGGGAGCCACAAATTTCCTTCCACCCAGCGTTCCCCCAAGTCTCCTGATAAAAATGATACCTCACTTGTGTGGCTAGGCCTAGCGCCCGCGACAGGAGACGCCCCAAAGCACAACGTGGACACATCCAAATTTTTGGAAGAAAACAGAGGTGTTTTTTGCGAAGTGCCTACCTGTTGATTTTGGCCTCTAGCTCAGCCGGCACCTAGGGAAACCTACCAAACCTGTGCATTTCTGAAAACTAGAGACCTAGGGGAATCCAAGGAGGGGTGACTTGCGGGGCTCGGACCAGGTTCTGTTACCCAGAATCCTTTGCAAACCTAAAAATTTGGCTAAAAAAACACATGTTCCTCACATTTCTGTGGCAGAAAATTCTGGAATCTGAGAGGAGCCACAAATTTACTTCCACCCAGCGTTCCCCCAAGTCTCCCGATAAAAATGATACCTCACTTGTGTGGGTAGTCCTAGCGCCCGCGACAGGGAACGCCCCAAAGCGCAACGTGGACACATCCAAATTTTTTGAAGAAAACAGAGGTATTTTTTGTGAAGTGCCTACCTGTAGATTTTGGCATCTAGCTCAGCCGGCACCTAGGGAAACCTACCAAACCTGTGCATTTCTGAAAACTAGAGACCTAGGGGAATACAAGGAGAGGTGACTTGCGGGGCTCGGACCAGGTTCTGTTACCCAGAATACTTTGCAAACCTCAAAATTTGGCTAAAAAAACACATGTTCCTCACATTTCTGTGGCAGAAAGTTCTGGAATCTGAGAGGAGCCACAAATTTCCTTCCACCCAGCGTTCCCCCAAGTCTCCCGATAAAAATGATACCTCACTTGTGTGGGTAGGCCTAGCACCCGCGACAGGAAACGCCCCAAAGCGCAACATGGACACATCCAAATTTTGGGAAGAAAACAGAGGTGTTTTTTGCAAAGTGCCTACCTGTAGATTTTGGCCTCTAGCTCAGCCGGCACCTAGAGAAATCTACCAAACCTGTGCATTTCTGAAAACTAGAGACCTAGGGGAATCCAAGGAGGGGTGACTTGCGGGGCTCAGACCAGGTTCTGTTACCCAGAATCCTTTGCAAACCTCAAAATTTGGCTAAAAAAACACATGTTCCTCACATTTCTGTGGCAGAAAGTTCTGGAATCTGAGAGGAGCCACAAATTTCCTTCCACCCAGCGTTCCCCCAAGTCTCCCGATAAAAATGATACCTCACTTGTGTGGGTAGGCCTAGCGCCCGCGACAGGAAACGCCACAAAGCGCAACGTGGACACATTCAAATTTTTGGAAGAAAACAGAGGTGTTTTTTGCAAAGTGCCTACCTGTAGATTTTGGCCTATAGCTCAGCCGGCACCTAGGGAAACCTACCAAACCTGTGCATTTCTGAAAACTAGAGACCTAGGGGAATCCAAGGAGGGGTGACTTGCGGGGCTCGGACCAGGTTCTGTTACCCAGAATCCTTTGCAAACCTCAAAATTTGGCTAAAAAAACACATGTTCCTCACATTTCTGTGGCAGAAAGTTCTGGAATCTGAGAGGAGCCACAAATTTCCTTCCACCCAGTGTTCCCCCAAGTCTCCCGATAAAAATGATACCTCACTTGTGTGGGAAGGCCTAGCGCCCGCGACAGGAAACGCCCCAAAGTGCAACGTGGACACATCCAAATTTTTGGAAGAAAACAGAGGTGTTTTTTGCCAAGTGCCTACCTGCAGATTTTGGCCTCTAGCTCAGCCGGCACCTATGGAAACCTACCAAACCTGTGCATTTCTGAAAACTAGAGACCTAGGGGAATACAAAGAGAGGTGACTTGCGGGGCTCGGACCAGGTTCTGTTATCCAGAATCCTTTGCAAACCTCAAAATTTGGCTAAAAAAACACATGTTCCTCACATTTCTGTGGCAGAAAGTTCTGGAATCTGAGAGGAGCCACAAATTTCCTTCCACCCAGCGTTCCCCCAAGTCTCCCGATAAAAATGATACCCCACTTGTGTGGGTAGGCCTAGCGCCCGCGACAGGAAACACCCCAAAGCGCAACGTGGACACATCCAAATTTTTGGAAGAAAACAGAGGTGTTTTTTGCGAAGTGCCTACCTGTAGATTTTGGCCTCTAGCTCAGCCGGCACCTAGGGAAACCTACCAAACCTGTGCATTTCTGAAAACTAGAGACCTAGGGGAATACAAAGAGAGGTGACTTGCGGGGCTCGGACCAGGTTGTGTTATCCAGAATCCTTTGCAAACCTCAAAATTTGGCTAAAAAAACATATGTTCCTCGAATTTCTGTGGCAGAAAGTTCTGGAATCTGAGAGGAGCCACAAATTTCCTTCCACCCAGCGTTCCCCCAAGTCTCCCGATAAAAATGATACCTCACTTGTGTGGGTAGGCCTAGCGCCCGCGACAGGAAACGCCCCAAAGCGCAACATGGACACATCCAAATTTTGGGAAGAAAACAGAGGTGTTTTTTGCAAAGTGCCTACCTGTAGATTTTGGCCTCTAGCTCAGCCGGCACCTAGGGAAACCTACCAAACCTGTGCATTTCTGAAAACTAGAGACCTAGGGGAATCCAAGGAGGGGTGACTTGCGGGGCTCAGACTAGGTTCTGTTACCCAGAATCCTTTGCAAACCTCAAAATTTGGCTAAAAAAACACATGTTCCTCACATTTCTGTGGCAGAAAGTTCTGGAATCTGAGAGGAGCCA
This sequence comes from Pleurodeles waltl, assembly GCF_031143425.1. Classification (NCBI taxonomy): domain Eukaryota; kingdom Metazoa; phylum Chordata; class Amphibia; order Caudata; family Salamandridae; genus Pleurodeles; species Pleurodeles waltl. The sequence continues at coordinate 779,129,152 of NC_090443.1, read as the reverse complement.
CAAATTTCCTTCCACCCAGCGTTCCCCCAAGTCTCCCGATAAAAATGATACCTCACTTGTGTGGGTAGGCCTAGCGCCCGCGACAGGAAACGCCCCAAAGCGCAACGTGGACACATCCAAATTTTTGGAAGAAAACAGAGGTGTTTTTTGCAAAGTACCTACCTGTAGATTTCGGACTCTAGCTCAGCCGGCACCTAGGGAAACCTACCAAACCTGTGCATTTCTGAAAACTAGAGACCTAGGGGAATCAAAGGAGGGGTGACTTGCGGGGCTCGGACCAGGTTCTGTTACCCAGAATCCTTTGCAAACCTCAAAATTTGGCTAAAAAAACACATGTTCCTCACATTTCTGTGGCAGAAAGTTCTGGAATCTGAGAGGAGCCACAAATTTCCTTCCACCCAGCGTTCCCCCAAGTCTCCCGATAAAAATGATACCTCACTTGTGTGGGTAGGCCTAGCGCCCGCGACAGGGAACGCCCCAAAGCGCAACGTGGACACATCCACATTTTTGGATGAAAACAGAGGTATTTTTTGCGAAGTGCCTACCTGTAGATTTTGGCATCTAGCTCAGCCGGCACCTAGGGAAACCTACCAAACCTGTGCATTTCTGAAAACTAGAGACCTAGGGGAATCCAAGGAGAGGTGACTTGCGGGGCTCGGACCAGGTTCTGTTACCCAGAATACTATGCAAACCTCAAAATTTGGCTAAAAAAACACATGTTACTCACATTTCTGTGGCAGAAAGTTCTGGAATCTGAGAGGAGCCACAAATTTCCTTCCACCCAGCGTTCCCCCCAGTCTCCAAATAAAAATGATACCTCACTTGTGTGGGTAGGCTTAGCGCCCGCGACAGGAAACGCCCCAAAGCGCAACGTGGACACATCCAAATTTTTGGAAGAAAACAGAGGTGTTTTTTGCGAAGTGCCTACCTGTAGATTTTGGCCTCTAGCTCAGCCGGCACCTAGGGAAACCTACCAAACCTGTGCATTTCTGAAAACTAGAGACCTAGGGGAATCCAAGATGGGGTGACTTGCGGGGCTCGGACTAGGTTCTGTTACCCAGAATCCTTTGCAAACCTCAAAATTTGGGTAAAAAAAACACATGTTCCTCACATTTCTATGGCAGAAAGTTCTGGAATCTGAGGGGAGCCACAAATTTCCTTCCACCCAGCGTTCCCCCAAGTCTCCTGATAAAAATGATACCTCACTTGTGTGGCTAGGCCTAGCGCCCGCGACAGGAGACGCCCCAAAGCACAACGTGGACACATCCAAATTTTTGGAAGAAAACAGAGGTGTTTTTTGCGAAGTGCCTACCTGTTGATTTTGGCCTCTAGCTCAGCCGGCACCTAGGGAAACCTACCAAACCTGTGCATTTCTGAAAACTAGAGACCTAGGGGAATCCAAGGAGGGGTGACTTGCGGGGCTCGGACCAGGTTCTGTTACCCAGAATCCTTTGCAAACCTCAAAATTTGGCTAAAAAAACACATGTTCCTCACATTTCTGTGGCAGAAAGTTCTGGAATCTGAGAGGAGCCACAAATTTACTTCCACCCAGCATTCCCCCAAGTCTCCCGATAAAAATGATACCTCACTTGTGTGGGTAGTCCTAGCGCCCGCGACAGGGAACGCCCCAAAGCGCAACGTGGACACATCCAAATTTTTTGAAGAAAACAGAGGTATTTTTTGTGAAGTGCCTACGTGTAGATTTTGGCATCTAGCTCAGCCGGCACCTAGGGAAACCTACCAAACCTGTGCATTTCTGAAAACTAGAGACCTAGGGGAATCCAAGATGGGGTGACTTGTGGGGCTCGGACCAGGTTCTGTTACCCAGAATCCTTTGCAAACCTCAAAATTTGGCTAAAAAAACACATGTTCCTCACATTTCTGTGGCAGAAAGTTCTGGAATCTGAGAGGAGCCACAAATTTCCTTCCACCCAGCGTTCCCCCCAGTCTCCCGATAAAAATGATACCTCACTTGTGTGGGTAGGCCTAGCGCCCGCTACAGGAAACGCCCCAAAGCGCAACGTGGACACATCCAAATTTTTGGAAGAAAACAGAGGTGTTTTTTGCGAAGTGCCTACCTGTAGATTTTGGCCTCTAGCTCAGCCGGCACCTAGGGAAACCTACCAAACCTGTGCATTTCTGAAAACTAGAGACCTAGGGGAATCCAAGATGGGGTGACTTGCGGGGCTCGGACTAGGTTCTGTTACCCAGAATCCTTTGCAAACCTCAAAATTTGGGTAAAAAAAACACATGTTCCTCACATTTCTGTGGCAGAAAGTTCTGGAATCTGAGAGGAGCCACAAATTTCCTTCCACCCAGCGTTCCCCCCAGTCTCCCGATAAAAATGATACCTCACTTGTGTGGGTAGGCCTAGCGCCCGCGACAGGAAACGCCCCAAAGCGCAACGTGGACACATCCACATTTTTGGAAGAAAACAGAGGTGTTTTTTGCGAAGTGCCTACCTGTAGATTTTGGCCTCTAGCTCAGCCGGCACCTAGGGAAACCTACCAAACCTGTGCATTTCTGAAAACTAGAGACCTAGGGGAATCCAAGATGGGGTGACTTGCGGGGCTCGGTCTAGGTTCTGTTACCCAGAATCCTTTGCAAACCTCAAAATTTGGGTAAAAAAAACACATGTTCCTCACATTTCTATGGCAGAAAGTTCTGGAATCTGAGGGGAGCCACAAATTTCCTTCCACCCAGCGTTCCCCCAAGTCTCCTGATAAAAAATGATACCTCACTTGTGTGGCTAGGCCTAGCGCCCGCGACAGGAGACGCCCCAAAGCACAACGTGGACACATCCACATTTTTGGAAGAAAACAGAGGTGTTTTTTGCGAAGTGCCTACCTGTAGATTTTGGCATCTAGCTCAGCCGGCACCTAGGGAAACCTACCAAACCTGTGCATTTCTGAAAACTAGAGACCTAGGGGAATCCAAGATGGGGTGACTTGCGGGGCTCGGACTAGGTTCTGTTACCCAGAATCCTTTGCAAACCTCAAAATTTGGGTAAAAAAAACACATGTTCCTCACATTTCTGTGGCAGAAAGTTCTGGAATCTGAGAGGAGCCACAAATTTCCTTCCACCCAGCGTTCCCCCCAGTCTCCCGATAAAAATGATACCTCACTTGTGTGGGTAGGCCTAGCGCCCGCGACAGGAAACGCCCCAAAGCGCAACGTGGACACATCCACATTTTTGGAAGAAAACAGAGGTGTTTTTTGCGAAGTGCCTACCTGTAGATTTTGGCCTCTAGCTCAGCCGGCACCTAGGGAAACCTACCAAACCTGTGCATTTCTGAAAACTAGAGACCTAGGGGAATCCAAGATGGGGTGACTTGCGGGGCTCGGTCTAGGTTCTGTTACCCAGAATCCTTTGCAAACCTCAAAATTTGGGTAAAAAAAACACATGTTCCTCACATTTCTATGGCAGAAAGTTCTGGAATCTGAGGGGAGCCACAAATTTCCTTCCACCCAGCGTTCCCCCAAGTCTCCTGATAAAAAATGATACCTCACTTGTGTGGCTAGGCCTAGCGCCCGCGACAGGAGACGCCCCAAAGCACAACGTGGACACATCCACATTTTTGGAAGAAAACAGAGGTGTTTTTTGCGAAGTGCCTACCTGTAGATTTTGGCCTCTAGCTCAGCCGGCACCTAGGGAAACCTACCAAACCTGTGCATTTCTGAAAACTAGAGACCTAAGGGAATCCAAGATGGGGTGACTTGCGGGGCTCGGACCAGGTTCTGTTACCCAGAATCCTTTGCAAACCTCAAAATTTGGCTAAAAAAACGCATGTTCCTCCCATTTCTGTGGCAGAAAGTTCTGGAATCTGAGAGGAGCCACAAATTTCCTTCCACCCAGCGTTCCCCCAAGTCTCCTGATAAAAATGATACCTCACTTGTGTGGGTAGGCCTAGCGCCCGCGACAGGAAACGCCCCAAAGCGCAACGTGGACACATCCACATTTTTGGAAGAAAACAGAGGTGTTTTTTGCGAAGTGCCTACCTGTAGATTTTGGCCTCTAGCTCAGCCGGCACCTAGGGAAACCTACCAAACCTGTGCATTTCTGAAAACTAGAGACCTAGGGGAATCCAAGGAGGGGTGACTTGCGGGGCTCGGACCAGTTTCTGTTACCCAGAATCCTATGCAAACCTCAAAATTTGGCTAAAAAAACACATGTTCCTCACATTTATGTGGCAGAAAGTACTGGAATCTGAGAGGAGCCACAAATTTCCTTCCACCCAGTATTCCCCCAAGTCTCCCGATAAAAATGATACCTCACTTGTGTGGGTAGGCCTAGCGCCCGCGACAGGAAACGCCCCAAAGTGCAACGTGGACACATCCAAATTTTTGGAAGAAAACAGGTGTTTTTTGCCAAGTGCCTACCTGCAGATTTTGGCCTCTAGCTCAGCCGGCACCTATGGAAACCTACCAAACCTGTGCATTTCTGAAAACTAGAGACCTAGGGGAATACAAAGAGAGGTGACTTGCGGGGCTCGGACCAGGTTCTGTTATCCAGAATCCTTTGCAAACCTCAAAATTTGGCTAAAAAAACACATGTTCCTCACATTTCTGTGGCAGAAAGTTCTGGAATCTGAGAGGAGCCACAAATTTCCTTCCACCCAGCGTTCCCCCAAGTCTCCCGATAAAAATGATACCCCACTTGTGTGGGTAGGCCTAGCGCCCGCGACAGGAAACACCCCAAAGCGCAACGTGGACACATCCAAATTTTTGGAAGAAAACAGAGGTGTTTTTTGCGAAGTGCCTACCTGTAGATTTTGGCCTCTAGCTCAGCCGGCACCTAGGGAAACCTACCAAACCTGTGCATTTCTGAAAACTAGAGACCTAGGGGAATACAAAGAGAGGTGACTTGCGGGGCTCGGACCAGGTTGTGTTATCCAGAATCCTTTGCAAACCTCAAAATTTGGCTAAAAAAACACATGTTCCTCGAATTTCTGTGGCAGAAAGTTCTGGAATCTGAGAGGAGCCACAAATTTCCTTCCACCCAGTGTTCCCCCAAGTCTCCCGATAAAAATGATACCTCACTTGTGTGGGTAGGCCTAGCGCCCGCGACAGGAAACGCCCCAAAGCGCAACGTGGACACATCCAAATTTTTTGAAGAAAACAGAGGTGTTTTTTGCAAAGTACCTACCTGTAGATTTCGGACTCTAGCTCAGCCGGCACCTAGGGAAACCTACCAAACCTGTGCATTTCTGAAAACTAGAGACGTAGGGGAATCAAAGGAGGGGTGACTTGCGGGGCTCGGACCAGGTTCTGTTACCCAGAATCCTTTGCAAACCTCAAAATTTGGCTAAAAAAACACATGTTCCTCACATTTCTGTGGCAGAAAGTTCTGGAATCTGAGAGGAGCCACAAATTTCCTTCCACCCAGCGTTCCCCCAAGTCTCCCGATAAAAATGATACCTCACTTGTGTGGGTAGGCCTAGCGCCCGCGACAGGGAACGCCCCAAAGCGCAACGTGGACACATCCACATTTTTTGAAGAAAACAGAGGTATTTTTGGCGAAGTGCCTACCTGTAGATTTTGGCATCTAGCTCAGCCGGCACCTAGGGAAACCTACCAAACCTGTGCATTTCTGAAAACTAGAGACCTAGGGGAATACAAGGAGAGGTGACTTGCGGGGCTCGGACCAGGTTCTGTTACCCAGAATACTATGCAAACCTCAAAATTTGGCTAAAAAAACACATGTTCCTCACATTTCTGTGGCAGAAAGTTCTGGAATCTGAGAGGAGCCACAAATTTCCTTCCACCCAGCGTTCCCCCAAGTCTCCCGATAAAAATGATACCTCACTTGTGTGGGTAGGCCTAGCGCCCGCGACTGGAAACGCCCCAAAGCGCAACATGGACACATCCAAATTTTGGGAAGAAAACAGAGGTGTGTTTTGCAAAGTGCCAACCTGTAGATTTTGGCCTCTAGCTCAGCCGGCACCTAGGGAAACCTACCAAACCTGTGCATTTCTGAAAACTAGAGACCTAGGGGAATCCAAGGAGGGGTGACTTGCGGGGCTCAGACTAGGTTCTGTTACCCAGAATCCTTTGCAAACCTCAAAATTTGGCTAAAAAAACACATGTTCCTCACATTTCTGTGGCAGAAAGTTCTGGAATCTGAGAGGAGCCACAAATTTCCTTCCACCCAGCGTTCCCCCAAGTCTCCCGATAAAAATGATACCTCACTTGTATGGGTAGGCCTAGCGCCCGCGACAGGAAACGCCACAAAGCGCAACGTGGACACATTCAAATTTTTGGAAGAAAACAGAGGTGTTTTTTGCGAAGTGCCTACCTGTAGATTTTGGCCTCTAGCTCAGCCGGCACCTAGGGAAACCTACCAAACCTGTGCATTTCTGAAAACTAGAGACCTAGGGGAATCCAAGATGGGGTGACCTGTGGGGCTCGGACCAGGTTCTGTTACCCAGAATCCTTTGCAAACCTAAAAATTTGGCTAAAAAAACACATGTTCCTCACATTTCTGTGGCAGAAAGTTCTGGAATCTGAGAGGAGCCACAAATTTCCTTCCACCCAGTGTTCCCCCAAGTCTCCCGATAAAAATGATACCTCACTTGTGTGGGTAGGCCTAGCGCCCGCGACAGGAAACGCCCCAAAGTGCAACGTGGACACATGCACATTTTTGGAAGAAAACAGAGGTGTTTTTTGCGAAGTGCCTACCTGTAGATTTTGGCCTCTAGCTCAGCCGGCACCTAGGGAAACCTACCAAACCTGTGCATTTCTGAAAACTAGAGACCTAGGGGAATCCAAGATGGGGTGACTTGCGGGGCTCGGACTAGGTTCTGTTACCCAGAATCCTTTGCAAACCTCAAAATTTGGGTAAAAAAAACACATGTTCCTCACATTTCTATGGCAGAAAGTTCTGGAATCTGAGGGGAGCCACAAATTTCCTTCCACCCAGCGTTCCCCCAAGTCTCCTGATAAAAATGATACCTCACTTGTGTGGCTAGGCCTAGCGCCCGTGACAGGAGACGCCCCAAAGCGCAAAGTGGAGACATCCAAATTTTTGGAAGAAAACAGAGGTATTTTTTGCGAAGTGCCTACCTGTAGATTTTGGCATCTAGCTCAGCCGGCACCTAGGGAAACCTACCAAACCTGTGCATTTCTGAAAACTAGAGACCTAGGGGAATACAAGGAGAGGTGACTTGCGGGGCTCGGACCAGGTTCTGTTACCCAGAATCCTTTGCAAACCTCAAAATTTGGCTAAAAAAACACATGTTCCTCACATTTCTGTGGCAGAAAGTTCTGGAATCTGAGAGGAGCCACAAATTTCCTTCCACCCAGCGTTCCCCCAAGTCTCCCGATAAAAATGATACCTCACTTGTGTGGGTAGGCCTAGCGCCCGCGACAGGAAACGCCCCAAAGCGCAATGTGGACACATCCAAATTTTTGGAAGAAAACAGAGGTATTTTTTGCGAAGTGCCTACCTGTAGATTTTGGCATCTAGCTCAGCCGGCACCTAGGGAAACCTACCAAACCTGTGCATTTCTGAAAACTAGAGACCTAGGGGAATACAAGGAGAGGTGACTTGCGGGGCTCGGACCAGGTTCTGTTACACAGAATCCTTTGCAAACCTCAAAATTTGGCTAAAAAAACACATGTTCCTCACATTTCTGTGGCAGAAAGTTCTGGAATCTGAGAGGAGCCACAAATTTCCTTCCACCCAGCGTTCCCCCAAGTCTCCCGATAAAAATGATACCTCACTTGTGTGGGTAGGCCTAGCGCCCGCGACAGGAAACGCCCCAAAGCGCAACGTGGACTCATCCAAATTTTTGGAAGAAAACAGAGGTGTTTTTTGCGAGGTGCCTACCTGTAGATTTTGGCCTCTAGCTCAGCCAGCACCTAGGGAAACCTACCAAACCTGTGCATTTCTGAAAACTAGAGACCTAGGGGAATCCAAGGAGGGGTGACTTGCGGGGCTCGGACCAGGTTCTGTTACCCAGAATCCTTTGCAAACCTCAAAATTTGGCTAAAAAAACACATGTTCCTCACATTTCTGTGGCAGAAAGTTCTGGAATCTGAGAGGAGCCACAAATTTACTTCCACCCAGCATTCCCCCAAGTCTCCCGATAAAAATGATACCTCACTTGTGTGGGTAGTCCTAGCGCTCGCGACAGGGAACGCCCCAAAGCGCAACGTGGACACATCCAAATTTTTGGAAGAAAACAGAGGTGTTTTTTGCAAAGTACCTACCTGTAGATTTCGGACTCTAGCTCAGCTGGCACCTAGGGAAACCTACCAAACCTTGTCATTTCTGAAAACTAGAGACCTAGGGGAATCCAAGGAGGGGTGACTTGCGGGGCTCGGACCAGGTTCTGTTACCCAGAATCCTTTGCAAACCTCAAAATTTGGCTAAAAAAACAAATGTTCCTCACATTTCTGTGGCAGAAAGTTCTGGAATCTGAGAGGAGCCACAAATTTCCTTCCACCCAGCGTTCCCCCAAGTCTCCTGATAAAAATGATACCTCACTTGTGTGGGTAGGCCTAGCGCCCGCGACAGGAAACGCCCCAAAGCGCAACGTGGACACATCCACATTTTTGGAAGAAAACAGAGGTGTTTTTTGCGAAGTGCCTACCTGTAGATTTTGGCCTCTAGCTCAGCCGGCACCTATGGAAACCTACCAAACCTGTGCATTTCTGAAAACTAGAGACCTAGGGGAATCCAAGATGGGGTGACTTGTGGGGCTCGGACCAGGTTCTGTTACCCAGAATCCTTTGCAAACCTCAAAATTTGGCTAAAAAAACACATGTTACTCACATTTCTGTGGCAGAAAGTTCTGGAATCTGAGAGGAGCCACAAATTTCCTTCCACCCAGTGTTCCCCCAAGTCTCCCGATAAAAATGATACCTCACTTGTGTGGGTAGGCCTAGCGCCCGCGACAGGAAACGCCCCAAATTGCAACGTGGACACATGCACATTTTTGGAAGAAAACAGAGGTGTTTTTTGCGAAGTGCCTACCTGTAGATTTTGGCCTCTAGCTCAGCCGGCACCTAGGGAAACCTACCAAACCTGTGCATTTCTGAAAACTAGAGACCTAGGGGAATCCAAGATGGGGTGACTTGCGGGGCTCGGACTAGGTTCTGTTACCCAGAATCCTTTGCAAACCTCAAAATTTGGGTAAAAAAAACACATGTTCCTCACATTTCTATGGCAGAAAGTTCTGGAATCTGAGGGGAGCCACAAATTTCCTTCCACCCAGCGTTCCCCCAAGTCTCCTGATAAAAATGATACCTCACTTGTGTGGCTAGGCCTAGCGCCCGTGACAGGAGACGCCCCAAAGCGCAAAGTGGACACATCCAAATTTTTGGAAGAAAACAGAGGTATTTTTTGCGAAGTGCCTACCTGTAGATTTTGGCATCTAGCTCAGCCGGCACCTAGGGAAACCTACCAAACCTGTGCATTTCTGAAAACTAGAGACCTAGGGGAATACAAGGAGAGGTGACTTGCGGGGCTCGGACCAGGTTCTGTTACCCAGAATCCTTTGCAAACCTCAAAATTTGGCTAAAAAAACACATGTTCCTCACATTTCTGTGGCAGAAAGTTCTGGAATCTGAGAGGAGCCACAAATTTCCTTCCACCCAGCGTTCCCCCAAGTCTCCCGATAAAAATGATATCTCACTTGTGTGGGTAGGCCTAGCGCCCGCGACAGGAAACGCCCCAAAGCGCAATGTGGACACATCCAAATTTTTGGAAGAAAACAGAGGTATTTTTTGCGAAGTGCCTACCTGTAGATTTTGGCATCTAGCTCAGCCGGCACCTAGGGAAACCTACCAAACCTGTGCATTTCTGAAAACTAGAGACCTAGGGGAATACAAGGAGAGGTGACTTGCGGGGCTCGGACCAGGTTCTGTTACACAGAATCCTTTGCAAACCTCAAAATTTGGCTAAAAAAACACATGTTCCTCACATTTCTGTGGCAGAAAGTTCTGGAATCTGAGAGGAGCCACAAATTTCCTTCCACCCAGCGTTCCCCCAAGTCTCCCGATAAAAATGATACCTCACTTGTGTGGGTAGGCCTAGCGCCCGCGACAGGAAACGCCCCAAAGCGCAACGTGGACACATCCAAATTTTTGGAAGAAAACAGAGGTGTTTTTTGCGAGGTGCCTACCTGTAGATTTTGGCCTCTAGCTCAGCCAGCACCTAGGGAAACCTACCAAACCTGTGCATTTCTGAAAACTAGAGACATAGGGGAATCCAAGGAGGGGTGACTTGCGGGGCTCGGACCAGGTTCTGTTACCCAGAATCCTTTGCAAACCTCAAAATTTGGCTAAAAAAACACATGTTCCTCACATTTCTGTGGCAGAAAGTTCTGGAATCTGAGAGGAGCCACAAATTTACTTCCACCCAGCATTCCCCCAAGTCTCCCGATAAAAATGATACCTCACTTGTGTGGGTAGTCCTAGCGCCCGCGACAGGGAACGCCCCAAAGCGCAACGTGGACACATCCAAATTTTTGGAAGAAAACAGAGGTGTTTTTTGCAAAGTACCTACCTGTAGATTTCGGACTCTAGCTCAGCTGGCACCTAGGGAAACCTACCAAACCTTGTCATTTCTGAAAACTAGAGACCTAGGGGAATCCAAGGAGGGGTGACTTGCGGGGCTCGGACCAGGTTCTGTTACCCAGAATCCTTTGCAAACCTCAAAATTTGGCTAAAAAAACACATGTTCCTCACATTTCTGTGGCAGAAAGTTCTGGAATCTGAGAGGAGCCACAAATTTCCTTCCACCCAGCGTTCCCCCAAGTCTCCTGATAAAAATGATACCTCACTTGTGTGGGTAGGCCTAGCGCCCGCGACAGGAAACGCCCCAAAGCGCAACGTGGACACATCCACATTTTTGGAAGAAAACAGAGGTGTTTTTTGCGAAGTGCCTACCTGTAGATTTTGGCCTCTAGCTCAGCCGGCACCTAGGGAAACCTACCAAACCTGTGCATTTCTGAAAACTAGAGACCTAGGGGAATCCAAGATGGGGTGACTTGTGGGGCTCGGACCAGGTTCTGTTACCCAGAATCCTTTGCAAACCTCAAAATTTGGCTAAAAAAACACATGTTACTCACATTTCTGTGGCAGAAAGTTCTGGAATCTGAGAGGAGCCACAAATTTCCTGCCACCCAGCGTTCCCCCCAGTCTCCCGATAAAAATGATACCTCACTTGTGTGGGTAGGCCTAGCGCCCGCGACAGGAAACGCCCCAAAGCGCAACGTGGACACATCCACATTTTTGGAAGAAAACAGAGGTGTTTTTTGCGAAGTGCCTACCTGTAGATTTTGGCCTCTAGCTCAGCCGGCACCTAGGGAAACCTACCAAACCTGTGCATTTCTGAAAACTAGAGACCTAGGGGAATCCAAGATGGGGTGACTTGCGGGGCTCGGACTAGGTTCTGTTACCCAGAATCCTTTGCAAACCTCAAAATTTGGTTTAAAAAAACACATGTTCCTCACATTTCTATGGCAGAAAGTTCTGGAATCTGAGGGGAGCCACAAATTTCCTTCCACCCAGCGTTCCCCCAAGTCTCCTGATAAAAATGATACCTCACTTGTGTGGCTAGGCCTAGCGCCCGCGACAGGAGACGCCCCAAAGCACAACGTGGACACATCCAAATTTTTGGAAGAAAACAGAGGTGTTTTTTGCGAAGTGCCTACCTGTTGATTTTGGCCTCTAGCTCAGCCGGCACCTAGGGAAACCTACCAAACCTGTGCATTTCTGAAAACTAGAGACCTAGGGGAATCCAAGGAGGGGTGATTTGCGGGGCTCGGACCAGGTTCTGTTACCCAGAATCCTTTGCAAACCTCAAAATTTGGCTAAAAAAACACATGTTCCTCACATTTCTGTGGCAGAAAGTTCTGGAATCTGAGAGGAGCCACAAATTTACTTCCACCCAGCATTCCCCAAGTCTCCCGATAAAAATGATACCTCACTTGTGTGGGTAGTCCTAGCGCCCGCGACAGGGAACGCCCCAAAGCGCAACGTGGACACATCCAAATTTTTGGAAGAAAACAGAGGTATTTTTTGTGAAGTGCCTACGTGTAGATTTTGGCATCTAGCTCAGCCGGCACCTAGGGAAACCTACCAAACCTGTGCATTTCTGAAAACTAGAGACCTAGGGGAATCCAAGATGGGGTGACTTGTGGGGCTCGGACCAGGTTCTGTTACCCAGAATCCTTTGCAAACCTCAAAATTTGGCTAAAAAAACACATGTTCCTCATATTTCTGTGGCAGAAAGTTCTGGAATCTGAGAGGAGCCACAAATTTCCTTCCACCCAGCGTTCCCCCCAGTCTCCCGATAAAAATGATACCTCACTTGTGTGGGTAGGCCTAGCGCCCGCGACAGGAAACGCCCCAAAGCGCAACGTGGACACATCCAAATTTTTGGAAGAAAACAGAGGTGTTTTTTGCGAAGTGCCTACCTGTAGATTTTGGCCTCTAGCTCAGCCGGCACCTAGGGAAACCTACCAAACCTGTGCATTTCTGAAAACTAGAGACCTAGGGGAATCCAAGATGGGGTGACTTGCGGGGCTCGGACTAGGTTCTGTTACCCAGAATCCTTTGCAAACCTCAAAATTTGGGTAAAAAAAACACATGTTCCTCACATTTCTGTGGCAGAAAGTTCTGGAATCTGAGAGGAGCCACAAATTTCCTTCCACCCAGCGTTCCCCCCAGTCTCCCGATAAAAATGATACCTCACTTGTGTGGGTAGGCCTAGCGCCCGCGACAGGAAACGCCCCAAAGCGCAACGTGGACACATCCACATTTTTGGAAGAAAACAGAGGTGTTTTTTGCGAAGTGCCTACCTGTAGAATTTGGCCTCTAGCTCAGCCGGCACCTAGGGAAACCTACCAAACCTGTGCATTTCTGAAAACTAGAGACCTAGGGGAATCCAAGATGGGGTGACTTGCGGGGCTCGGACTAGGTTCTGTTACCCAGAATCCTTTGCAAACCTCAAAATTTGGGTAAAAAAACACATGTTGCTCACATTTCTATGGCAGAAAGTTCTGGAATCTGAGGGGAGCCACAAATTTCCTTCCACCCAGCGTTCCCCCAAGTCTCCTGATAAAAATGATACCTCACTTGTGTGGCTAGGCCTAGCGCCCGCGACAGGAGACGCCCCAAAGCACAACGTGGACACATCCACATTTTTGGAAGAAAACAGAGGTGTTTTTTGCGAAGTGCCTACCTGTAGATTTTGGCTTCTAGCTCAGCCGGCACCTAGGGAAACCTACCAAACCTGTGCATTTCTGAAAACTAGAGACCTAAGGGAATCCAAGATGGGGTGACTTGCGGGGCTCGGACCAGGTTCTGTTACCCAGAATCCTTTGCAAACCTCAAAATTTGGCTAAAAAAACGCATGTTCCTCCCATTTCTGTGGCAGAAAGTTCTGGAATCTGAGAGGAGCCACAAATTTCCTTCCACCCAGCGTTCCCCCAAGTCTCCTGATAAAAATGATACCTCACTTGTGTGGGTAGGCCTAGCGCCCGCGAAAGGAAACGCCCCAAAGCGCAACGTGGACACATCCACATTTTTGGAAGAAAACAGAGGTGTTTTTTGCGAAGTGCCTACCTGTAGATTTTGGCCTCTAGCTCAGCCGGCACCTAGGGAAACCTACCAAACCTGTGCATTTCTGAAAACTAGAGACCTAGGGGAATCCAAGGAGGCGTGACTTGCGGGGCTCGGACCAGTTTCTGTTACCCAGAATCATATGCAAACCTCAAAATTTGGCTAAAAAAACACATGTTCCTCACATTTATGGGGCAGAAAGTTCTGGAATCTGAGGGGAGCCACAAATTTCCTTCCGCCCAGTGTTCCCCCAAGTCTCCCGATAAAAATGATACCTCACTTGTGTGGGTAGGCCTAGCGCCCGCGACAGGAAACGCTCCAAAGCGCAACGTGGACACATCCAAATTTTTGGAAGAAAACAGAGGTGTTTTTTGCGAAGTGCCTACCTGTAGATTTTGGCCTCTAGCTCAGCCGGCACCTAGGGAAACCTACCAAACCTGTGCATTTCTGAAAACTAGAGACCTAGGGGAATACAAGGAGAGGTGACTTGCGGGGCTCGGACCAGGTTCTGTTACCCAGAATACTTTGCAAACCTCAAAATTTGGCTAAAAAAACACATGTTCCTCATATTTCTGTGGCAGAAAGTTCTGGAATCTGAGAGGAGCCACAAATTTCCTTCCACCCAGCCTTCCCCCAAGTCTCCCGATAAAAATGATACCTCACTTGTGTGGGTAGGCCTAGCGCCCGCGACAGGAAACGCTCCAAAGCGCAACATCGACACATCCAAATTTTGGGTAGAAAACAGAGGTGTTTTTTGCAAAGTGCCTACCTGTAGATTTTGGCCTCTAGCTCAGCCGGCACCTACGGAAACCTACCAAACCTGTGCATTTCTGAAAACTAGAGACCTAGGGGAATCCAAGATGGGATGACTTGCGGGGCTCGGACCAGGTTCTGTTACCCAGAATCCTTTGCAAACCTCAAAATTTGGGTAAAAAACACATGTTCCTCACATTTCTGTGGCAGAAAGTTCTGGAATCTGAGAGGAGCCACAAATTTCCTTCCACCCAGTGTTCCCCCAAGTCTCCCGATAAAAATGATACCTCACTTGTGTGGGTAGGCCTAGCGCCTGTGACAGGAAACGCCCCAAAGCGCAACGTGGACACATCCAAATTTTTGGAAGAAAACAGAGGTGTTTTTTGCGAAGTGCCTACCTGTAGATTTTGGCCTCTAGCTCAGCCGGCACCTAGGGAAACCTACCAAACCTGTGCATTTCTGAAAACTAGAGACCTAGGGGAATCCAAGGAGGGGTGACTTGCGGGGCTCAGACCAGGTTCTGTTACCCAGAATCCTATGCAAACCTCAAAATTTGGCTAAAAAAAACACATGTTCCTCACATTTCTGTGGCAGAAAGTTCTGGAATCTGAGAGGAGCCACAAATTTACTTCCACCCAGCGTTCCCCCAAGTCTCCCGATAAAAATGATACCTCACTTGTGTGGGTAGGCCTAGCGCCCGCGACAGGAAACGCCCCAAAGCACAACGTGGACACATCCAAATTTTTGGAAGAAAACAGAGGTGTTTTTTGCGAAGTGCCTACCTGTAGATTTTGGCCTCTAGCTCAGCCGGCACCTAGGGAAACCTACCAAACCTGTGCATTTCTGAAAACTAGAGACCTAGGGGAATACAAGGAGGTGTGACTTGCGGGGCTCGGACCAGGTTCTGTTACCCAGAATCCTTTGCAAACCTCACAATTTGGCTAAAAAAACACATGTTCCTCACATTTCTGTGGCAGAAAGTTCTGGAATCTGAGAGGAGCCACAAATTTACTTCCACCCAGCGTTCCCCCAAGTCTCCCGATAAAAATGATACCTCACTTGTGTGGGTAGGCCTAGCGCCCGCGACAGGAAACGCCCCAAAGCGCAACGTGGACACATCCAAATTTTTTGAAGAAAACAGAGGTATTTTTTGCGAAGTGCCTACCTGTAGATTTTGGCATCTAGCTCAGCCGGCACCTATGGAAAACTACCAAACCTGTGCATTTCTGAAAACTAGAGACCTAGGGGAATACAAGGAGAGGTGACTTGCGGGGCTCGGACCAGGTTCTGTTACCCAGAATACTTTGCAAACCTCAAAATTTGGCTAAAAAAAACACATGTTCCTCATATTTCTGTGGCAGAAAGTTCTGGAATCTGAGAGGAGCCACAAATTTCCTTCCACCCAGCCTTCCCCCAAGTCTCCCGATAAAAATGATACCTCACTTGTGTGGGTAGGCCTAGCGCCCGCGACAGGAAACGCCCCAAAGCGCAACATCGACACATCCAAATTTTGGGATGAAAACAGAGGTGTTTTTTGCAAAGTGCCTACCTGTAGATTTTGGCCTCTAGCTCAGCCGGCACCTAGGGAAACCTACCAAACCTGTGCATTTCTTTAAACTAGAGACCTAGGGGAATCCAAGGAGGGGTGACTTGCGTGGCTCGGACCAGGTTCTGTTACCCAGAATCCTTTGCAAACCTCAAAATTTGGCTAAAAAAACACATGTTCCTCACATTTCTGTGGCAGAAAGTTCTGGAATCTGAGAGGAGCCACAAATTTCCTTCCACCCAGCGTTCCCCCAAGTCTCCTGATATAAATGATACCTCACTTGTGTGGGTAGGCCTAGCGCCCGCGACAGGAGACGCCCCAAAGCGCAACGTGGACACATCCAAATTTTTGTAAGAAAACAGAGGTGTTTTTTGCGAAGTGCCTACCTGTAGATTTTGGCCTCTAGCTCAGCCCGGCACCTGGGAAACCTACCAAACCTGTGCATTTCTGAAAACTAGAGACCTAGGGGATTCAAAGATGGGATGACTTGCGGGGCTCGGACCAGGTTCTGTTACCCAGAATCCTTTGCAAACCTCAAAATTTGGCTAAAAAAACACATGTTCCTCACATTTCTGTGGCAGAAAGTTCTGGAAATTGAGAGGAGCCACACATTTCCTTCCAACCAGTGTTCCCCCAAGTCTCCCGATAAAAATGATACCTCACTTGTGTGGGTAGGCCTAGCGCCTGTGACAGGAAACGCCCCAAAGCGCAACGTGGACACATCCAAATTTTTGGAAGAAAACAGAGGTGTTTTTTGCGAAGTGCCTACCTGTAGATTTTGGCCTCTAGCTCAGCCGGCACCTAGGGAAACCTACCAAACCTGTGCATTTCTGAAAACTAGAGACCTAGGGGAATCCAAGATGGGGTGACTTGCGGGGCTCGGACTAGGTTCTGTTACCCAGAATCCTTTGCAAACCTCAAAATTTGGGTAAAAAAACACATGTTCCTCACATTTCTGTGGCAGAAAGTTCTGGAATCTGAGAGGAGCCACAAATTTCCTTCCACCCAGCGTTCCCCCAAGTCTCCCGATAAAAATGATACCTCACTTGTGTGGGTAGGCCTAGCGCCCGCGACAGGAAACGCCCCAAAGCGCAATGTGGACACATCCAAATTTTTGAAGAAAACAGAGGTATTTTTTGCGAAGTGCCTACCTGTAGATTTTGGCATCTAGCTCAGCCGGCACCTAGGGAAACCTACCAAACCTGTGCATTTCTGAAAACTAGAGACCTAGGGGAATACAAGGAGAGGTGACTTGCGGGCTCGGACCAGGTTCTGTTACCCAGAATACTTTGCAAACCTCAAAATTTGGCTAAAAAAACACATGTTCCTCATATTTCTGTGGCAGAAAGTTCTGGAATCTGAGAGGAGCCACAAATTTCCTTCCACCCAGCCTTCCCCCAAGTCTCCCGATAAAAATGATACCTCACTTGTGTGGGTAGGCCTAGCGCCCGCGACAGGCAACGCCCCAAAGCGCAACGTGGACACATCCCAATTTTTGGAAGAAAACAGAGGTGTTTTTGGCGAAGTGCCTACCTGTAGATTTTGGCCTCTAGCTCATCCGGCACCTAGGGAAACCTACCAAACCTGTGCATTTCTGAAAACTAGAGACCTAGGGGAATCCAAGATGGGATGACTTGCGGGGCTCGGACCAGGTTCTGTTACCCAGAATCCTTTGCAAACCTCAAAATTTGGCTAAAAAAACACATGTTCCTCATATTTCCGTGGCAGAAAGTTCTGGAAATTGAGAGGAGCCACAAATTTCCTTGCCCCCAGTGTTCCCCCAAGTCTCCCGATAAAAATGATACCTCACTTGTGTGGGTAGGCCTAGCGCCCCGCGACAGGAAACGCCCCAAAGTGCAACGTGGACACATCCAAATTTTTGGAAGAAAACAGAGGTGTTTTTTGCCAAGTGCCTACCAGCAGATTTTGGCCTCTAGCTCAGCCGGCACCTAGGGAAACCTACTAAACCTGTGCATTTCTGAAAACTAGAGACCTAGGGGAATACAAAGAGAGGTGACTTGCGGGGCTCGGACCAGGTTCTGTTATCCAGAATCCTTTGCAAACCTCAAAATTTGGCTAAAAAAACACATGTTCCTCACATTTCTGTGGCAGAAAGTTCTGGAATCTGAGAGGAGCCACAAATTTCCTTCCACCCAGCGTTCCCCCAAGTCTCCCGATAAAAATGATACCCCACTTGTGTGGGTAGGCCTAGCGCCCGCGACAGGAAACACCCCAAAGCGCAACGTGGACACATCCAAATTTTTGGAAGAAAACAGAGGTGTTTTTTGCGAAGTGCCTACCTGTAGATTTTGGCCTCTAGCTCAGCCGGCACCTAGGGAAACCTACCAAACCTGTGCATTTCTGAAAACTAGAGACCTAGGGGAATACAAAGAGAGGTGACTTGCGGGGCTCGGACCAGGTTGTGTTATCCAGAATCCTTTGCAAACCTCAAAATTTGGCTAAAAAAACACATGTTCCTCGAATTTCTGTGGCAGAAAGTTCTGGAATCTGAGAGGAGCCACAAATTTCCTTCCACCCAGCGTTCCCCCAAGTCTCCCGATAAAAATGATACCTCACTTGTGTGGGTAGGCCTAGCGCCCGCGACAGGAAACGCCCCAAAGCGCAACGTGGACACATCCAAATTTTTGGAAGAAAACAGAGGTGTTTTTTGCAAAGTACCTACCTGTAGATTTCGGACTCTAGCTCAGCCGGCACCTAGGGAAACCTACCAAACCTGTGCATTTCTGAAAACTAGAGACCTAGGGGAATCAAAGGAGGGGTGACTTGCGGGGCTCGGACCAGGTTCTGTTACCCAGAATCCTTTGCAAACCTCAAAATTTGGCTAAAAAAACACATGTTCCTCACATTTCTCTGGCAGAAAGTTCTGGAATCTGAGAGGAGCCACAAATTTCCTTCCACCCAGCGTTCCCCCAAGTCTCCCGATAAAAATGATACCTCACTTGTGTGGGTAGGCCTAGCGCCCGCGACAGGGAACGCCCCAAAGCGCAACGTGGACACATCCACATTTTTTGAAGAAAACAGAGGTATTTTTTGCGAAGTGCCTACCTGTAGATTTTGGCATCTAGCTCAGCCGGCACCTAGGGAAACCTACCAAACCTGTGCATTTCTGAAAACTAGAGACCTAGGGGAATACAAGGAGAGGTGACTTGCGGGGCTCGGACCAGGTTCTGTTACCCAGAATACTATGCAAACCTCAAAATTTGGCTAAAAAAACACATGTTCCTCACATTTCTGTGGCAGAAAGTTCTGGAATCTGAGAGGAGCCACAAATTTCCTTCCACCCAGCGTTCCCCCAAGTCTCCCGATAAAAATGATACCTCACTTGTGTGGGTAGGCCTAGCGCCCGCGACAGGAAACGCCCCAAAGCGCAACATGGACACATCCAAATTTTGGGAAGAAAACAGAGGTGTTTTTTGCAAAGTGCCTACCTGTAGATTTTGGCCTCTAGCTCAGCCGGCACCTAGGGAAACCTACCAAACCTGTGCATTTCTGAAAACTAGAGACCTAGGGGAATCCAAGGAGGGGTGACTTGCGGGGCTCAGACTAGGTTCTGTTACCCAGAATCCTTTGCAAACCTCAAAATTTGGCTAAAAAAACACATGTTCCTCACATTTCTGTGGCAGAAAGTTCTGGAATCTGAGAGGAGCCACAAATTTCCTTCCACCCAGCGTTCCCCCAAGTCTCCCGATAAAAATGATACCTCACTTGTATGGGTAGGCCTAGCGCCCGCGACAGGAAACGCCACAAAGCGCAACGTGGACACATTCAAATTTTTGGAAGAAAACAGAGGTGTTTTTTGCGAAGTGCCTACCTGTAGATTTTGGCCTCTAGCTCAGCCGGCACCTAGGGAAACCTACCAAACCTGTGCATTTCTGAAAACTAGAGACCTAGGGAATCCAAGATGGGGTGACCTGTGGGGCTCGGACCAGGTTCTGTTACCCAGAATCCTTTGCAAACCTCAAAATTTGGCTAAAAAAACACATGTTCCTCACATTTCTGTGGCAGAAAGTTCTGGAATCTGAGAGGAGCCACAAATTTCCTTCCACCCAGTGTTCCCCCAAGTCTCCAGATAAAAATGAAACCTCACTTGTGTGGGTAGGCCTAGCGCCCGAGACAGGAAACGCCCCAAAGTGCAACGTGGACACATGCACATTTTTGGAAGAAAACAGAGGTGTTTTTTGCGAAGTGCCTACCTGTAGATTTTGGCCTCTAGCTCAGCCGGCACCTAGGGATACCTACCAAACCTGTGCATTTCTGAAAACTAGAGACCTAGGGGAATCCAAGATGGGGTGACTTGCGGGGCTCGGACTAGGTTCTGTTACCCAGAATCCTTTGCAAACCTCAAAATTTGGGTAAAAAAAACACATGTTCCTCACATTTCTATGGCAGAAAGTTCTGGAATCTGAGGGGAGCCACAAATTTCCTTCCACCCAGCGTTCCCCCAAGTCTCCTGATAAAAATGATACCTCACTTGTGTGGCTAGGCCTAGCGCCCGCGACAGGAGACGCCCCAAAGCGCAAAGTGGACACATCCAAATTTTTGGAAGAAAACAGAGGTATTTTTTGCGAAGTGCCTACCTGTAGATTTTGGCATCTAGCTCAGCCGGCACCTAGGGAAACCTACCAAACCTGTGCATTTCTGAAAACTAGAGACCTAGGGGAATACAAGGAGAGGTGACTTGCGGGGCTCGGACCAGGTTCTGTTACCCAGAATCCTTTGCAAACCTCAAAATTTGGGTAAAAAAACACATGTTCCTCACATTTCTGTGGCAGAAAGTTCTGGAATCTGAGAGGAGCCACAAATTTCCTTCCACCCAGCGTTCCCCAAGTCTCCCGATAAAAATGATACCTCACTTGTGTGGGTAGGCCTAGCGCCCGCGACAGGAAACGCCCCAAAGCGCAATGTGGACACATCCAAATTTTTGGAAGAAAACAGAGGTATTTTTTGCGAAGTGCCTACCTGTAGATTTTGGCATCTAGCTCAGCCGGCACCTAGGGAAACCTACCAAACCTGTGCATTTCTGAAAACTAGAGACCTAGGGGAATACAAGGAGAGGTGACTTGCGGGGCTCGGACCAGGTTCTGTTACCCAGAATACTTTGCAAACCTCAAAATTTGGCTAAAAAAACACATGTTCCTCATATTTCTGTGGCAGAAAGTTCTGGAATCTGAGAGGAGCCACAAATTTCCTTCCACCCAGCCTTCCCCCAAGTCTCCCGATAAAAATGATACCTCACTTGTGTGGGTAGGCCTAGCGCCCGCGACAGGCAACGCCCCAAAGCGCAACGTGGACACATCCCAATTTTTGGAAGAAAACAGAGGTGTTTTTGGCGAAGTGCCTACCTGTAGATTTTGGCCTCTAGCTCATCCGGCACCTAGGGAAACCTACCAAACCTGTGCATTTCTGAAAACTAGAGACCTAGGGGAATCCAAGATGGGATGACTTGCGGGGCTCGGACCAGGTTCTGTTACCCAGAATCCTTTGCAAACCTCAAAATTTGGCTAAAAAAACACATGTTCCTCATATTTCCGTGGCA